>NC_137903.1:7282220-7730010 GCF_963455335.1 Martes martes | reverse complement strand
AATTTAAAAAATAATAGGACAAGTCACAGACTGGAAGAAGATATTTGCAGAAGATGTATGTGATAAAGGATTGTTATCCAAAATACGTAAACAAATCTCAAAACTCAACGAGTAAACAAAGAACCTGACTTAAAAATGGGCCAAAGACCTTAACAGATACCACACCAAAGATACACAGATGGCAAATAAGCATATGAAAAGATATTCACCACCATATGTCATTAGGAAATTGGACATTGGAACAACAGTGAACCATTATTGCATACCCATCAGAATGGCCAGAATTCATAACACCAACAACATCAAATACCAGTGATAATGAACAAGAACTCTTATTCATTGCCAGTGGGAATGCAAAATGGTACAGTCTGTCTCCTACACATCTACTGGAACCCTGGAGTCAATGAGCAGTTAGAAAGGCTTGTTGGAATTTGAACGTCTGCAGGCTGACTGCTAGCTACAGGCTGTTCACAGGGTAGTCACAGGATATTCTTAAAGAGTTATGGAGCTTGTTTTCCTAATGTTAGATGCAGGCATATCAGAAATTTAGATTACCCTTTAAGGTTCTGATTCACTCTTAACGAGTGCTGAGAATTTCTAAAATACTTATAATCAAATATAAGGATAAAAATATCAACCAAACCAAAGGGAAATTTTAAAATCTACCTGATAATTTGTATTAGCCATAGCCTTGCAATGCTTCCCCCCATTATTATATATGCAGATAATATTTTAGCTATCGTAGTGGGTATGAAATAGTATCTTATTGTGGTTTTGATTTGCATTCCCATGATGACAAATGACCTTGAACTTCTTTTCATGCGTTTATTAGCCATTTGTGTATCTCTCTTGGAGAAACCACTATTCATCTTACTTCCCTATTTTTTATTGAATTGTCTTTTTATTACTAAGTTGCAAGAGTTCTTTATATATTTTGGATATAAGACCTTTATAAGGGATGTGAGTTGTAAATATTATTTCTTGATTCTGTGGGTTGTATTTTCGCTTTCTTGATGGTGTCCTGTAAAACTTTTAAATCTTTTAAATCTTTTAAAACTTTTAAATCTTGATAGAGTCCCATTTATCTATGTTTATTGTTGTTGCTTAAGATTTTGGTGTTATTTATAAGACTCCAAGGTCATGTAGATTTACTCCTGTGTTTCCTTCCAAAAGTTTTAGTTTTAGTTCTTTCACTTAGGGTTTTATCCATATCTTGAATATATTTTTGTATGATGTGAGGATAGACAAAACTTCATTGTTTTGCATGTGGATATCCAGTTATTTCAGCATCATTTGTAGAAAAGATTGTTTTTTTCCCCCACTGGATGGACTTAGAATCCTTGCCTAAAATTAGATTATCAGAGATGTAAGGGTTTATTTTTAGAATCTTAATTCTATCTCATAACTAAACCTGTCTATCCTTGTGCCAGTACCCCACTATCTTGAAATGTGAGTTCTGCTGTTTGGTTTTGTTTTTTTTTTTTCAAGGTTCTTTTGGCTCTTCCAGATCCCTTCCAATTCCATATGTAGGTAGAGCCCAATGGTTGTTTTCTTAATTTTATTTTCAGATTGTACATTGCAAGTGGAGAAAATAGAATTGATTTTGTAAATTGATCATGTATCTTGTGACCTTGCTGAACTCCTTTTCAGTTCTTATAGTTTTTTAGTATATTGCTTAGGATTTTCTATGGATAGTATAATCTCATTAATAAATAGAAATAGTTTTACTTCTTTTCCAATCTGGATGCCTTTTATTTCTGTCTCTTGCCTAGTTGCTTTGGTTACAACCTCAGTGCAATGTTGAGCTGAAGTAGTGAGAACAGACATCCCTGTCTTATTCTTAATTTTAGGGGGAAATCTTCCAGCCTTTCACCACTAATTAAAATGTCAGCTGTGGATTTTTCATAGGTGTCCTTTATTCAGTTGAGGAAGTTCCCTTTTATTCTTAGTTTGTTGTTTGAAAGTATACTGTTGTATACTTTGTTGAAAGTATACTGCATTTTGACACATGAATTTTCTGCATATATTGAGATGATCGTGTGATTTTTGTTTTTCATCCTACTGATAGGATGTATTGCACTAATTTATTTTTGGATTTTTAAACAAAATTTTCATTCATTCCTAAATCTTACTTAGTCACGATGTATAATTCATTTTTATATTGCTAGATTTGGTTTGCTATTGTTTTGTTGAAGATTTTCACATCCATATTCACAAGAGATATTAGTTTGTAATTTTCTGTCTTGTGATGTCTTTCGTCTTGGTATTGGGATAGTAATGGCCTCGTAAAATGAAATGAAAACTGTTCCCTCTTCTTTTATTTTCAGAAGAGTTTGCAAAGGATTGGTATTAATTCTCTAAATCTTGGGTAGAACTTAGTGGTGAAGTCATCTGTGTCTGGCTTTTCTTTGTGGGTCATTGTTTAACTGTTAATTCAATCTCTTTACTTGTTATAGGTCTATTCAGATCAGTTCTTTCTTGAGTCAGCTTTAGTAGTTGTGTCTTTCCAGCAGGACTACACTCTGAAGTGTCACAAACCAGCATTTCTGATGCCATTTTGGATAGTTTTTTCACATTTATACAGGGAAAGCTGGTGTTCAGAAGATACAGGAGGTATAGCAGAGTGATGGTTTCTGGCTGGTATCAACTCTAATTGTAATATATGCTATTAAATATTTTGAGTATTACCCCCATGAACTACAGATTTATTGTCATACATACATCAGACAAATGCACGCATGCACACACACACACACACACACACACACACACCATCCTCCTTCTCTGTCATATTTCTTTTTTCCTCTTGCAACATATTGGAAAACCGGATTGAGGACTCTTTAGAAGTGATGATGCACCAATGATAATATACATTAACTGGAAAAAAATTAATAGCAACCAAAGTACAATGGATTCAGAAGTCCCTGACCACATGGAAGGCACAATATCCTGGCTGATACTTTTTCCTCCTGGACTTCATTCGCAATGATTAACTATTCTTTTTAAAGGTGATAAACCCACTCTTTTACTAAATATAATGCTATCTCAGCATGAGGTGCTAGCTAAAGAAGAAACAGACTCTGAGAGTTTCTCTTATATAATGATTAGTGAATCTAATATATATTGCTAATTTACAATCCATTCTCCATCCCCCATCTTTCAATTTGCTGGCCCAACTCATTAAAAGAGGCCATCATCACAAATACAGCTTTAATTCTTTATTAATTTTAATCTTAAGCAACCTTCCTATCAAAACCATAATGCATTATGAATGTGTTCACAGAGAGGGGATAATATGGTAGTGATGCCATTTCTTGGACCTTTTTTTTTTTTTTCTTTTTGGATGGTTTAGCATCAACTTGTTCAAACAAAAAAGAGCAGAGACTGATTAAATATCAGGGTTGGACTATAATGAAAGGAAAGTCCATAGCAAATATGTAGTGATTGTTTTAAATCAAATGTGTGGGAGGGTGGATTTCAGGTGATAGCTCAGCAGTTACTCTAATCCCGACTGAGGCTGCCATGTGGTTTTTCATTTGGCTTACAAAATGGAGCTGGATTTCAACAAGTCCCTGCTGGCTGGCCCATGAGCCAAGCGCCACATGCCTTCTTCTTTGGCATCTGACAATATTGTTATTAATATTACAAGCTGAGAGTAGGAAGCCGCTGATGGTAACCTCTGCTTTGGAAAATTGTGTTAACTCGTTAAGGTTCTGAAATCTCCCAGGCTTCTCCAAGTGATGTGGACAGTTTGAAATGGAATGAGAAAATATTTCCCTGAATACCAAGGGGTGCCAGGATTCTAACAACTTTAGCAAGGTCAAGGACAAGGTGTTTTATTTTGGGGGTTTTCACCTCCAGCTCCCCTATTATAGCAAGTGAGAACCCTTGAATGTTATCTCATTATACCTAGACACAACAGCGTGTGTTTGTACTTGACCTTCTGCTTTAAACCCAGGCTGGTCTACCTCACACTAACTGGCAGGCATGCAATGAAAGGGAAATGTCAGGCAAATGCACCTTTTGTGGTCAGGGCCCAGGACTCTTTTCTTGGGCTTTGCCTTGCTTTTTAACTTTCATGTATACTATCCCATACCTCTAGGCTTTCCTTATTTCCTGACCTACATGTTTGAGGGAGCTCAGATAAAAAGCACATGGCAAAGTCACTTAAAATATTAGGAGGAACCTGCATAACAAAATATTATCTCTGAAAATCTGACTAAAAGTCCCGAGTGAACAAATAAACCACCAACATTTGAACACTGCTGATTGAAAACTCTTATGATCAATTGAGCTTGTGATAAACGGGTGGAGGTGGAGAAGAATGAAAAATGGCATGTCTTTTGTTTTGCCCATTTTCATGTAATTATGCTGGATACTTTATAAGCATTTTCTTATAAAAATGTTGGGATTGTCCTTTACAGTTTCTAATCAAGTCACTAAGGTAGAAGGACCTCAGATCAAGAATCAAGTTTCAAGATCTTTCTCTACTTCTCATGCTGCCTTGTTGTTATTTTTCCTTTCTTAGCCTCAATGTTCCCATTTAAGAAACAAGAGTAATGATGAAATACTGTCCAAGATCCTTCAGTTTCTTTAATTCCATGAGTCCCTGATAAGACGCATTTCTTGGTGTGATTTTATAGGACTAGTCTTTAAATGTTTTGTAATTATGGACTCCTTTGAGAATGTGGTAAAAGTTACTGTAGTAGACATTCTTTGATTTACCTTCCCTTTATCCTTTCCTTGGGGAATCTTCTCCCTAATTCCATATGGTCCTTTTGGGAAATAAGGAAACATATGGCTCAGGTTAGGCTCATCATAGTATTACAATTCTCTGGAGCCAGTAATTGGCTCAAGAAATGGACATGGGTCACATGAAGACCAATCATAGTCTTTCCAAATAATTTGATGAATTGGACATTGAGAATTGCACCTTTATTTTTTTGTAAGCTGTAGATTCAGTGTTGCTTCCTCTTCCTGATGTATGAAGACAGAAGACATGACTTAGCAAGAAACAATGGGATAATTACATAAAGAGACACAAAAAGGAAATGGGTTTAGAGAAAGATAGAGAAAGAGAGAGAGAGGGACAATGAGCTGATACTATTAAAACAATAAATCCAACCAACTTTACCCCTCAAATGTCCAGTTATACAAGTCTATAATTTGTCTCCATCCCCTTCTCCCTCCATTTTTTTTTTGAAGTTTTATGTTTAAGCTAGTTTGAGTTGGTTTCTCCCACTTTCTTTTGAACCCATTCTTAGATCCATAACTATGGACGCATTCTTCAGAAAATTAACAAAGCAAAAATGTCACCCATACAATATATTTTAAGGGGAAGTAGGGACAGATATTTTCATCATTTTAAGAGCCTCTGTCTCAGAATACAATAGCATTAGAAACTTACGTTTACTTAGTTCTTATTAGTTACAAAGCAGTTTTCTGTAAAATCTCATTCAGCTCTTATGAGACTGCAGAAGAGTGTGTATCATTATTCCCATTTACCAGATGAGGAATGGAGACTCAGAGACATTGAGGGACTTTCCCACTAACTAGGAAATAGTGACAAGTTTCAAGATGCCTTTTTGCCAGTTTTGTTTTTTGGAGAGAACCTAGGAAGTAATGTAGATAGAAAATGCCTTTCTAAACTCTCCCATTTACAGGTTACCAGAAGTAAAATTCAAGGTCATAATGAAAATTTACAATAATTTCTCATATTATCCCAGCCAACTTCCCATTTCTAATTGATTTTTCTTATGTTGCTTCTCCAGCTTGTGAGCAATGCTCAAACCAAATGTTTAAAAAACTTTCCCCTTGAAGATTTAATGACTCCAAATCTGTATTTGATTACTTGGTTCCACTGGGGTTTGTGCTTGTGCAACGGCCAAGACAGAAGAGCAAAAAGAAATCTTGTTGGTCATGCATTATGTATCTGCTGTCACTGGATTTGGGCTGAGACTGAGACTGTGACGTCTTCACCGGGCTTAGCATTTACTTTGAGCCATTTGCTTTGTTTGAACATACTCTCTTCAGACTGTGAAGGGTTTAACTCATGAGTCAACTGCGCACAACTTCTCACACTATAAATTCCAAAAAAAGTCAAGGAGATTTAGTTTCTGGGTTTGATCTTTAAATGACCAATAGATTTCATCTTCTGGTAAGGCAGTTGAAATCCTTCCCTTCCCCTTTCCCTATTGACCTCATCACACATCAGCTCTTCAACTGGGACAGCCAATGCCAAGGTGTTAATAAATGCTTTGGTGACATAACTAAGGGGAGAAAAAAAAAAATCAAGTGAAGTGGGAGAAGAGTAGGTGGGTCTGGATCTACCATTAATTAGTTGTGTGATCCTTGATCAGCCAATTTACTTCATTCCCAGCTTCCCTAGTGGTGAGATGAGATATTGGTACCAGGAATTCAAGAGGCTCATCCTATGTCTGGAACTCTATAAAACCGAAACAACCAGCCATTTCATTTTGTATATAATGTAATTTGTGTTTTACAACATAGTTTTGGTCTTTGGGTCCTATTTAATTTATTGACTTTTTTTTCTTAAAGATTTATTTATTTATTTGAGAGAGAGAGCACATGCATGGGGGCAGGAGCAGAAGGAAAGGTAGAGAACCTCAAGCAGACTCCCTGAGTGCAGCCAGGAGCCCAAGATGGTCTGAGAGCCCTGAGATCACAACTTGAACTGAGACTAAGTGTCAGCCACTTAACAGACTGCACCACCCAAGCATCCCAATTTCTTAACTTTTAATTAAGTATTCTAAATGAGCCCTTAGACATAAAGGAATATCAGGAATTTTTTTTTTCAAGTTGGGTGAAAATGTAATACTTGGGGGATGATGCAAATTCAAATTCTGGTTTAAACTCTTTGGTTTTAATAAAATGGTTCAAATTAGTAATGAGACTATAAATGTGAATATGTGTATATTTTTACTTTCTAAAGAAATCAAGGATTCTCTGAATAAGATTTAGGGAAGTCATTGTAGATTTCAGGTAACAGATTTATTTGAGGTCACTGATTCTATATCAATAACTGAGATATTAGTGGATGGTATATTTAGGATAGTTTCTGGTTTGGCTTAAAACACTTTTTATTTTCTAGAAAAAGGTAAAATATACAGCAAATGTAACTATCTTTATAAAATTAAATTGAAGCAGCACAATTAATTTGGAAATCAGAAACCCTATGTGTTTATGTATGTATACCTCTCACTACAACCACGTATATAAATGGCTCGTGGTATCTATCATTCTCTAGAGCAAAAGTAATTTTTGCAAATCACCTAAAAATGTTCTTAGACATAAAAACAATTATCAATTCATTGAATTCCCATCATACCACTCTGCTGTTAAAACAAAAACACCTTTAATGAGTCTTTTCTGTCTATTAACTAAAGTGCAAATGTGTCAGGTTGACACCAATCCTTCATAATCTGACCACACCCAATGTTTAAGTCATATTTTACTTAGTAATTCTAGTAATTTCCCTCCAGATACTATTTTGTCATTTATTCAACACACCTTGCATTTTCGCACTGACATGTCCTTTGCTCATTCTCTGTTTATCAAAAATCTATCAATTCTTAAAGTGTGAGCCAAATGCTACTTTCTTTGTGAACCTATCTCTTCTAATGAGAATTAATTCCTCCTTCCCTCCCCTTACCTGTGTTCTCACAATATTTTGTTGGTAGCTCTTTTGTGGCATTTAACACACTTGTCTTATAGAATAGCTAATGTCAGAGGGCTGATAAATAGAATTGTCATTTGCTTAAAGGAAAGCCAATATATGAAAAATCAGAACTTATAAAACACATTCACTAGGAAATTA
Organism: Martes martes; assembly: GCF_963455335.1. Classification (NCBI taxonomy): domain Eukaryota; kingdom Metazoa; phylum Chordata; class Mammalia; order Carnivora; family Mustelidae; genus Martes; species Martes martes. Next base: position 7,722,173 of record NC_137903.1, on the reverse strand, counting down.
TTATTTTCATAGCAAGAAGATTCTTAGGCTGACAAGATAATTTGCTGTGAAATTCCTGAAGTTTCAAATACTTTTAATGTACCTAATATTATTTGATTTATCACAGTTAAATTTAACTGAACTCTGTAGGGCACATACCTATTGCACAAATTGAGGTAGTGAAAAATAAATGAAATTCATTTTGGTTCATAAAAATCTAAAACTTGGAATCAAAGTGGTAGTATAACTACTGGACCATTCATTTTAAATGTGTACAAAATTTTGTAGACTCTGTGACTCTCCAGGGAGTTTAGAGTCTCTACATTTATAAGAAAAGCTCAGGCTTTACCCACTGCTTGACTTCTTGTAGAATCTTTGAGCAGGATCATATGAGACTTTAGTCATTTTATGAAACCACCAGTAGTCTTGCTCAGGAAATATCAACAGCCACGCTGGGATGAGGGAGTTGTTTACTTTGTGCTGAAAGGGAATAAGGAAGCAAGAAAGACCTCCATCTGCTGGAAAAACACCATGGGTTATCTGGACACGGAACTGAGCTTTTTTTTTTTTTTTTTTTTTTTTTTTTTTCCCACTCTGATTCATTCTTCCTTCTTTTCTTACTTCAAGTCCCAGAAAACTACAATCCCTAGACTCTCTTGCTCTCTTTCTTGAAGGGGGGTTTTACCAGTAGGCAGGACAGGTAGAAGATTGGAGGGTGGGTGGAAGGGAAAATCCAGGGCATCCTATCTCTTTTATCTTTATTTCATATGATGTATCTGGGTGAGGTTGTGTCTCTCCTGTACCTTCCCCAGGAGCTTTCTCTACAATCTTAGCTTCTGCCATGAAGACATACCACAGTTGTCGTTTGGTCTATTGACCCTGGGACCTGGGCTCTGGTAACACTGTACCTTGGATATGAGCCTTCACTCCTAGGGGTAGCATTGATTTTCTGTTTTTACTAACCTCTTGGTTGCCCCACTGCCTTTTTGGTTTCTTAATTATTTTACCATACGTATAAATAATTTTCTGCATTAAAATACTTCTGTTTGAAATACGTAAGAGTGGTTTCTGCTCTTCTGATTGGATCCCGATTGCCAAAAATCCTCAGCTCTGAAACTCATCTCTACAAAGAGATGAGGAAAAACCACCTCAAAAAAAGAAGTCTATTCTGCTCTGGGTACATTTGCATATATTATGTTATGAGCCTTCTAATAACAGTATGACAGGTTTCATTGTTCCCATCTTGCAGATGATGAGACTGGAAATCCAAAGGTTACATAATTTGCCTGAGGACTGAAAGAAGGCTTAACAGTGTTAGAGATAGGATTCATACTTGGCTATCCTATTTCTAAACCTATAGCACAGATAGGCATAGGATTCCTCTACTCAAAGTAGATCCGTTAACTTTGTCTATTTTCAAGTGCAATTGTTTGTAACTCTTAATCAGAAGATGCTTGCACGATCTTCCTACCTTTTGTCTTAGAATTAACTTGTGTGGATTATGCATCATTAGTCATAGAAAGTATTATTACAAAAAATAGTCAAAGAACATTTAGTAGAAAAAATAGTCCAACATTCCTGTAAGGGTCAAAATTGTCCTTTCTCTTCCTGGAAATGCTCTGCAGTGTCACATGTAAGACGATGCAGTCCAGGGTCATATGAAATGCCATCACTGGGGATCCCAGACTTCAGACTCAATTATTTTGCCTTTGAAATACAAGTGCACTAGAGGGAATTTAAAACCATGCAGCCCTGAAATCAGATTGCTTTCTTTCTTAGGATATATGAAAACTGTTATTTGCCCTAAGAATTAGAATTGTATGCATTCATGCATTCATTCATTCATTCATTCAACAAGTTTTTTTGAGGACTCCCAGATAAAAGTTATTCAATCAGATGCTGCAAAATTTCACTTAAAAAAGAGAGTATGAAAGGGTGTCTGGGAGGTTCAGTCAGTTAAGCATTTGAATTTTGATTTCAGCTCAGGTCATGATCTCGAGGTGGTGAGATGGAGCTCTGTGTTGGGCTCCATGCTCAGCAGGGAGTCTGCTTGGGGATTTTCACTCTTCCTCTTCCTTTGCCACTCCCCCCATATGTGGGTGCTCTCTGTCTTGCAAATAAATAAGTAAATAAATAGTATGACAATATCACACCAAAAAATGCGTATATACTCAAAGACTTGCTCTTATTTCTAAAACCCAAAATCTATCTTTGTTTTGACACTCGGTTTCTACCTCCTTCCCACCTCCTACCAAGATTATTCAGACACGTTCTTGTATTTTAGTTACTTCCTTCTGTAGGTATTATTTCCTTTTTAATATTTCAATCCTTCTACCCTTTGTCCTATAGCCTCTGACATTCTCTTTGGCAAATTCTGCTTTTTCCTTTTAAGCTCTCCAAGTTCAGAAGATCCCTTCTCCTTTCTGTAGCATACACATATATGTGTTCCATTTTTTTCTTACTTCCAGCTCTGGAGGTAAGTAATTTCTGTGGTCACAAAGCTTTGGGCATCTGGACAAAGAGTAAGAAACTGGGAAATCAAAATGCATTCTTGAAAGAAATAAGAAATAAACTAATTCTGATTTGTGGCTAGGACTGAGGGGGAAGCCCAAAGCATGACGATCCTGGACATTTGGGAGGATGCATGAACTATCTGGCAAAAGCTGTGGTTGAATTCCCTATGGCTCTAGGTTATGGGTAATGAGTGTAAGTTCAATACAAGGAAAACCTTTATGAAACACAGAACTTTATAAAACAAGATGGGTGCTCTCTGGATCTAGTGATTTTCTGTGCTGCAGGTACATGTAAGCATCAGTGAGATTCCACAGGGTGTGACTGTCTTAGAGAAAACTGAAGCACTTGGGATGAACAGTTGGACGTCATGATCCTCAAGGTCCCTTCCAACACTGACATTACAACTTGAGGCTCACTATGTGCCTTCGTGCTAGAGAAGAGTTCTATTTTTCTTCACCAACTCCTTGTGTTCCCTGTATATACTTTGCCTTTGTAATTCTAGACTATTCTTACTCTCAAAAGCAGGCTTTTTGATGCGTCTTAAGTATCCATATGGGGCCAAGTATGTGCTAAGAAGAAGAAAAATGAGAAACAAAAGATAAATTCTGTTAAACTCAGCTTCATCTTTTTTCACAAACCGGCAAGGAATTCTCATAGCAAAATGCCTACATTTCTCAAGTATATTTGTGCCAAGAGTCTTCATGAAAATTTTTTGCAACAGAAACAAAAAGGCCTGGTTCCTGGAGAAAATTATCAGAGCCTTGCCTGAGCTCCTGCCGGTGGAGCCTCATCACCCAGGACCGGCAGATAATATGGTTATCTGCTGGAGTGGAACCAGCTCATTTGCGTGTCATGAGGCTGGCAGCTCTGCGCGCCCAGGGCACATTAAACTTTTACCTTACACATGTCAAGAGTGCTTGGGCCACTGCCACCTTCTCCTCCCCTGCTCTCCAGCTTCTATTTTCTTTCTTTGGTTTTGACATCATGTCCACCAGAGTCAGCCAGGAATGGTTTCTGTCCTTTGCTCTTTGTAGAGCCCATTTGGCTTTCTCTTGTTCTGCAACTACCAACAAAACAAGGGCTTACTCATAAGCCCAACTTATAGGTCTAACTTATCCTGCAAAATATACCTTGACCTGACTATTCTCCTTCATGTGTACTGTACTCCCTAGGGACCAATGAAATTTCCCAATTCTTCAGTCTTTTATTTTGCTTCTCTCCCTTGTACCTAGAATGTCCTACATAATCCCATCAGTTTTTATGTATTTCACTTCTATCCATTCTTCAAGACTCAGCTCATGACAGTCTGGGTAATCCACTGGGGAACGTGCAGGTGAGGGAAGCACCAGCATCATGGAGAAGGTGTTCTCTGCAGGCCAAGGCTGGTGGTAGGAGATGCCATTTCAGGAAAGGACCCTGTATGGAAAAGAAATGGCAACATTTCAAACTAATAAGGATATGTGGTAGCTCTAAACCATCAAAAGCATGGTGGGTAGAATTATCATAAGGAGTGACAAGATTAGAATTGTAGTTGGGGGCCAATAAGAATAATGTTACGTCTATAAAATAAATGATATAAAACAGGGGTCTGAGGTCAGCTGTTCCCCCAAAATTTCATAATCCCTTGCTTATCTGCCAGATCTGAGACAGTATTCAAGTCAGGAATTCACTGACTTGGATGGGTGAGGATAGGTGAATTCTCCAGGAACAAAAGACTCTTTCATGGCAAGTGCTATCAGGTAATGATTCCCTTGGTCCCTTCTATGGAACTACTAACACAGCAAGGGAGCTATGGGCATTTATTTAGGAGATGATACACAGGGGAATATTCAAATATTTAAAGGGCCCCTGGGCATGGGATCCAGGATCACATTGATATCTAGGCACTTGAAGCATAAGTATACTCCCTTCCTTTAGTCTAACAAATGTGGAGCCAGACAATAAATCTGGTCCTGGCCCAAGCCTGAATTACAATGGATCTACAGACTCATCATTAGTCATTCCCCATTCCACATCGTTCTTGGTGTTTACCAGGACTCCATATTGGTACCCTTGCTATGGGATTTGAACTATCATCATGGAAAGACCAACCAAAAGCCTCTGAAACTACCTCCACCCCAGATCAAGAGAGTAAAATAAAAACAGTTTGTTAAGAAAGGGCTTACAGAATGTGCAGCCTGTGATTCCAGCAATCCTGCTACTTGGGACATGTGACCGACCGACCCCAGGATATTAGAGGAATCTGTTGTGATAAAAGGCACCACTTGGGATTTGTGGCAAGCCTATAAGAGTGGGCAAGTGTAAACAATATCTTTGAATCATTTATGACACTCACTAGAAAGTGTTCACCACAGAAGAGTTACTGAATAAAAATAAACAGAGTGACTCAGACAACTGAGCTCAGCCAGGCTCTGTCTTTGGTAGCTCAATAGGTGCAAGAATGGTGTGGCCATTCTTGGCAGGGATGGAGGTGATATATGGTCAAGAGCTTGGGGTCCCACTTACCAAGGTTGACCTAGGTACTGCTGCTGCTGACTGCCTGACTTAACAGCAACAGAAATTAGGTAGAGCCCTTCTTACAGCATCACCTTTCAAAGGGACAACCAACCACTTGGTAGCAAGTTGACTGTATTTTACTTTTCCCAGAGAAGTGATGAATGTCATCTATCTTGAATGGAATCAACACGTATTCTGGATATGGGTTTGCCCATCCTGCCTGCAGAGCCCTAGCCAATACCACTATTATGGACTTCTAGAATGTTTAATCTATTGTCATGGAATCCTGAATAACACCATATTGGACCAAGGCAACTACTTTAAAGCAAAGGAGATGTGTCAGTGGACACCTGACCACGGGCTCTACCACTTCTATAATGTATCTATTGCTGCACCTGGCACCTGCCCTCTGTTAGAATAAAAAAACACATCTTTCATTCACATTTGCATCTAGTACTTTGCAGAAAGAAGGCTCACACCTAAAACCCTACTCCTGCTATTTGCTATTGGTAAAAACTAGGGGGAAAGGATGTTGTACAATGAAGTTTTATTTAGTGTGAAGGAGAAACTGGACTCTGGAATTCCATTTGATTCCTTGAAGCTCCTGTGAATACCATGTAGGATCTTCCTCCTTCAAGACACTCTCTGCTTTGGGGGAATTCTCTCTGCATTAATCAGCATCTTTGGGAAAAGTACCTATTATTTTTCATAAGTTATACATGCCTGCTCCCTGCTTGCTAGCTTCCTTAATGGCATATTTCTGCACAATTACATGGTTAAGCTATGCAATGAAGTTGATCCTTAAGCATACTATGGCATGTAGACCATGTTTGGTCCACCATCTCTTCTTGTAAATAAAGTTTTATTGAAACACAACCATGCTCATTCATTTACTTATCATCTATGGCTGTTTTCACGCTGCAATGGTACAGCTGAGTAATTGTGAAAGAGAACGCATACCCCTGCAAAGCCTAAAGTAATTATTATCTGACCCTTAACAGAAAAGATTTGTCAACCTCTGCTTTAACTCAAAGGCTGAAGATATCAGGACCACTTTTGGAATCCGTGTTTTTCACCAATCTCTCCAGAGACAGATTTTTGTTTTGGGTAGAAGATAGAGATCAACTTGCCCACACTAATCAAAGCCAAACCACAAATAACATTTTCATATCTCTCTCTTTCAAAAGTGAATATATTTTTTGGCGGGTATATGATCTAATGGCTTGGGTCTTACCTGTTTCAAGACTCTGCTCTATCGTAGGCAATGGTGGAAGAGAAGGACCAGACAACAGGCTGAAATCACTCTATAAAGAGCCTCGTTTCTAGAGCAGTGGTTTTCTTGAGGATCTGGGTCTTGTGTTCCACTTAAGACTCTCCAACGTCCTATGAGTTTTTTCCCCAGTTTCATTTAGATATAATTGACATATAACATGTAATTGCATTAGCTTAAGGTGTATGACATAATAATTTGCTGTCTTGTCCATTGCAAAATGATCACCACACTAGGTTAGTTAACATACCTCATCACACATACAATTCTTTCTCTTGATGAGAACTTTTAAGATCTACAGGCTCCACAACATTTAAATATGCAATAGAGTATTGCTAACTATAGTCACCATGCTCTATATTATACCCCCAGGACTTACTTGTCTTACAACTGCAAATTTGAACCCACTGACCACGCCTCTGGCAACAACCTATCTGTTCTCTGTTGGATTTTTTTAGAGCCCACATATACGTGCTTATTATTTTTCTTTCAATGAGGATTCATTCTCTAAATTCTCAGCCAACCACACCCCTCTTCAAGCTCTTTGGAAGGACTCATTGGCAAATGTTTGTCAGTGTGTTCTGAAGATGGAATCTCGTTATGTCTGTGTTAAGTATTATTGATTAAGCAAAACTTCTGCTCTCTCTTCAGTGTTCCCACTAATTATGTCCATGTTTCATTTTTCTAAGTGAACATCAATGTCACAGAGAGGATTTCCTATAGAAAAGCCAAAAGCCCAGCACTATCTCCCCTAAAACAAATAGATTTTTCATTGAAATCAACATATCTTTCTGAATCGAATAGGTTTTCATGGGGCCAATAAATTTCTTCAAAACAATGCATTTTTATTACAACATATTTTTGTTCAAACCAATACTTTTTGACAACCAGATATTAATGACCTGGCCACAACTATAAATTTACCCCAAACTATGTGTTTTCTCAGCAGAAAATAATTTTTCTTATACAAACACATTTTTATTTGAATCAATCCTTTTCTGAAATCAGATATATTTCTGCAGGGGACACTGGGAACCTCTTTACTAAGAAATGTCATTTTGTTTAAAGGAACATGGTCTGAGTTTCAAGCTTCCCTAGTGGCTTACCTTAAATACCTTTATTCAACAATGAGTGAGGTAAAGGCTATTAAAGAAAATCGACTTTTTTTTTTTTTCATCTAGAAGTGCAGAAAGGTATCAATAGGCACTTATAGAACCTCAAAGAAACAGAGCTTCCATCTCATCTATTGTCAGGGCAGATACCAGCCAGCAGTATCCTGCTTCTTTAAGAGAAGCAGGTAAGGCTCATGTCCATCCTTAGAAATGCTCTGTAAGCCCATAAACAAGAGTGCACACAGCCACAACATTATAGCCTTCTCTTTGGCATCAAGCAGCAATGACTATATCGCTTTTTTTTTTTTTTTTTAAGGAACGTTATCTTGCATTTTCAGATTGTCTCTGTATTGAACTGAAGACTGGAGAAGACGTACTCCAAGGGAAGAATATTATTATTACCTGTCATTTGTTCACATCAGCCTCTTTTTCTTCCACAGAAGCAGATTCCATCTTCTCAGATACTGGATCTCTAATCTTTCTCACATGGAAATCAAATACAAGAAATTCATACAATTGACTTAACATGTATAGGGAGTTTCTGGTCCTTGAAAGGCATAAAAGCAATTCCTAAATAAACTTTGCCGGTTAGATGTGATCATAAGAGGTGTATTTCCAGAGTTTCCTGTTCTTTTTCTTTGCAAGTATGTGCCCAGTAGATCAGCTTAAGGCCTCAACGAAGATTCATCAATTCTAGAATGTCTAGGGACTGCCATCTTTGTCTCAACTACAGTAAATTTATGGGACCTATGTTTCTTGCTAGCAGTATGAGCACATTCATTTTTCTGTTTCCCACTCATTTTCATAAAATAATAAAAGAAAAAGCACAAACGGAATGTCCAAATAATTACACAGTGTTTTTCCAAACAAAGGTAGCTGTGTGGCCAAAGTTGTGCTCTTGGCTGGCAGATTGTATAGTCATTCAAAATAGTCAGTTCTCACCTACTGTAAAGAAGTTCACTCTCATGTGCATGAGACAATTTGAGGCTAACAATGTATGAGGTAAAAATGCTTGTGTTGTCAGAAATTAAGGACCTCATTGAATGGAGAAAAGCATTGGAAATGGAACACTTGGGTTTTTTATTAATAAGCATATTCACTATTGTGAAGCAATGACTACATGCAGAAGGCAGTGTGATAAGAATTTCACATCCGTTTTCTCCTTTCTATCTTAGGATAAATCTACGAAGTAGGTATTCTTATTCATTTACAGGTGCCCTACCTACTTCCCTGGTTTTTAGTGACACTCCGATGAAGACCTGAATGGGAAAAATATCCCCAAACAAGACATCATAATAAAAATGCATAAAGTAACACGTGGTAAATGCAAGTTCATTTCTCAAACATGGATAGTGCGAATATGTTTTGGAGAAAAAGACGGAATTTTTTTCACACTTTTTAATTAATGACTTCACGTCTCCGTGAAATTGTGTGTGTGGGAGAGACAGCTTCTCACCGGCAGCGGAAGAGCCTTGTGTGTCAGTGAGGGGATGTAGTGGAGATGCAGAAAAGGCAGCTGAGATTTCATGATGTGGGTTATAAGATGAATGTCCGGGTTACAGGGAGGTTGTAAGGTAACTGAGTGAGCAACAAGAGTAACTATTCATACATTTATGGAACTTCTTTCTTTAAGATACAACACATTTTTACTTAAACTCTCCTTTGATCTTCCCAGCAACTCTGAAGTAGGCAGGGTAAGAGGGAAATATCCCCCTTAAAAAAGAAGACACCAATGTTGAGAACGATCAGGTGCTTGTCCAAGAACAGGCACCTTCAGTGATTGTCAAGGCCAGGACTCTTCCTCTTTACCATCCAGAGAAGTACTGAGCTCTCAAAACCAAGACAGAACAATAGCCCAGAATGGAATGTCACAAGGACAAGGACCAGAGGCAAACACGTGGCACACATGATATGTAGCATTTTCGAGTCTTTGGCCTCATTTTTTTCCCATTGAATCCCCCTGAATTGTCGTTACCTGCTCAAAGCTACCCAGACCGCTGTGACTGAGCCAGGATTGATGTTTCCTGTTTTCTGATTTCAAAATCCAGTGCTGCTCACAGAAGCCTGTCTTGTGGCCCTGGGGCCTGGGGTAAAAGGACAGAGAGTAGGATTTGGGGGTATGTGGGGGGATACCTGGAGGCTTCCTTAATGTATGGACCATGCCAGGGCAAGGTGGGATGATGGCGTGGACGACAGCCTGGGCATGGGGGTGTCTCCAGGAAGACTCGGGAGGTGGGGGCCTGCAGCAGGAGTGGCTGCAGACATCACTAGCCATGCTTGGCTGAATTCAACAGCAGACACTTGCCATATAGGAGAGGCATGGGGGCCGGCTCTCCAAACACAGGAAGACAAATTCTGGGAGAAAGGGGAAACCAAAAATATCAGACAGATTCTAAAGAACCATTGAATCCTCATGAAAATAAAGTCCATGCTTTGCAAATTCAATGTAGGAAGTATCATGGTTTGTTATGTTGTAGCACCTAGGCTTTGCTGAGCTCTGTGGGAACCAAAAGGGATGCATGAGACTCAACTTCTCTGGACCTCACTCTACTCATCTGTAAAATAAGTAGATTGAAATAGTTCATTTTCAAAGACATTGAGTCTTTCACTACCTGATGTTATTTGCAATCTGGTGGTCACAAAGGTAAAATGTCAGCAGTGGGCAGGACCTTGGAACTCACTTGGGTCAAACACAGAGAAAGAGAGGAACAGCTAATCCAAGGGGGATTGGAGCCTGGATCTTTTGAAGACAAGTCCTCGGTTCTCTCTACACCAACTGTGCATCTCCTGCTAACTTCACTACAGGTGGAATTCCTGATGAAAGATTCTTTACTGGTCACTAAGCCCAGCTACCTGTCCAGCCCTCATCCTGTTCTGGAACAGCCTCACCATGTGAACAACACAGCTGAGCTGACGTATAGCACCAGTGCAGAAAACTCACTCAAATCAGAATCGGTTTTATTTTTGCAAAGCTACACATTTTAGTTTTCTTCCTTAAATTGGACTTCCACTTCCTGCCCACCACACAGAGCCATAGAAAACACATCCATGGCCTCTTTTAGATATCTGACTCATTCATAATTCTTGGCACTGGTCTACACAACAGGTTGCTGCAGATGGTTTCGGGGATTAATAAGAAGTCATATTTTGGAGAAAGCTATGACATTGTTCCTGAGAAATACTTTATTTTGTGCCAACTAAGAGGAAGATGTTGCACTTTGCACAGGGCAGGAGATGGTGGCCAATAAAGCTCAGGTCACTTTCTCAGGTACAGAACCACTCTTCCTCCTGCATCTGCCTCCTCCCTCTTTTTCCTAGAGACACAACCACACATCCCCACCCACTGTTTTTAGCACCCAGACTCCTACCAAACTAGGATAATTGAATGAGGTTTTTGCAAGACCAAGAAAGGAGACAGACATTTCTGGAACACAACAACACAACCCATTTTTATACAAGGGCTTGTTTTTTTTTTTTTTTTTTTTTTTTTTTTTCAACCTACTCTTTTTTTTTTTTTTTAAGATTTTATTTATTTATTTGACAGACAGAGATCACAAGCAGGCAGAGAGGCAGGCAGAGAGAGAGGAGGAAGCAGGCTCCCCACTGAGCAGAGAGCCCGATGCGGGGCTCGATCCCAGGACCCTGAGATCATGACCTGAGCTGAAGGCAGAGGCTTTAATCCACTGAGCCACCCAGGCGCCCCCAAGGGCTTGTTTTTAAGGGTGTTGCTTTCCTGGCTGGCTGCTCTGGGAGGAGGCCTTTTTGTTTCCTCCCTGACCTTACTGCCCAGCATCGGAGTCTCCCTCACTTCCTGTTGGTTTCATGGAGGGGAAATCTGGGCCAGAGGCTGAGAGGAGAAAAAAGCAGACCTTGAGAGAGTGAGTGTGAAGGAAGGAGAGAAGTTTAAAAAATATTAAGAAACAAGGAAACAAGGAGTGCTTTGAGGAAAAAGTGTGGGAGGTCCAAGAGGAGGGACTCTCCAATTCACACCCCAAAGCAGAGTCACTGTGGACTGAAATTCCAACTTAAGGGAAAAGTAGTGGACCCTTCTGCATTATCCTCTGGACTTTGACTGTCACAGTCAGGCATCACAGTAATAAGTCTGGATAACACAACAACATTCCAGAGATTAGGGGCACAAGGAATACTCACACAGAGAGGAAGATGAAGACGGGTCTTTCCCTCAGTATCCAAAGTAAGGCATGTAGTCACTACGCTATGTTAAGACCAGATCATTATTCATTCATTAATTCATCCCCTTAAATGAGAAATTCAAACATTTATTATGTGCAAGGAACTTTGTAGGAACCATGTTTTTATCTTGTACTGACAGCTTATAAGCTATTTGGGAAAATGAGACATTAAATTGCAGCATAAATTAAGAGAATTTCACAGAGGGATTTAACCTTAAGTACCCAATGAGTGGTATAAACAATTATTGCTACAAGTTCATGGGAAGCATACTTTGGAATGATTAGGGTAGACTGTGTTGGAAAGGTAGGCATTCAGCTGAGTTGGAATTAGATAAAGTGAGAAGAGAGAATCTTAGCAGTGGGAAACATGTCAAAAGTGTAGAGGAAAGGGGCACCTGGGTGTCTCAGTCAGTTAAGTATCTGCCTTCGGCTCAGATTACGATCCCCGAGTCCTAGGATTGAACCCCACTTCGGACTCCCTGCTCAGTGGGGAGTCTGCTTCTCCCTTTTCTTCTGCAGCTCCCCCCATGTGTACTCTCTCTTCTCTCTCTCTCTCTCGGTCAAATAAATAAATAAAATCTTTTTTTTTTTTTAAATGTAGAGGAAGGATGAGCATATCATCCGTGAGTAATGAACAGACCCAGTTTAACTGAAGCCAACTGTTTTCAAAAATAATTTAGTGAAAGAATAACCTGGACATGCAGAGTATGGATGTGAATATCACACTAAACAAAAACATTTTGATCCAGAAAGTACCATGATGGAAAGTATGTTTAGAAAGAACATGGAATGGGAATGGCCAGCAGTGGCAGAGGAGTATGGATAGAGGGGAGATACACATTAGCAGGTTTTTGTAGTAAGCCAGGTGGGAGGTTTAAGATAGTGGAATTAGGGAAATGGAAAAGAACCATTTACGAGTGCTTTGTGAAGAGGAAACCAGTGGGATTTGATGACTGATTAAGTAGGAAGCAAGAAGGGATTCAAAAATGATTCAGAGATTTTTGAATTTGTGAGTTTTTTCATTGACGGGAGGCTTTGAAGGCTGTGGACATAGAATGGTCTGTTGCTGTCTGAGGTAAGACATGAACAGATTCATGCAATTACCTCTGTGCTGTTCAACCTGATAGTGACCTCTGACTTCTGACCCTGCCTCATTGTCCTACTGTCCCATCCCACATTCTCCTTACAGCAGCCACTCTCCACAGGGGCAGTACTTTAGAATCACCAGGTGCACGAGGCTTTAAAAATCCCTACCCTGGGTTACAACCCAACCAACGAAATCAGAATCTCAACAGGTGGAATCCTAGTAACTATATATTTTTTAGAGAGGATGAGGTAGGGGGAGGGGCATATGAAGAGGGAGAGAGAGAGAGAATCTTAAGCAGGCTCCACGCTCATCATGGAGCCAGATGCAGGGCTCGATCTCACAACCCTGAGATCGTGATCTGAAATCAACAGTAGGATGCTTAACTGACTGAGCCATCCAGCCTCCCCATGTATTTTTATTTAAAGCTTGCCAGATAATTCCATTGTCTAGCTAACATGAAGACCATTCCCCTACGGGTATTTATTACATACTATTTTCCATATTTTCCCCTTGGAGATACACCTTTGAATGGGCAAACGACATTGTGATAACCATTGCCCCATCTCAGCAACCAGGACTATCAACTACTCAAGTACCCAAATCACCAGTGTGGGCCCATCCTTGGCGCCTCGCTCTCCCTCACACCTGCACTAATTACCAAATCCTGCAATTCTACCTTTTAAATAGTTCTAGAATTTGGCCTCTTTGTCCCTGTCCATCACTACCTCCAAGCCCAGGTCATTATTTCTTGCAATCCAGACGGTTGCAAGAGCCTCCGAAATCTTCCAGCCTTGGGGTCCTTCCATCCCATACCAATACTGTAGCTAGAAAACTTCTTACAAAAGCAAATCTGGTTATATCCCTTCCCTGATCAAACCTCAGCAGTTCCTTAAGGCCATTAAGATGATTTAAAGGATATTCTGTGGTTTGTCATTTGATTACTTGTCCAGTTTTACATTTTGCCATTTCCCCCTCACACTCTGTGATCTGGCTGTATTAGATGCTCTCTTCCTTTTGGAAGCGTATTCATAGTGGTCTCTATGCAACACTTGTCTCCTCCCTTCCCATACTCCTCTCTTAATTTACTCCCGTTTCTCCTCTTTATGGCCCTTCTCCACTTTTCAGTTTAGATGGCAGACACTTCCATATGAAAACTTTCGAAAGCCTTCTAGGTATGGATTACATGTTCCTCCTTTGTGCTTTGCCCTTACTATAACATTTATTACACTATTTATTTACCTCTAATACTCACTAATCCATTAGTTTTGTAAATACAAGGACTGTATCAATTTTGCTCACTATTTTATCACCAGCAAAATGCCTAGAACATAGTAGATGTTCATTGAATAATTTTGGAGTCACCATGAAATGGATCCCCTATTATTATATTACAAATAACATGGAGGCAGACACAGTGCTTGATCTATATTAGTTTCCCCACAGTGAACACCAAGCAAGAAATAACTGTAGAGAATATTTACTCATTCTTCATTCTGGTGTCCATACAGAAAACCAGTAGAAAAACAGAACACTGCAGTTTTAATCAGTGCTGCCTAAAAGCACAAACACAGGAAAGTTATCAAAATTAATTTAAATATTTATCACTTTGAAAGAACATTGCTAGAATAACAAATAGGAAGGTATCATCATTTGTACAAGGACATGAGATGAATGAATCAAACTAACAGAACAGTGTTGGTGAGATACTGACCATGAGAATTCAGCTGGGATGCGCTAAATCCAGAAGCTGACAGATGACATCTACTGCATCTACTAACCCCACACATTGACTGAGCCCCTACTTTGGCCGTTCTAAATGTTCCTGGAACTTAGATGTCCACATAAGTGCCACTATATTTTCTTATAAAAGAAGATGGAGATCGAAGGCAGTAGCTTCTACGTTTTGAGATTAAATTCCTTCAGGAATAGGGGATGGAAATTAAAACTGTTTGGATTTCTTCTCCTTTGGTTTCCAACTTCTCCGTCACCCAGAAGAAGAGGCTTGACAATCAGGGCCAAGCCAGCGTGCGCCATCAGAACTGAGCAGGCTACCTTTGTTCATTCTTCCGTGGGAGGACGTTTTAGGCATGTAGCCACACCCTCCGAGACACAAGAGTGAATTAAAAGTGGATTTAGAGAGCACCCAGCGATGATAAACTGCAGTTCTCAAAGGAATAAATCCACCTCCCAGATTCCCTTTAGCTGCCGAGGGAGGGGCTGAGGAAAGCAGCAAATTCACCTTGCACTAGCACACGCACAGGCAGCGTGGTGCCCTCTTGTTCCAGCTTTGCTACAAATAATCCAGTCGAGTAGGAATATATGCTTATATATCTCAGGTTCTGATGTTAAACAAGATCGAGGAATTAGAATCACACCACAGAGAGTTCTCTGGGAATTGGATTCTGACCCACTGAAAGACAAGCTTTTTTAGCAGTATGGGTGGACGAGATGGAAGAGTCCTTTAATCCAAGGAGCGTCTGATACTTGAATCTCCTCCGCAGCACCTGGGTTGCGGGGAAGTCTACCATGGGCTCTCTGTTGACGCAGACTCCTTAACAACCAAGGGTAGGAGGGGTCACTGGAGAGACTGCCAATGTCCTACTTCCCCTTGATCATTCTGGTTGGCAGCTCCGTGTCAGCAAGACTTCTCTGGCTTCTTCATAGGATGCAGGACACCATAAACACGGAAGAAAGGCCACCCTGAGATTCTATCCGTCCCAGAATTCTCCCTAAGAATCTGAAAGCTATCTGGTGGCAAAACACCATGTTTGTCCTTCACGGCATCTTCTTGGGGGCTGGGGAATGACGAAGAGCCATCATGTGCTTCCCCGTTCTGGACCGCTCATTCACACACTTCATTTGGTCTTTTTCCTTAACTAAACTCACATTTCTTGAATTCCAACTCTGGCCTAGAATTAGGTTAAGTGCTTTTTTCCTTTTGGAACATATTTGCTGGGATTCTGCACTGGAGCACTTCTTACTTGCCCACTTAGTCTCTTGCGATTTCATGCACTGGCCCTTCTTGGGGTCTTTCGTTTGAGAGAAAGAACAACATTAAAATTAAGATTATGAGCTCCCCTCCTTATTAAGTAGAGTATAATCCATCATTACTTGTTGGTTGATTGTGGATTTATTGTTACTTTTACCTTTCTTTTCATGTGTCCTAATTTTAATCCATTATTCTTTAACATTTTCCATTGAAATATTCCCACAAGATAGAACCTCCCAAATCTGAGGTCTTTTGCAGTAAGGGACATATGTTTTAACTTTATAATTAATCTGAACTTTGCATCCTATGTCATTAAATATGTATTGATTTTAATAAAACATATTTTATATAAATATTAATTAAAGTAAATGTTTATCTGTGACTTTACATTTCTTCTGGCAGCTGAAGAGAAAGCTAAGGAACAAATATTTTCTATATTAAAAAGAAAAAAAAAAGGTTGCAATTCTACCCCAGCCACCCCTGCTGCCTTTAATAGCATGTCCCTGGCCTTCTCTGGTACAGCCTCCAAACCTGGATGCTCTGGATTTTCCTATAATTACCAGGTCCAGGAGACTATCTTCCTCCCCAAAAGCCCACCTGATGCTCAGCTGTTTTTTTTCCAGATACCCATCAAATGAATATTTATTCACGGCTTACTGTGTCTCAGGATCTATACAGATATTCCCCAAACCTCCTCTTCTCTCTCTGGTTCACCCCTCATCATATAATCCTGTCCTCTCATGAATGTGGAGTACAACAAAGGCTTTCAAAGAATAACTGACCTTGTATAAGTGTCCCCAGTGGCTTAATGTTATAACTTCTTGTCTTCTTGGACAAGAAGACAAAAGAGTCCTAGTTTTTACAAATGCATATTTCTGAGCTTCCTATGTACCTGGCTCTTTAGCCTCTTAGCTATTTTCTCCATACGAGAAATAACGAGGTTATGGAAACTAGAGATAGTTTTTAATTTACTCTGTGGCTAATCAACTTGTGTAAGCCACTTAACTTTCTGAGGTTTCCTTTCCTCCCTGAAAAATGGGAAGAATAGCACCATGTAAGGTCGCTGTTAAAATGAAGCTTCAATAGGTCTAGAAATATAAACCCCCACATGGACATGGCTCATCATTCATCTTTAGTAAGCACATGTATTTCAGAACCCAACTAGAGCTAAGTTCTAGCTGTTTCTTAACGTGAGAATACCATCATGCCCAGTAGACACACACGATAGAGGCATCAGCAAAGAAGGCATACCAACAAACTCAAATGAGGGAAGGTTTTAGAAAAAAATTGTGTATTTTAAAAACATGGTAGTCATCGTGAAAAGAAAAAGTAGAATTTTGATGGAGTTCTTCACCTCTATCTTATATTGAATTAGGGATGTGTGAGGTTGGGAGCAGCCCAACCTCTTTTATCTTTACAGCTGCTAACGGACTTAGGCCTGCTTAGTAGGCCACTAGAAATTTGCCTTGTAGTGAAGTGCTAAAAGTAACGCCATCCACAGAGCACAGCTCTGCCTGCTCAGGTTTTCTTTCAAAAAGAGTAACCAAGCAACAGTGAGAAGACTCCATTCTCTGACTTGTAGCTGAAAAAGCCAATGTCTATTGAACACTTACTATATGTTATTCTGTTAACATGGATCGTTTCACTTGGACCTTGCCAGTATCCCAGCCTTGGCACATGAAGAAACTGATGCTCACGGTTGCAAAGCCATGTGCTAGGTGCTATCCAGCTCCCCAGGTGGAGACCTGGGATTTGAAGCTTAGCCTGTCTGAATGTGGAGCCCAAATGCTTCAACCCTACACTAGACCATCTCCCTGCTTTCCAAATTGCCGATTTCCAAGGCAGTCTGTATTAATGCATTCTAGGACAAATTATTATTATTTATTGAATGATAACTGAAATACAATATTCTGTTACTTTTAGGTGTACATCATAGTGATTGATATTTTTATACATCATAGAATGCTCCCCATGATAAGTCTAGTAACCCTGTGTTACCATACAAAGTTATTATAATATTATTGACTATATTCATCCCCAGGGCTTATTTTATAACTGGAAGTCTGTACTTCCTAATTCCCTTCACCTGTTTTGTCTGCCCTGAATCCCAGCCCCCTCTGGTAAACCAACAGTTTCTTATATCTATGAGTCTGTATCTGTTTTGTTTTGTGTGTTCATTTGTTTTGCTTTTTTAGATTCTACATTCAAGTAATACCATACACTATCTTTCTCTGACTTATTTCACTTAGCACAATACCCTCTAGATCTATCCATGTTGTCACAAATGCAAGATTTCATTCTTTTTTATGCCTGAATAATATTCCATATATATATGTATGTATATGTATGTATATACATATATATATGTATATCTATCTATGTATCTTCTTCATTCAATTATCTGTCAGTGAACACTTAGGTTGCTTTCATAGGGGTGCAGATAGCTCTTCAAATTGGTGTTTTTGATTTGTTGGGATAGATATCCAGAAGTGGAACTGTTAGATCACATGGTAGTTCTATTTTTAATTTTTTTGTGGGATGTCCGTACTGTTTTTCATTGTGGCTGCACCAATTTACATTCCCACCAACAGTGCAGGAAGATTTCCTTTTCTCCACAACTTTGCCAACACGTGTTATTTTTGTCTTGGTAATAGCCATCCTGACAGGTGTGAGGTGACATCTCATTGTGGATTTGATTTGCATTTCCGTGATGCTGAATGATGTTGAGCATCTTTACATATATCTGTTGGCCATCTGGATGTCTTCTCTGGAGAAAGGTCTATTCAAGTCCGCTGTCCATTTTTTTAACAGGTTGTTTATTTTTCTGATATTAAGTGTGTAAGGTTTTTACATACTTTCAATATTAACTTCTTATCAGATGTATGGTTTGCAAGTGTCTTCTCCCATCCAGTAGGTTGCATTTCTGCTCTGTTGATGGTTTCCTTCGCTGTGCGAAGCCTTTTAAATTTGATATAATCCCATTTGTTTATATTAGCTTTTGTTATCCTTGCCTGAAGAAACTGGTCTAAAATATATTGCAAAGACCATGCCAGAAAGCTTACTGCCTATGGTCTCTTCTAAAAGTTTTATGGTTTCAGGTCTTACATTTGCAGCGTTAATCCATTTTGAATTTATTTTGATATATGGTGTCAAAGAGTGCTCCAGTGTCACTCTTTTGCATGTGGCTGTCCTGTTTTCCCAACATCAGTTATCAAAGGGGCTGCCTTAGGGCAAATTATTTTTCTAGACTGCTTCTTTCAGTATAAACTTTATATGGATGTAGAGGAAAAAGTGTTGAAGAAAGGGAAGCCAGAGGCTGAAATGGGCAGCACCAAAGATTGCACAATCTTAGAAAGAATTTGCCGACTGACACAGCAGAACGACCCCAGCTAGAGAGAGATACCAGGAGGACTGACAAAGTAACCGGTGGGGGTCGCTCTGTGTTCTTTGGAGTGAGAGGCTACTTCTCTCTTGAAAAGAGAATTAAGTAAATGTTGATTGTTTGCTTAACTAGCACAACTTGACCTTTATTGCTAGTGGGGTTTTTTTTCTTCCTGTAAAAGGCAAGACCCTTGAGATCACAGAGCATCTTCAACATGTGGAGCTGCCCAGAATTTGCATTGGAGGTCCCCAGAAAACCATCTTTGTCCCAGACGGCCTCGCCCAGGCAAGCATGCGAAGTGGGATAAGCAAAGGGCTGGGTGCCATGGCATTTGTTTTCCATTGAATAGGATTAGGGATTCTGACATGAATGATTAATCACCACATTGCAGACGGCTGACGAACACAGGAAAGAGTCCACTCGGAATGGATGGTGCACGCAACCTATTCCAAACGGCTGGGCTGCTGGGTGTTCCTGTCTCTCCCACCCTCCCTACTCTTTCCTCAGGGTCCCGACTCCTGGCATCTCTCTTTCTCATTCCCTTTCCCCTTTTCTTTTTTAACTCGATCCTCTCCCTCTTTTTCTTTCTTTCACAATCATTTTCTCCCCCCCACTCTCCCTCCCAAACCCATCTTTGGTGAGGTTGATTCTCTCTTGCTCACTGCCTTTCCACCGTCAATCCCTTTGTGTCTTACTTGTGAGCCAAGCCAGTACCTGAGTCTGAAGCTTCATGAGAGGGTAGGGGGCGGGGGATGGGGGTGGGGTGGGAAGCCCTCCAAGGGCTCCTAATGGAGGGTACTGGAGGCTAGATTCAAAAGCATTGGGCTGAATCCCAGCTTTTCCCATCACACTCCTGTATACCAGAGCAACGAAGAGGAAAATGTCCCTCCCTCCCTTTGATGAAGAATACAAACAGAATGGCGTAGACACACACACACTCCATGTTATGCAAAGAGCACATAAGTAGGAACAGGATTTGTGTTTCCAGGTGTCTCAATTTTCCAGGCTTTATAAAACTCCCTTTTTATGGAAGTAGGTGTAGAGGGAGGCTATTTCCTCCATGTCTGTTATAGCTTGTGAATCTGCTGTTTGACTTTAGAATAATTTTCCTTTTTTACCATTTGGCTTTTGGAATGCTGTGTTTGCTGAAACTTCCCCCTTGGAAGGTAACGTCCTCATAAGTGCTTGAGTATTGAAAGCAGAGAGCAAGAACTCTGGAGTCTGATTCTCCTGTTTCATTCCTGGCTTTACCCTTTCCTGGTTGTGGTACTCTCCGTCTTGCATCATCATACATCAGAATTACCAGGAAAACTTGTAAAAATGCAGATGACTGCTTCTCAGTCCCAGAGTTTCTAAGTCTAGAATTGGGTCCAAAAAATGCACATTTTTAATAAGTTTCCAGGTGATCCCAGTGCTGTTGATCTGGTAATCCCACTTGCAGAACGCCAGTGACTTCCTCGTCCTCTGTGCTCGGGGTTCCTTCCACAATTACAAGTACGTGTTGGGTCTGTGGCTTAGCATCTACAGCTTAGAAAATCTAGGGCTACTTTTAGAGAAAATAACTGTTACTAACAAAGCCGACTCACTATCCAATATGAGTATTGTGTGGCCAAGGTCATCTAAAACAAAGATAAAGACTGTCATCTCTCCCTCCTCCAGACACACACATTGATGGAGCTCCTGTTTCTTGTCCCATACCTGATGACAGCTCCCTAGGCAACCTCCTCTCAGGTTCTTCAGTCACATACAAAGGGGTGGTCCACGTGGAAATGTGGCCCTTGTGTCTTGATGGTGTCACCTGCCTATGACTTCAAAGTGGTGTCTCTATACTGCTGACACTTGAACGACAGGGACTTGGATTGCACACGTCCACTCACATGCAGACTTTTTTTGGGGTAAATACAGTATAGTGTTGTAAATGTACTTTCTTTTCCATATGATTTCTTAAGAACGTTTTCTTTTCCATAGTTTCCCTTATTATGAGAACAGTCTATAAGACATAGGACGTACAAAATATGTGTTCATTGGCTGTTTATGTTATTGATAAAGCTTCCAATCAATGGTAGCCTATTCATAGTTAAGGTTTTGGAGACTCAGAAGTGATACACAGATTTTCTATTGCACGGGGAGTTGTTGCCCCAACCCCCATGTTGTTTAAGATTACGTGTGTGTGTGTGTATGTGTATGTATGTATATATGATCATATATATATATATATGGATATATATAAAACATACAAATATAGTTATGTATTATTATATATTATAAATATTATATATAATGAAATAAATATACATTACATTGTATGAATATGAATATATCATATATAAAATATATAAATGTAATAATAACACTAATATATATAACATATAATTACACTGTATTATATTGATATATATTTTACATATACACATAGTATTTTAAGTGGTATGTTTGAACTTATCACCTGCCTAAGATTTTAAAGTGATACATATTTTTATATATATTTTAAAGTGATATAAATATATATTTTTAAAATGATAAAATACATTTATATATATGTGTGTGTGTGTATATGTGTGTGTGTGTATGTGTATATATATATATATATATATATTTTTTTTTTTTTTTTTAATTTAGCTAGCCAGGCCAAACGAATTAGGAAACCGGCAGAACCCCCCACCTGCCCACACTGCTGTGTGACCACCTGCCACCAGGCGTCCTCTTAGCAGGCTGGGATCAATTAGTGATTGGAATTGAAACTATATGTCGTTAATTACATAACTTCGGGCTATTCAAACTTGGTTCCACAAAAATTACATCATGGCACTGGGGGCATTACATAGAGTTGCTGACAGAAAGAGAAAGGAATGAACAAACAATCCATAAACACTGGACTCTGTGATAAAGCTCAAGGTAGGTCCCCACTACTTCCTCCTAGTATTCATGTTTTTTTTCATCCAGATGGGGTTTTCTGTGCATATGGCAACAAGTGTAAAAGTTTTGGACAATCTGATTTGCAATTAAGTGAAACAACGTCAAGTGTCACCCTCTCTGGGGTACTGGGTGTATAAACGCCATTAGCTCCTTGAACGAAAGGGCTCCAGACCCAAGGCTGGCTTTTCAGAGACTAGTCCAGCAGGGAAAATGCTGTTGAAGGTATTGGCTTCTTACAGACTCACATCAAACAACCCTGTCTATACTGCTGACCCAACCTACTGTAAAGCTAATCCTGTGGGAGGAATTGTCTCAGCGTGTTTGAGAATCTACCTCAAGTGGAAGTCTAGGAGAGAGAACGAAGGCCATTTGTGTTTGATGAGGAAATGCGATCTTAAAGCCTGTGGATAGGTGATTGCTGTAATACACTCGGTCCCAAAAAGCTGAGCTGTCACATTTAGCTAACGGATGGAAGCATGAAAAACTTCGGAAATATCAAAGCTTAACATTTTTCCAGTAACATTAATTCACTTACACTGTACATAATTTTTTCAGATTACTCATTAAGCTGTTAAAATCGCTTTATATAGAATATGAGAAATATGCTTGCTTGTACGTGACTGAGAGTCTCTCAGGCTTTGTATCTCCTAACTTTTTTTTTAAGTATAAATTTGTACCTGAGTGCCTGAGTGCTTTATTAACATAGCTTTTTGCATATAATTTCCCTGGTGGTTTTTTGTTTTAAGAGAAAGTATGACTGGAACAAAGGAACTGCCACCATTTAATAATGTTTGCATTCAAATATTCTACATAGATTTTAAGTTTAGCACAACGATGGGGTACCTTGCAAGGGGAAGTCAAGTTCACCATTGTGCTCCTGCTATGCATTTGCAGGCTTCTTTTTAACCAGACAACCCTGAACTGTTGGAGAATAAAGCTTCTGCCAAGAGACAGCTTCCCTCTTGCCCCTCTGACGCACCCACCAAGATCTCCCTTCTTATACACTGTTAGTATTTTACCTAGAAGCTTCCCTGCATCAAGTCCTTAGACCTTGAGGTCCTCAGGTCCTGTCACAACTCTTAGCACAGATGTCCTGTTCTCTGCCCCATGGCCGTGGTGCATCACTGAGTTAACCTGAGAGTGGGTGGGAACGGGGCTATAGAATATCGCTGGAATGTGACTATTTGACCAAGACTCTCTTAAACATTAATGTCCTTATGTGTACAATGGGAAGATAGCCTTGAAGTCATAAGATTGTGTTGAACAAGTGAAATTGAGTTACAATGACATGAAAGGGCCTATAACATCGTTTTGCTTTGTTTCCTGTGCAGTCACTCCTCTGCCCCCACACGTCAGCAAGTTCCAGAGAATCTCAGTATGAGCGCGGTTGTAAAAGATGACTTTTGTTCATGATGTGTTGGGCACAGGTGACTCTTGTTACACAGCACTGTCTGGATCCTCCCAAGAGCGCTCCAACCATATTGGGATCCAGCAAATTTTAACAATTCTGGTGAAAAGTTAAAATTCAATCCAGCAACACAAATTTACTTGCACAAAGAGTGATGGAGGGTTCCGTGTCATTGGGTAGAATCTCTCTTGGGAGAGAGAGGCTTGAAAACCTCTCATCTGCGGTCATGAGAGCAAAGGAATCTGAGACCTTGAACACATACGGTCAAAACCTCACCACAGACTGAGGATCCCTGGAGCTTGGAAAGGGCACCTTATGCCCCACCGAGGACTGGTTCGTGCTCAGGTGGCCTGACCACTGAGGACTCCAAGAGAAATGCTGTCAGAAAGCCTGCTTGTCCTCTGCCAGGCCAAATGTGAGCATTAAGTTTAGGGAAGATGGGACAATGTCTTAAATAAAATTTGGGAGGCTGTCGGATATGACCTCACAGGGACAGTGCTAATTAAGTTAATTACCTGGGAGGCCCAGCTTCCCACATTAGCAGCTCAGGATTCTCCCTGTGCTCCCTCCCACACAAACAAATCAGAGTCGGGTGGGGTGAAGAAGATGAGTTAAGTTAAATCACGAAAAAATAATTAATTCTAATTTTCAAAATAAACATTAATTTAAGCTTCTCAAACCCTCCTCCCTGAACACAGACAAAGAGACAAAAAGATTTTTTTTCCAGAGACAACATTCATTGGCAGTGTATGCTCTAGAGAACCAACTGAAGATTTCCCCTCTTCCGGCAGGTTGCACAACAAATTGGAAGCACAGAGAATCCAAGACCCTCCCTCTCATCTTATTTTTTCTTGATGTGAAGACATTGTGGGAAGTATTTTTTGTTAATCTCAGAATCTGTAGTGGGTAGCACAGTGTCAAGCACAGTGTATTTGTTTTTATAAATAAGGGGACCCCTGAGTCACTTAATGATCTCAGCTCTCTACCTCATTTTACTTACATGCATGTAATTATGGGCATTTGTGGAAAGGGGGTTATTGTGTATAATGGACATATTGAGGCATCTTAATTCTTGTCAGGAAAATGACGTTTACAAGGTCATATACACATTACTCATTATAGCCCTTTAAAAATTAAAAGTGAGCCATTCTGTTTTCATTCCAGCAGATTTGAAAAGTAAGCTTTTCTTACTGCTTTTCTTTTTTTGTTTGTTTTTCAGCAGCAACATTTGTTGATTGACACTTGGTATTATGAAAGATTATAGTATATGTGCTGAAATACACACTCATTCTACATAAAAAGGATACGGATGATTTAAACAGATGAATATTTCTGTAAGATCTGACGAAAGACAACAGTATCCAGGAATAACCATCCTCATCCCTCTCTAAGGCCCAATTCCAGCAAGCAGTGACCTTCAACATTTTAGCAATTTCTTTTGGAACTGATTTCCCTGCTGTTTAATAATCTGCTTCCTCCGGTATTTCTTAATTCTGCATTTGTAGACATTGTCTTTTGACTTCCTCATCTGTGAAGTGAAGATCGAGTCTCTTCTCTTGTGCCTGCACATTCATACACACACCCACCACTCTCTATCTTTCTCAGTGTGATCAACTTCACACATTTCCATGTAAACTATAGGCAGTGTTTAAGTTATGAAGACTGTAAAATTATTGCTTGGCCACTCATTGCATTGTGATTACACTTCCACTCTGTACAATATTTTGTTTGTTAAGAATCATTGCCATGATTTACATGTGTGACCTTATGATGAATTTAGAGTAAAATTTCTGACAAATGGCTAAAGCTACCCCCAAAATGGCCAAACACAGAAGTAACCTCTCAGTCTGGTTTGTTTTATCTTGCTTGTCTGTTCAACCGCATCCTGGCTCGCATCAAAGGATTGTCCTCTCAGTCTACCATATTGGCATCGTTCTGAGAGGGTTGCTCTTGCCCCATCTCAGACCCCCCTTTTCCTGGTTCCTTCCCACATCTTCTTTCTTGGTTTCCTTCTTGTGGGGGAGTAGGGTGTCTTCCGGTAGTCCCTGAGAAAGTGCTCATGGGAAATCAAATGTTGAGACCTTATCATTCGTAAGCCCATCTTCATTGTCCGCACCATCTGATTAACCCAGCTGAGGAAGAATTCTAGGTGGAAGGTTAAAGGCAATTCTCTTTTGTCTTCTAACTTTTCCATTGGCTTCTGACTTCCAGTGTTTTGATAATGTAAAACGCCACCCTGATTCCTAATCCTTTGTATAAGAACCGGTTTTTTTCTCTCCAAAAACGGAATCATTCCTGGTGTTCTCAGCTTCACCATGGTGGACCTCGATGGAGAACTGTTTCCTTTCCCTGTGATGAGCTTTTACTGGGCTCTTTCAATGTTTAGATTTATGTCCTTGACTTTGGGGAAATATATTATGTTAGTACTTCGGTAATGTTCTATTCTCTTTCTAGAACTCCTATTGTTCAGATGTTTGACCCTATGCATCCATCCTCAAATGTTATAATCTCTCCTTGATTTTTATTTCTTTGTCTATGTGTGTGCGGGTGTGTGTGTGTGTGTGTATGTGTGTAGACTTCTTGCTCTTTAAAAGTTCCTGTACATAAAATCCTGCCCTTATTTTATTCATGAAATCAATATCTGTTTGGATATTAATTATATTAATTTTTTCTTCTATTCCCTGTTTTTCTGGTTTTCTCCAAGGTACTTTCTTCCTTACCTTTTTCCTTCCTTCCTACTTTCTTCTCTTTATCCTTTTTCTTTGTTTGTATGTATTGGTCTCTAGCTTACATGTTAAATGTTTTTCTGTGATGTCTGGTGATTCTGGTTATCCATTTATATCTAAGAGTGGGATGCTAAAAATCTGGTTGTATGTGGGTAAAGCTGATAGGCTTGGAGACCTCACAGGAAGGTTATTTTGGGTTCCTCCAAAATGGATATCTGTATGTCTCATTCTTGCCTTCATTTCCTCAGAGAATTCTGATATCTCTTGAACATAGTTGTTAAAAATAAAATAATATTGGCATCTATACACATTTTGTTTAATTTTACCATCACATTTTAAAGTAATGGGTCTTTACAAATTTAGTTTTGAAATCATGATGGGTTAATATCCCAAACGCACAACTGGAAGAGAAAATTTATAATTTATCATAACTTTTGTGACAGAAAATTTTTAATAAATATATAATGTATTATTAGCCCCAGGGGCACAGGTCTGTGAATCACCAGGTTTCCACACTTCACAGCACTCATCATAGCACATACCCTCCCCAATGTCCATAACCCCACTGCCCTCTCCCTACCCCTCTTCCCCCGGCAACCTTCAGTTTGCTTTGTGAGATTAAGAATGACAGAAACTTTAAACAAAAAAGTGCTGCTCATAAGGCAGTAACAGCTAAATTTCTACATGAGATGACTGGTTGGTTTTGTTCCTCATGGTTTTGTCATGTGATTCATGGGGGCTAATATGAAGCAATACTGGAGAGATTCATAAAAAAACCAAAATGTGTGGGACCACCATAAGGCAGGGCCAGGCTTCACTCAGGGAATACTCACTTGTAGCTGTACATACACCTCTCTCCTAGTGCCTTGACACTGGGCATTGCTGGCAGGAGAAAAGCAATTGAACACACAAAAATCCAGCACCTTCCTCAGTACAAGGGACTCTTCAGAACCTAGAAGTCAAGACCACTCAGAGTTCAAATTCTGGTAATTTATTAAATGGGACTGCCCTCCTGACCTCACACAGGGAGTGCTCTGATAGAAAACAATGAACGGTGCACTAGCTTCTCACCCTTAACAGCTGGCCTGAGATTGATATCTGCCATTTCCACCTTCACTAGGGTATCAGGTAATGAGAACTGGTAAAGGATTTGGTGACATTGGAGTGAAAGCCTTTTATAATACTAACAACTGTCAGATTGTTTAAAAAATTGACCATGGGACATTGTTCCCAGCAAGAACTTTTTGTGGGATGTGATAAGCAAGTGGATATCAACTCATATCAACACCATGAAACAATACATTGTTGGTCACCAAAGAGGTGATGCGTCATACAAGAGATGGATGAGGTTATTTGTGCCATTTTCAATGCCTTGGAAACAGAGAGGGTGCCTATGGCCATTACTTCAAGCCCGTAAACCTTGCATCTTTGCTCCCAATGGAATATACTCTAAATTGGCCAAGGTCAGAAAGGATTCAAGAAAACCTCAAAGAAACTGAAAAACAAAACAAAACAAAAACCAAGCTTCCCAGATCATTGCTGGACGGACACACACACACACACACACACACACACACACCCTTGAGTGGTAACAAAGATGGAACTCAAGGTAAGTAGCACAGACGTTAACAGGTACACTAACAACTGATTTCTAATATAATCCAAGATAATGGAGCTTTCTACAAGATAGTTGATGTTTATAAACAAACTGGACAAATGACAAACAACTGACAAAGATTCTTTGCTTTACAGGACGATCTACCTGAGAACTCCTTTCCTGAGCTGTTTTCTTGGAGGTTTTTGATGGGTTTCAGATTACTAACTTGATGCAATTGTCAGAGAGTTAGGCTTGAGGGGAGAGGAGTGTGGACAGCTCTTCCAGGTAGAAATTAATTAGAAAAAGAAAATAGAGTCTTTGAATTGATTATTTAAGGGAACTGGAAAACTAAGAACTCATTCCCAACAATTTGATGTTTGCATGGCTTTTCAGAAACACATCTTTGGGAAATTGGCAAACTACATCCACAAAACCCCATAAAATTAATATTTATTTCTTGAAGGCTCCTTACATGAGCATCAATGATAGCTTGTTAGAAGAAGAGAAACCCCTGTCTTTCTTCTTGGTTTAATACCAGCATTTCCCAGACTCTTAAATTTCATAATCAGTAAAATTAAAACAACTAGGAAGAAAAGATTTGTGTGCAGGTGGGCGGGCGGAGCAGACACAGACAGGCTCAGCAATTTTTTTTTTTTTTGGAATAGAGATTTAAACAAAGCAAAATCTACTATCTTACCATTTCTTTCATTTCATTCAAAGACAAAATAAAATCTTTAAAAAATAAGCACAGTCTCAAAATAAAAGGCCTTATTAGCTTAAAATAAATTAAAGCTCTTTTTTTTTTTTTCTTCTTAACTCCACGGTCTTGCAATTTTCCATCTTGGAACATGCTGATGAACACTTTTGCATGGGGCAGTGATGGTTATTAGAGAAAAGCTATAAGCTACTGATCCAGACCTCACCAGACCCTTGAAAGGCTTCTATTTAATCCCAGTGTAGCTAAGTTCCAGAGCTGGAGATGGACTTAGAAATGGCTTCGTTAAATCACTTGTTTTTCGGTGAAGGAAGGAAGGCTCTGTCTTGTCTAGGGAAGCCCTGCTAACCAGGGCCTGGACGGGATTTGGGCCAGCTCACCTGCCCGATGCACCTGACAGTGCTGCCTCCCTCCTCTTGCCCGAGATGCTAACGTGGCAGCTGTGCAGGATGTGGAGGTTCTTAAGGGGGGTCTTCCGGAAGTTGGAAGGGTTTTTATCAAGAGATATATTTACTGGGTACCTATTGGGAAAAAATCCTGGTGGAAAGAGAAGGCCTTTTTTCTCAAGTTGAGTACATTGCAGTGAAGGCAGGTCAAGTGAGTGAGAGTGAACCTACCCATGTACAGTGACACGGGACTGAATATTTCACGAGTACGCAAATAGCAAGGATCGGCAGGGCCTGGGAGGTTGAGTAGTCACATGCTTCTGGGGAACATTTATAAGAAGCAGTGTTGCCACATGTAATTTGGCTCACGGACCCAGAACTCGCCTGTGACTCTCTGAGCTCAAGAAGCAGTCTTGCTAGACTCTCACAAGGGCTTTGGACATCTCCACCTTCTGTCATTTCCCTTCTCACAAGACAAAGAGTTTGGAAGAGGGCAGAAAGATGAACAATGAAACGCAGAACACCCTTTTCCATCCTCATTAAATGCCACAACCTTCACTGCGTAAATATGCTCTTGACCTTGTGGGACAAACTCTAGAAGCAAATTTCTCATTTGCTGGCCTCTCCCTGGGCCGTCTGCAGCATACTGTCGCTCAGACAAGTACTGTTCTTAATGGGTTTATGGGAAAGGCTTGGCCTGCCTTTCCATCTGTACCTTCTGCTGGCTCCCTCCGAAAAGCGCGAGCTTGCCATACGACATTCCCTTGAATTATTTAGATTGGTAAATCTTTCTGCATCTCACATCTTTAGTCCATCTGTTAGCCGGAGCTTTGCCTTTATAGGAAGTGTCCTTTATGCATGCTGGCATCTGTCAGCAGAAAGCGTCCCTCTTTTATTCATGATCTTCTATGGGAGAGGGTACAAGCTGCAGAAACGCCGCGTGCCTGGTATGCATTTCATTTTAATGGAAGATTACATGACTGGGGTGCTGGTTTATTACCTTACTCCCCATGCCTCCATTCATCACCTGGCAGCCCCTCACCAAGCCTGTTCGGAGGTGCTGGCCCTTCTGCAGCCCCTAGGGCCCAGCTTTATGCAGGAAGTGTGCTTGATGGTGGGGAGAAAGCTCATCCTTTAATAAAAGGTAAAGATCACGAAAAAGGAAAAATATATAATGGAGAATCGTGGGCCACGGGAAAGGGGAAAGGTCTTCACCTCAGGCTGATACACAGATGCAAACATGGAATTTTTTATACAAATCACTAGGCACGTCGGAAAAATGTCCCTGTGAGCACCATTTCATCACCGAGTGTTTTTCCCGCTGAAAATTGGCTCCCAAACTTACACTTTTTCCCTATTTCCCACTCACAGGATAATGAAATCTCTGAGAGGCCTTCTCATCCATTCTTCCTTTTAACGCTGGGATAGTCTGTATAATTCTGTTTTCCGGATGTGGGCTATCCACAAGAAATAATCTATAAGGACTTCTTCATTGTTTTATGTTATCATTTTGATATTAACCTAAAAACAACCAATATAAGGAGAACCAAACTAGGATGACCATATATCCTGGTTTGCCTGGAACATTCATGGTTTATGCCTATCGTATCTCAATTAATGCCTGACTGTTATTTTTCTCACTTGCCTTTCACTCACAAACATGAGCCAGTTTGAATCCTAAATTATGGTAATCCTCATAAAATATCACATGGACGGCTACCTTATATGTAACTATTGTCTATATAATGTTAGCAGTTGTTTTTACTTTTCCATTTTTAACATTTCACGCTTCTTTACTACGTGTATGTCTACGTGTCCAGGGAGGAAAGGACCAATATCTGCATTTGGAAGATGATTTCTCCATCTAATGAGGCTCTTTTTCAACATAGTATTCATTTTTTTGCTTAATAAACATTTCGTGAGCACCTACTATGTGTCACAGAAGTTTCCAGATAATGGGAATGCAATGTGAACAGAAGTCTTAGCTCTCAGGGGACCTACATTCATTGACAGTGACTAAGATCACATTCTGTTTGAGAGCCTTTCACAGTTTATTGCATATATTTACATTTTTGAAGGATATGCGGTGTGTTCTAGCCCTGGGCGAGCACAGACTTTGTCAAGGGGCCCACAGAAGGGGAATGAGACCAATAACCCTTCAGAGAGAGATGGAGGACCAACGCCCTTTCAGAGGAACCACTGATCCACAAGCACTCACTACGTGTTGAGTTGTGTTCCTTAACTCCTTCTATAGCACTTGACATTCTTTGAAGGCAAACAGAAAGGATGAAATCCTGACAATTACTCTGAGGACCTAAGAAAACACTGGCAAGCGACAGAGTTAGATATGGGTTAATCCAGTAAGCACAAGTGAAATTCTCTGATATTTGATTAAAAGAGAACCCTGGAAAAAACAACAACAAATCTAGGCTTCTATGAGGTCATCAGTGAGAAGTTGGCATAAATCCTTAAAAGTGTAGTTTATTGAAAATTCCCTCAATTTCATCTTTCAAGTCTTCCATTAAGTTTCTGCTTCTACGATTATACTTTTAATTTTCAAGGGTTTTTTTCTTATTCCCTGAATCTTAATTTTTATATCATCCTCTTTGAAATTTACTAATGTAATAAAGTCGTTGATCTCTCTGAGGTTATTAATTACATTTGGGTTGTTAAAGATTTCTTCTCTTTGCAATTTTCTTCTCTTGATTTTGGTCCTGTCTTTAATGTGAGGTGCCTTTTACAAGTTATAGGCTGACTTTTGATGGTCCACTTCTAAGAGTGAGGTAGTCAAAAGACAGAAGATCCATATGCCTGGGAAGGGCTTCTTGGCTGTTGGGGTCCACTGTATGGTGTTTGGATAGGAACCATGTATTTTTACTGGAAGATCTCCAAATGCCAGTTTCTGTAAGTCATTTCTCCTTGACATTCAGTTTCCCTTGAGTGGTAGCTTCTAGGCTCTGTGTGGAGAATCTAAGTTGTCTGCATTCTAGGTGGTAAGAGTATGTGGGACCTGGAGTGTCTTGTGGTTCAGAATGAAAAGTTTCACTTAACCCCTTGGCCCTTTATGGCACCTGATCTACTTTCCCTATTATGCCTGGTGTTCCCTTGCCTGGAATCGATCTCATTCATTTTCTTCAGAGAGTAAATAAAGCCTCTTGCCTCAAGCCAGGATGGGGAGAAAATGGGTTAAGCGTCCACCTTTTGATTTCAGACTCATGAGTTCAAACACCAGGTTGGGCTCAGAACCTAGTGTGGAGTCCACTTAAAAAATGATATATGGCCCTTGTCTTGCTGTTGATGACAATCTGTTTAGGTTTTTGGTGTCAATAAGTCAGGAAGTTTGTTAGAAACGATTGAAAATCAAGACTGCTGCTCCTTATTTTCCCGACTAAGTGAAACTTCAACTCATGAAATTTTCCAGCCTTCTAAGCAGGTAAAATATATATAGAGAAGAGCCTCCCTCCAGTTTCTTCCGTTCTACAGATACCGCATTTGCGCCAGGATGACTAGGTGGTTGAGAAGGATTGCTGAGCTGGGAAATTTCACTAGGAATGGCCTCTCAGCTCTGAGTTCTCTCTGGACAGTTGCCTCACATCCCACCCCCAGAAGGAGCCAGTCTTTTGTTTCATGCTCTGTTGTCACCATCTTGAAATGCTTAATAATTTTGAACAAGGAATCCTGTGTTTCCATTTTGTGCAAAGCCCTACAAAGTCAGTGCTTACATAGTCAGTGCTGTCTGACATAACGCATGAATCCCTTGCAGCTGAGAGAGTGGAGGGTGAATTTAACAGTCTGGCCTCCCCATTGTGAGGAAACAGTTGGGAATGATCATAGGAGCTAGCTGAGTTAAGAAATCATAAAAAACGGGAAAACAGAAGATACAGGAAAGATCGAATCTACAGTTGCAAACACGTGGATTCAGGTTCCAGGCAGGCAATCTAAATGTGGGAAAAGGCTGGTATACCAGGGCGAAGCTAGCTATTGGCAAACAGAAAGAGCATGTTCTGTATAAAGACATTCAAATTCAATTTTAAGACCCTGGGCTATTGGACAGAATATACAAGTGGGTCACCAATTTGTGAGCTGTGCTTTGACATAATCCAGGAGGCCATTGCATATCCACAATGATTCCCCATGACACTTGCTTATTTTGCAGAGTTTTTTTTTTTTTTCCCCAGAACTAAGATTTTTCTCAGTCAAACTAGGATGTCAGATCAGTTCATACATTGATTCCTTATTATTTCTCCATTGTCTCCCAAAGGTATAAATGTATATTTTGCAGCTCAGACACCTATTTGGCACCGGGCCTTATGCAGAATCCTCCTGTTTCCTTTTACTTTGAGCAACCTCACCCTTGTCATTCATGCTGTATTTGATATTTGCTGTAATATGATTAGATAATTGTGGTGAAGGCATCATTCCCTGAGCAGATGGGCTGAACATTTAAGGTGAGCCCTGTAGCATGGTGAATGAGAGAGCTAAGAACCTGGCAGAAACTGAACAAATATTGTGTGTGTGTGTGTGTGTGTGTGTGTACACACACTCACGTGTGTGCATGTGCATGCTCTCCAAAAACAAGATTCACCCAAAAACAGCTGGAAGAGGTGGCCCAGTCCTGACTGTTGCTACAGGGACTCCCAAGGGACTGGGGGAGTTATAAATTTAGCAGCTGAACATTTTTCCCTTTAATTTCTGAATATTACCCAAGCTGAACAAGAACTGATGGAGGTGGTATATTATGCAATTCCTTCTCTAATTTAAATTACTGTGTTAGCTTTCTGCCAGGATGTTTACATACAGACATACATCTGACCTGAAGGATCGTATCCTGAATCTCGGGTTCTCAGAAAAAGAAATCTGAAGTCTTTATGGCCTGGTGAAGTGACCCTTAAGTGCCTAAATATAAGATCTATAAGGTATAGCAAAAAAGTGAAAGACTTAGATTGAAGATCCTATTCTACTTGTATGACATAGGCTTTCACAGATCACTTTCCCTGAGCCCCTATGTCCTTAACTGTAAAATGGGATCATAACGATAGCTACATAATTGGGTTGTAGCATGGTCAGATGAAATAATTGTCCCTCCAGTTCACCTAGAGTTTTGAGGGCATTTATAATTCAGTAACTCATTTATAGAGCACAGATCGGTAAATGCTACTTTAGGTGTGAAATCCAGGGGTGACCCTCTGTGGTGGAATAAGGAGAGAATCTCTCATGAATTAAAGTAAGAAAAGTTACTCCTATCCAAATAAATTACTCATATAAAAGTATGTAATTTACCTAAAGTGGAACAACTTTAGAGGAAAGAGAATACTGACTGTTTTGGATGGAGCCCAAAGATAAGGAAGAAAAGTGAACATCCTAATGGTTAGGCCTGTAGGTTTCCTAAAGTTCAAAGTTCTAGGATTTAGAGATATGGGTTGTGCAGTGGATATTGAATTACCTCCAAGAGTCTTGTGAACGATCAATGTTCTTTCCAAAGGATACTGATGATGTCATTTGGATGACAGAAAACCAAATCACCCTGTGCCAAGGCATTCCTGCTCATTGCTTTTACATAAGGCCTATTATCTTCCATTTGTTTCAATAGTTTTCTTAAGATGTGAGTGTACTTTACTGTTAAAAATCACGCACTCTAAGGAGACCAGTGCACCTAGGAGCCTCCTAAGAAATGATAGGACATGGGTGAACTCTCCATGTGAAGTGACGTTGAGATCATGTTGCTCATCACCTTCCTCAACATCTCACGTGGTAGGCTGAATAATCACCCTCCAGGATATGCAGGGACTAATCCCTGGATCCTGTGAATGTTACCTTCCATGGACCAGGGAACTTTCAGATGTGACAAAATTAAGGATCCTTGAGATGGACAGATTATCCTGGATTATGTGGATGGTCCCTAAATGAAAAAGGTAAGTGTCCTTGAAAGGAAGTAGGACATATAACAATAGAAGAGAAAGGTTGGAGTGGTTAAGGCGGGGATTGGGGCCCAAGGAATACAGGTGACCCTAGACAGGATAAGGAAACAGAAACCCCCAGTGTCTCAAGAAGGAGTAAGACCTGCCATGACTTGACCTAGCCCTGTGAAACTAATTTTGGACTTGTACTCTCCAGAACCATAACAAAACTTATGGTTGTGGGTTGTAAACTACCACATATAGGGTCATTTGCTTAGCATCCATAGAAAACGAAAATAAACTGGTTTCATCATGCCTTCCTAAAAACAGGTAATTCATAATATCTAAATGCATAAATATCTAAAATGCATTGAGCATCTACTCTTTACTAGGCACTGAATTAATCTTAGATGCCTTACTTATTTTATCTTCCCGGCAAACTTTTGGGGTTGATATTAATATTATTACTATGTTACTGAAAAGGAAAATGAGGTGCATAAAGGCTCAGTAACTTTTCCAAGGTCACCAGCTAATAACCTAGCTGGCTTTATTGTTCTGGACCTGTCTTACCCCAGTTACGCGGTGGCAGCCTTCTTAAAGTCAAAGATTGTACCTTAGCCTCCTGTGTTCCAAATCAGTTCTCATCATATCACTGAATTCAGATGAAGATAAAAATGAACATGAAGCCCACCTGAAAGCATGACATCAGCCCACGAGAAAGTAATGTGTATGCGTGAATTTGATCTTCACCCATCTGCTGAGAAGTCTGCTAATTACATAACAGAAGATGCATTTGCGTTCCCTTTGCAGTTATCACCACTGCATTTTCTCCTGTCTTGTGGTTACAGCCACAGGAACATTCCGTCTGTGAAAATGGATTCCCATGCTTCTCATTGGCTGCCCCCCTTTCTTAAGTGATTCCGTCGGAGGAAGTAGATTGCTTGGGAGAGATCTGTCGTGCAGAAGCCACATGCTTATGGTATTTCATTAGATGCTGAGGGTGTTTGATTCAAAGTTGACACTGAAGCCTAATTAAATATTATGCCGGTGCACATATTCTACAAATTAAGACATAGCACATCACAGAGCCCAGTCTAGGATGAGTTAAAAAGGGAGCTGTCAACATGCAAAAGACCCTGTTAAGAGCTGTAAATACAAATTTTGAATTTAAAATGCAAATGGATGGAAGCCTTTTTTCCTCTCAAACTGGAAAGGAAAATTAAGTGGGGCAGAGCGAGTTTTATTTCATTTTCACTAAGCACTAAGGTTTGACTTCAGTTGCAACCACGGTATATTATAGCAGTGTTGGAAATGGCAAGAGGAGCTAGCCCACAACTAACAACTCACTTCGGGCTCCTCACTAGCTGCATGAAAAGCAGGAAGCAAACCAACCCCATCAATGTTGACAAGTCAACAGATGGATTGAAAAAGAAAACAAGTTTCCATATTGAAACATGTAGGACCACTAGTACTTTTCAGCTCTGCACAGCTGCGGGAAAATTCTATACCCGACTGTATCAGGTTGGGGTGGGCGGGGTGCTGGGGATAGCCAGAGAGGTCCTGAAATCCAAGGTGACGGACTCCGGAGCTGCAGAGCCAGAGACGGAGCTGAGCGTGTCGGCTGTAATCATCTGAGTTTCAGCAGAGCAGGGAGCAGAGTGGGTCACCGGAAACAACGACACAAGAGCTGGAGAGATCTGGGGTAAGGACAAGTAAGGACAAGTAAGGACCCCACTTCCACCCTTACTCCCATTACCATCAATTATGTATAAAAGGGACGGTAGCCAATGAGAAGTGGAGGTGAGATTCTGTCCATGTACGCCAGGGCATAGTTGCTTCTCCAATTTACTAGTTCTGCCTTCCCTTCCTGCTTTCCTTTCAAATGTTATTTGTCCTCATCGTGCAAATACCAAGTCTTTACGAGGTTTGTGCTCTGAGAAAACAAACACATATACAAAGTGGTTGGTCTCCTGAAAGAGTGTGCGTTTGAGAAGTCGAAGGAGATAAAGACATCTACCTTGCCAGCTTCCTTCTAAGAGATAGATACTTCGGTAGAATGATGAAAAATTTGAGCTGAGCTATCTGAAAAGTCAAATATGGACTGTTGGATTGGAAGGACTAAGATACAAACTAACATTCTTTGAAAACAATGTTTAAAAGTAAAATCACAGAAATAATGAAAAGGGGTAACATAAAAGACAGGTCACATCTATTCAACTCAACCAAAAGAATCACGATGTGGTCACTTTGTTTTCTGAGTTGTTTATCTGAGGATAGCTGACTCAACTATTTCTATGGCCTTTCAAGGGGCTGGCATGGCAGCACTGACTTTTGAGTTTTTAATTCAATTTTTTCTTAATATATGAACAGACTTGGGAGGCAGGGATCTGATTGAACAACTAATCCAGAAAATTGGATAGAGTTGGTTTTATAAACCTTGTCATTGGATCATTAAAATTGTTTAAATCCTGTAACCTCTTCAGAAGAAAAACCCATAAGCTTTGGTTAAAGCTCCATGCCAATAGTCAACCCAATTTATTTTGTTTCCATTAAAATCAGTTCCCACCATATGTGCAGTAATCTGTTAAATAAATGGAGAACACAAACACATATGAATGCACATACGCACACGTGCGCGCACACACACTGTTTCTGCTCTTAAGAAAGTTAACGTTCTCAGGGAAGAAAGGGGTTGTGAACATGAAAAACCTGTAAGGCAATAATACAGTCCGTGGTAAAGTACTAGATTGAATACAATTCAGTGCCAAAATCTAGAGTAGAGGACACGTTCTGTGGGTAGCTGAGATGGAAGAAAGGAAAGCTGGAATAGCTTAATTAAAATTGGCCTGAGTTAATAATCTTCTAAATGTATCAACACGACCATCTTAAAGAAGATTTAATCATTTTGTCACCTCAGGTAGTTTGAGATGAAAAGTGAAGATGGTGTGGATCTATCAGAAATTGTGATTTTGTAAAATCTGACCAATGTTGCCTGATTGGAAGCTTCCATCTTTAAAAAAATATCTTTACCATGTTTAATTTACTTAAAATTATGCTGGAAAAATTGTGATTTTTCAAATTTATCTTGATTTTAAGGACGAATTAAATATAATTTACCAAATAACATAATTGTAAGAAAGAAAGCTGATTGAATGGCATTTAATGGATTTTGCTAACTGAAATAATTAAATGGTAATTGCCTAATAATGTCAAATTATTTTCTGTTGTATACAATTGTTAATTACATACAAAGAAGAATTGAACAGTTTATTGTTTTTTTGGCAACTACAATGATTGAATAAACTAAGTGTCCAATTAATTGTGTTCTATTCAATGATAAGATGATAACTGATTGAAAAGCAAAAGATGAATTTAGTCTTCAGTCTCAGTAAATAATACTGCATGGAATAAAAATCCATATTAAATCAAGAAACGGAATGAATCATATATTCATCCTTCTTCATCAATAGATTCTATTAAAATTAATTTCTCTCTCTTTTTTAAGTGATTTAGAATACAACTTTGTGCCTATAATCTTCTTTTTTTTCCCCCCCTGAAAGAAGAAGTTGAAATATTTCACATAAACAGCCTGGCTCTTTTTTTTTTTTTTTTTTTTCATTAGAGAGTAAGACCCTGTCCCCTCTTGGTGGGGCAGAGCATTTTAAGCAGGCTCCATGCCCAGATTGGAGCCTGACACAGGATTTGATCTTATGACCCTGGGATCATGACCTGACCGGAGATCAAGAGTCAGATGCTTGACCATCTGAGCCACCCAGGCACCCTAGCCTGGCTCCTTTCTATGCAGGGACGCAGGGACCCTCCCCATCATGTGTGACTGGAGTAAAGAGGATGACATATAACCCGAAATCCTTCATGAGCCTGGGGAAGGCTTATAAATAATAGGACTCATAATAAATTATTACTGATGAGTCTGAGAGGCTACGACCTTATTGCCTTAAATACTCCCAGTCACAGGAGATATTCTTAGGGGAAAATTCTCTTTTCGTCCATGTTGGCAAAAACATCCACCTTTCCTTCACCAGCAATTGCACCTTTGATCACAGGAGTACTCAGAGCACACTTAGAACGACCGGAGCTGGAACGGAGCTGAAGTTCTTCCAGTGGCCTTGTCTCCCAAGTGCGGGCGTGCATCCCTTCTGGCACTGTCAGTGAAGAGCACCGGTTCCTGTAGCAGAGCATCTGCGCGGGGCCAGGGGCCTCGGCCAGGGCTGGATGCTCCAGGCACCCTCCCTGCAGCAAGGTGAGAGCAGAAGCTTCTCCGCCCCATGCAGCAAGTACTGCTTCCACGTGTAACTGACGACAGTGTCTGGGCGCCTGGGTGGCTCAGTCAGTTAAGGGACTGCCTTTGCTTAGGTCATGATCCCAGGGTCCTGGGGTCGAGCCCTGCGTTGGGATCCCTGAGAAGTAGGGAGTCTGCTTCTCCCTCTGAAGCGCCTCCTGCTTTTGCTCTCTTGCTTTCTCTCTGTCAAATAAATAAATAAAATCTTAAAAAAAAAAAAAAAAAAGAAAAGGAAAGAAAAGAAAAGAAAATGTCCCAGAGGAGAGAGTAGGAAAACAACAAAACAAGAACAACAAAACAAAAAGAAGGCAGCAAGGGAACCAAGCCGGCAATGTTAGAAACGGGAGACAGGAGGATAGACAGCAATGCAGAGCTGATGCAGAGCGTTCAACCACATGGTGAGTATTAGCCACATGCATATTTCGGTAAGGCAGAGACAGAGAGGTAGATAGATATAGACGGGTGAGTGAGTGTCTGGATGGAGGGATCAATCGATCGATCTTCATTAGGATTATGTGATTGATTATAGGACAAAACTCCTTTTTTATTTTTTATTTTTCTTCTAAGATTTTATTTAACCGTTTGACAGAAACAGAGACAGAACACACAAGCAGGGGGAGCAGCAGACAGAGGAGGAGGGAAAACCAGGCTCCCTGTTGAGCCTGATGCCGGGCTCCAACCCAGGACCCTGGGATCATGACCCGAGCCGAAGTCAGATGCTTAACCGACTGAGCCACCCAGGCGCCCCAGGACAAAACTCCTTACCCATGCCCACCGTTGCTGAGGTGGCCAAATGCAGGCAAAGAAAATTCCACATTTTTTAGACTTAAAATGAAATGTGCTGTTGGACTTCTGAATTTTCATTAATATTTTCATTATAAAATTTATTTATGGTAAGAAATCAAAATACAAATAATCTTCTGAAACCAGTCAGTGCATCTCCACCAAATCCTGTTCCCCAAAGGTACAGAATAACAACTTGTCTCTAGCTTTCTAGAGTTTTTTGAGGGGAAGTGGGTGGAGGCAGCTGTAAAAGCAGTTGTAACAAACTAACACGAAAGAATCATCAATAAATAACATTCTGCAATGTGCTTTTTTTAACCTTAAAATATAGCTTGCTTTCTTAACTCCTTATTCTTTTTAGCTGCATAATATTCTATTTTGTATTTATGCCACTTATTGAGCTGATCTGCTCATGAGGGATGTTTAGAGTACGTTCAGTCTTTTAGCAGTACAGGCTTGCTGAATTTTAAAAACATTCAGGACATGGGATTGAGAGCCAGCACGTGCAGAAATTATTCACTAAATAATAAGCCAGACACAAGCAATAGCAAATACAAGTCTGTCCATGTTCTCTCTCTCTGCTTAGCAGTCTACTAAGACAGCAACAGAGGTGATTCAATTGATTCCAACATTTAAAGTGGATAATTAGGGGGTGCCGGGTGGCTCAGTGGGTTAAAGCCTTGGCTCAGGTCATGATCTCGGGGTCCTGGGATCGAGCCCTGCATCGGGCTCTCTGCTCGGCGGGGAGCCTGCTTCCTCCTCTCTCCCTCTCTTCCTGCCTCTCTGCTTACTTGTGACCTCTCTCTCTCTGTCCAATAAATAAATAAAATCTTTTTAAAAAAGTGGATAATTGGGAAAAAAGGTGCAAAAATGGAGACTCGACTTTCTATCTATAAGCAGTGTCACTGTTACTTTGTGACCTTGGCAAGCCTCTGGCTCTTTACCCTCTTCTGGAAAGTGATAATAAATCTCATCATCTCACAAACATCCCTATACGCATTTGCAGTCATAATGCATCGTTTATTAAAGGGAAGAACTATGATGAACTTACATGATATGAAATGGACAATGACCTTGGTCCCATTCGCTGAAGCTCAAAAAACACATTACAAAGAGGATCAGTTCAAATATAACTACTTCTCCCTTGGTTCCCTACTTTGAAATGAAGGCTCCAAACGTAATGTTTGTTTGTTTGTTTGTTTATTTACCTTTGAATTTCACGGACTCTAATTCAGTTGGTCATTGTATATTTTTTGCAAACTCTTCATGGGCCAAGCACTGGGCCAGGGTAGAAATACAAAGATGGGTATGCTGTAAAGTGGTGTGTGCCTCCATGTCACTTAAAGAGCCCTCAAAAAGGGCAAGCCATTGTTCCCTCTGCCATTTTGTATCATTACATCGGAATTCTTTCACATGGTCCTACTTCACGCTTTCTAACCCTGTTCCCTCTCCCAGGCTCCGGTTCTCAGGAGCAGCAGGGAGTTCATGCAACCGCAGCTCAGTGAACTTGAGGTGAGGGTTGGAAAGGAGCTCAGGGGAAAGAACCCGAACTCATAGTATATAAGTGCAAAGGGTTTGCGTACGTGAGTGACGTGATGCAACCAGGGACTTCGGAAGATTCCTGGCAACAGGGTAGACCGAAGAAAGAATTTTATTAAAAAGTGAAGAGTGAAAGTCGGATGGTGGAGAGCCTGCTACGATGAAGACCGGCCAAAGTAGAAAGGAGAAGTAATTGTGGAGCTGTTCCAGAGCAAGAATGGGGAAGACAGAGGGACATCTGAGTGCTGGCGTGACGGAAAAAGGGCACACAAGATTTTTTAAAAGCTGATTTTTTTTCCTCTTCTGGGTTGGGGGAGGGTGTTCTTTATCTGTGAATGTGTCACTCTCACCAGGGAGCTTGGTGCTATGCGTGTCCCCGTAAAACACCCCAGCTTCCATTAAACAAAGTGCTCTTCTTAAATGCCTTCCTTGTAAGACCTGGCTGCCCTACCCCGAGCCATTAGTGGGAACAGAACGTTAATAAGGAGGGACTGTGGTATCTCTAAGAGAGGTTGACCTCCTTCAGCGGAAGCAGGGCACCCATTACAGTGTAATGATAAATCACAAGCTTTTCCCTTCCATTATTTTCCCAGAAGACTCTTCTCTGAATGCATAAACATACTGGAGGGAGAAGGAAAAAAAACATGCAACAGATGAAAGAAAGATGAAG
Source organism: Martes martes (assembly GCF_963455335.1). Lineage (NCBI taxonomy): Eukaryota > Metazoa > Chordata > Mammalia > Carnivora > Mustelidae > Martes > Martes martes. Next base: position 7,680,214 of record NC_137903.1, on the reverse strand, counting down.
GAAGAGAAAAGGGACAGACAGATAATCAGCAGACTCCTAGTGGGATTTAAAATAATAAATGCAACATACACACCCACATATCTGCATATAGTGAAAATTTAACATGACCTCAAAAGGAAAAAAAAGCATATACAGGAACTGTAGGATAAAAGGGCCTCACGCTGAGAATTGTAAATACAAATGACATCTCTAGGCGGGCTACTATTAGGGCCCTTTTCTCTCTATTGTTATAAATTCAAAGGCAAACTAATCCAAGGGATGGGAGAGAGCATAAATAATCAATAAATTTATAACTGAGTTTATTATTTGCTTCTTCAGCCCATCTTTCAGCGGTTAACTGTGATCCTCTCACATTTAACAGGAAGTAGTTTTCAGGAGAAAACATTTGCTGGGTTCTCCTATCTCTCTCTTTAGAGATGAGAGAGCTAGCCTGGGAGACAGTGCACGAAGGGGCAGAGAGAGAGTGATTCTTAAGCAGGTTCCACACTTAGGGCAGAACCCAACTCGGGGGCTCGATCTCACGATGCTGAGATTAAGACATGAGCCAAAATCAAGAGTCAGATATTTAACCAACTGAGCCACCCAGGCACCCCTGGGTTCTCCTTTCTTGATACACTGATCAAGAAACAACACTAAGGTATAGAGCACTCTTGCTGGCCGTGTGATGATGTCTGTAAGATCCTTCCACAGCTCTTGCCAGAAACCTGCTCTTCTATCAGCCATAGCATTGTGGTCCTCCGGTGACCTTTGCCTTAAGAACCTAGGATATAGCCAAACACTGAAATGACTTTCACGGTTCTTGGAAGATGGCTGCTGTTCAGTGGAAACAGGATCAATGTGAAAGCATGACAGACGTGAATAAGAAAGGATCCAAGGGGGCTGATCTCGACACTCCGACTTTTTATAGTTTATGTGGATGAACGAGCTCACAGTGCATGCGTGGATTAGTCGGACTGTCTCTGCCCAGCTCAGAACATCAGACTCCATGTTTGGACTTTGACATCAATGTTGCTTTTGATATCAAGAGCTTCTTGTTCAGACTAGATCTTCCCATCGTTGACCCCTAACTTCTACAGAAGATCTTTGGCATGACTCCCGTCAAATTCTTAAATTTATTTCCCCTTCCAGTTTTCCCTGGTATAAATCCCATAATTTGACTCTAGTCCAGCGGGAACGGTCTCTTGTTTAGCCAGCTCCAATCCACTCAGACGGGACTTCAGGCAAAAAGGAACTTTCATGTTCAAGGACATACTCCAAAATCACTGGTCATTTTTTCCCCCTCTGTCAACCATTCAGCTCACTTTGAAATTATTCCTCCACCCTATCAGATACAGTTTCCATCTCTGATCTGAATCGTTGCACTTTTATGAGTGATCTTCGTTAGCACCTGTGTTCCCTAACTGAAAGAAATCTGAAGAGGATTTTCACCTCTACAAAATGGAAATTTTATGAATAGTTTGCTTCTTCGCTTTACTATTTCAGCTTATAACAGGTGTCACAGGAATGCTCTACTGTCAGATACTGAGGGAAACCTGTATACCACATTTCCATGACATCGACCTTCTACAATTTTATTTAAAAGCATTGTTTTCCATGTCCCCCCTCCTACTCTCTTTACTTCCAGATTTTTTTTTGTTGTTGTTGTTGCTTGGGTTCCATAGCTCATTTTATGACAGTGACAGGTATCCGTCCCCCGCCCCTTCATTTTAGTAAGAACTGCAGCTCACGCCACGTGCATGGTAGAGGACCAGATCATCTTTGGCTTGAGCTGGAGAATATTTCCTCCCAGACTACTGATTTATGTCTCAGATTTTCCAAATATTCTCTAATAGCGCTTTCCATCAATAGCTACTTTATATGTACAAAGTATTCATTGCCTTCTAATAACCTGGACTGCTTTTTCCATAGCTTTGTTGCTAACATCTATTTTTTTGACCCTACGTCAGTCCGGTAACTCAGTCATTTTTGAGCCATCATGATTTTCATCCCTTTTCTGATTTATTAGCAGACTGCTCTCTCTCTAGTATGCCTTTCTTCCTTAATATATTTGTGAAAGACTCTTTGACCCCAGCTGTCCTGAATGTTTTACTGTGCTCGCTGGCCAAGGCTTTTGCAATGGGTGCAGTTTTATGAATCTCAAGATGAGTTTGCTTTTAACAGCCGCCCTTTCAGTTCATTTAAATAAAATGTCTCCAGCTGTGTTTATGCTACCAAACCATTTGTAACCATCTCCTCCACTTTGGCCCCAAACATTCTTGATTCACAGCCCTCTAGATTGCCGCCACAATGGACTCCTGGTTTGTACTTTGCTATCTGCATCTATAATAGCACTATTTGCAAGATTTGTCCATCACTACTCCCATTTCTGGATCTGTCCTAGAGCCTGTCGCTACTCCCATTTCTGGATCTGTCCTAGTGGCGGTGTCCTGGGATCAAAGCACTGGCTTCGTAAACAGAATTTGCATTGTAACCCCTCTGCTCAAAGACCTAGAGAGGATATCCCACCACCAGTTTCCAGAAGCTTATGGTGTCCAGTTAGCAGCCCACTCAGTCTATCTGTGGGGTGGGAAATTGTCTGGTCCTTATGACTGCCTGAAATGTGACTATGGGCTAAAGGATATGGCCCACAAGATTTATGACTACCCGTCTTATTTAGCTGAGGAATTTGGTTCACAACAGCCAAAAAGAAAAAATAACCATACTAGTTTTTAAAAACTATATTTTCAAGATGGCAATGGCTAAAATTAACAGAGTCCCCTCCTGGGGAAATTGTCGATTCCTTATGTCTTCTCTCTACTGTTTTACTGTTATTTTCCATTTTTTTTTCTCTTCTTCACTGATGCCATTTGAATATTCCTTCAGATTCACAAACAGATGAAGGTTTGAATATCCTTTTCCCATCTGTAATGGCGGTGCCGTAATAATAAGATTGACAAACACTGTGTGGTGAGGTTGGCTTCTCCTTTGTAGTAAGAAATGTTGCCAGTTCTGATCATTACACTAGGGCTGTAATAGAGCATTGATGCATTATTCTGAAGAGTGCTGTATGGTAGGTTACCAACTATCACCATGGAGCACTGTACAAGGGTGAGTGTGAAAAGAGGAAAAACTTGGAATATGTGACTCGAGAGCCCAGTAATGTTAGGTTTCCTACACTGAGTGCCCAAAGTGGCTTAATATTAGTATTAATATTCCCAAAGGAATAACAATAATAATAATAATAGTTAATACTAATAATTGACAGATTCTAAACCAAGTTCTTAAGTGAAATTTGAGAATCAAACTGGGAAGACAAAATACCAACATGCAGTTCAGTGCAAAATAGCAACATGCAGTTCAGAGAGATGAGATAAAGATTTTTATCCTGGAAGTAGAACCAAGAGTTCACAAGGTGGCCTTAAACTCTAAGCCTGATTTCTTGCCCATTTGGGCAATGCCTTAGTTTGTAAATGACTCAAAGTGTTCCCTGTTACATGAAATGTCTTCTATCCCTTCCTCCATTAAGAGGTACATTAGCAATAATCTAATAAGCCTGTCCACAATTAACTGATAAAAAAATTAAATAATTACTTTGTTGATTCTTTGTTAGAAAGCTTCAATTGAAGTTAACAGTGAGTTGCTTATGTTTTTGAGCTCATGGGGATGTTCAAAATCTAAATTAATGTTGAATAATACTAAAAATAATTTTTAAAGCAAGTGAAGTCCTAAATGCAATCTGCTATGGGGGATTGGATCCTGGAAAATTTAAAAAAAAATTAAATTAAATTTAAAAAAAGGACATTTGTGAAAACAGCAAGAAAAGCCTGTAGTTTAGGAAATAGTAATGCATCTTTGTTCATTTCTTAGCTTTGAGATATGTACCATGATTATGTTAAGAGAAACTGGGTAAAGTTTTATACTATCATTGCAACTTTTCTGTAAACCTAAAATTATTCAAAAATAAGATGTTTATTTTTAAAAATGATGCAAAGCAGAGAACATAACATGATTGTTAGCGTCACTACCGTGTTTTTCCTCTTTGGCAACGTTCAACCCCTTTATTTCAATGGTTTAGTTTGATCCTCCTCTTTTCCAAAGGCACAAATTAATGATCAAAAAATTAGACCGTTAGTTCTGTGGCTATCATTAATCTATGTATAGGAGACATTTATATTTAAACAAAAAGCAAACAAAACAAAGACACAAAAGTAGCAGAAACAAGCTAAAAAAACGTAAGATTTGCTTCTCTTCCTCCTTTTTATCTAGACCAAGTTTCCTAAAAAGATGAGAACTTTGGTTCTTGGGTGGGAACAGGGTTCATTTGTCAGGATCCCACTGTACTTGACTCAGAATCCCCCACACGTTTTTCTTCCTGCAGCAGCTGGAGATGCTATTTGGGTCTTGGTCTGCACACCCGGTTCTCCTGACAGCTGCAGACCCCTTGGTCAGAACAAGCCACCGTGGAATTCTAATTTGACCCCACCTCGAAGACCTGGAAACTGGTGGTTGCTCCACAAATGTAGCTGAATGAATAAATTAGATTGAGCAGAGCTGGGAGTGGAGGCAGAGACCAAAGGGCTCTCCTGCTCCAGTCTGCCAGATGCACGGTTCCTGACCCAGGCCTAATCCCTGAACAACGTCTCCGGATGCTTGCTTGCAGGACGGTAACTCCCCGCTGGGTGTTGTCCTGGTCTAGGAAAGGAATTTGCTTTGCCCGTGAACTTTCCGAGAGGCAAATGTTGTCTGGGAGGAATAATCAGACTCGGGGATCAGAATGGAAGAATTTCTCAAGGAGCTTTGCTCTTACCTTGAATTGCAGAAACTCAATTGGCTGTTGAAAGTTGATTTGGCATGAAACACAGCATTAAATGGCATGATGTGGCATAAACATGGCTTTATACATTCATGCCTGCAATGAAGGGTAGTGACAAAGGGCCATAATTCCAGGAGGAAATTCCTTTGGAACCCACAACTGTCAAAGAGCTGTATAGGCTTGTTCCTTGACATCTTTTCAGTTAAAGGAGACATCGGAGAAAATAATTATGTGACAATTTACTATCATTTCTGCCACTGCCAATTGTTTCTAAGCAACTTGTACTTTGAAAGCTACCCTTCTTTTGTGTGGCCAACAGGAGTAATCTCTGACTCTTGATGCAAGGGAGAAAAAGGGAAATAACGGAGTGATTCAAAGTATGGGATGGAGGTGAGATTCTCAGATGAAGAAATCACAGTTGGGCATTTGCTAAATATCTCTGCTTTTCTGGTTGGCCTGTGTAGGTGATAGCTGTTGCTACATTACCTTTATTGAAAACACAAATATTTTAAAGTTTTCTGATTCACTATGGGTCTATTCTCTATCCCCACCCACCCCAGTGAAGAAAGGCATCTATTGCTTGGAAATCGTTCAAAGGTATAGACTCACCCCACACCCCAATAAATCTAATTCCATAATTAGAAACCCATTCCTTTCGTCCTAAAGAATTCTAGTCTGTGAAAATGCGATTACCTTGGGAGAAGCAGCGCATTAAGCTTTAGAAGGCATGACGGCAGACTAGTCTAGCAGACCTTTTCTGGAGGGTTTGGGAAAAAGAGAAAAGATCTTGAGGAAGAAGAGGAAAGGAAGAAGCGCTTCTTAAATGCATTTCTCATGTGTTCACACTTCACCCTCACAGGACTCTCGCTTCTGGTCTCAGACGCCGAAGAGGGAACCCACGGACATGAGGCAAATTGTCCAAGGACAAGCAACTGGTAACTGAAGGATCTGGTGTTTATATCTGGGGTATCTGACTCCCAAGTCCAGGCTCTTCCCTTCGGAAGTACCCGAGGGCCACGGAGGGACGGTCAGAGGTGGAGAGAGCAGAGGACCGCTGACCTTGCAATGGGGAGGAGCAGGCTGTTTGTTAACTGTGGCTGCTGGATCTCAAATCCTGACTGGGTTCAGTCCAGGAAAATCTTTTTTTTTTTTTTTTTTTTTTTCTGTCCCCCAACCCTAGACAGTGGCAGATTAGCGCAATGATTTAGCTCACAGTTCTGGACTCAGCACAACATCTGGATTTCAGTGCAGTCCCTGCTTGCTAAGGATGTGACCTGGAAAATACACTCCTTGTTTTCTTGTTCCCATATTTGTAAAGTGCAAGCATTAACCAAACCTTCTTTTTTTTTTTTTTTAAAGATTTTATTTATTTATTTGACAGACAGAGATCACAAGTAGGCAGAGAGGCAGGCAGAGAGAGAGAGGAGGAAGCAGGCTCCCCGCTGAGCAGAGAGCCCAATGCGGGGCTCGATCCCAGGACCCTGGGATCATGACCTGAGCCGAAGGCAGAGGATTTAACCCACTGAGCCACCCAGGCGCCCCTTAACCAAACCTTCTTCATGGAATTCTTGTGATAATTAAGTGAAATACCGCAAATAAAGTGCTTTACACCAAGACGGAAGCAGAATAAATGCACCATGTTCCCTGTTACGATCTCTGCAGGGGAAGGCAAGGGGGTGGTATCCCGTAAGGATAGATCATTCCAGTCTTTCTCAAACAGGAGCATTCCCACACTCCGGACTTTACGACAATGAGGCTTGATTTTACAGTGATATTTGAAACCTCCTTTGTTTTTGGTGGTTTTTTTCCTTCCCATATGGGGCTCTCATCATCTCGTTACAGTTCTGACACCTTCCTATCTCTGAATATGGAGGAGAAAAACACTCTAAGTGCAATTTTCTCAGAAAAGAGAGACAGAGGGAGACAGGCAAAGAAGTGTCTGAAATCGCTCGAGGATCTGGAAGGAGCTTTATGCCAGCTCATGCCTTTTCTTCAAGGATGGTCAAGTTCTCCCCATTTCCCTCCACCATCCTACACTGGTGTGTCTGTTAAGGGTATGGATGGGGAGTCAGTAAATGGGAAACAGTAAGCAGGAGGGTTTCCAAAGGAGAGTGGAACCGTGCATTCTTGTATGAAAAAGAAAAGTTATATGGCATGGCGAAGGGGCACCTTTTCCCTATCATCCAGAAAACTCACCCGGTCCCAGTGGGGCATAATATCCAGTAAGAAATAGTCTTCTAGTGGAGGCTGCAATTTTAGATAGAAGGTAGGAAGGAAGAAGGAATAAGATCTTAAGGGCCACTTGAACATCTCCACTGAAAACGGGTTGGGCATTGGGTTGGGGTGGCCACGAAGAGAAGGGGAGGGGAGAGGGGGCTGATATACAAAATAAAACAAAGCCCAAACACCCAGGAGAGTCCCAGCCCCTTAGCTTGTAATAAGTCAGCTTTTGTTAGCTTGGCTTTTGAGTATTAAGCACTCAGTTCATCTCCATTGATTTGTAATGAGGCTGGGAGGCTCACAAAGCCTTAATCAAGCCAGGATCCCTTTAAAATGAACTCTTCTACAGAAGAGAGCTGGCAGATAGCATCTGTGCGGGAGCTGTGTTGGAGAGAGCTCACTGTCCTCATTGTCAGGCTTACACTGGCCCAGAGAATGGGGTAGGGGCTTCATTAGTCTGATAAAAACAGACAGGCCAACTTTTCATTAGAGGGATGCACAAATCCACTTTACTTGGCTTTCCTCCTTTACATTATAAAAGCATTATCAGACCCCAGCTTATGGGACTCATTATTCCACACAAACACCCTGCGTGGAGGTGGGGAAGGGCTGGGAGCTGAGCCCTCCTCTTCCAGTGGCATTGAGGGCGTCTGCTAGCTTTTGAAAGAGCGAGCACTGGAATAACCGTGGGCCAACCGATCCACACCATAATCTTCTGTTTTTTGTTTTTTTTTTTCCTACTGTCAAACAAGAGAAAGTGGCGGGGCTTTTGGCCTTTTGTAATAAGGGCAATGTGTCCTAAGATTTATGCTCTGGGATTGTGGATCCTAAAGAAATTCTAATGCTGGTACGTCTCATGGTCTCTGTTCTATAAGCAAATTAAGTAAGTCATACCAAGGTTATTTTGTTCTGCAGCATGTTTCATTAGGTAATCACAGAAAATATAAAATTCTATAGTCGATTTAATTAAAACTTGGAGGTGGAGGCACTGGTATGGTGGCTTGGGTCAATATTCCTGATTTAACTTTCACAACAATTTCCAACTTCATTCTCGGCCTTCTGCCGGGCCATGTCTTTGTTTACTGGCTTTTCCCCCCATGTTCCCGATGCTCCACCTACTAACCGGAGGAACTGACACCGCCTCGTGTGCTCCAGTCAGTACAGTACACATCCCTGGACCTTCTTTTCCCTGGTTTTTTCTTTTAATTTAAATTTAATTAGCCAACATACAGGACATCATTAGTTTCAGATAGAGACAAACTGAGGGTTGCTAGAGGGGGTAATTGGGTGATGGGCGTTCCCTTGTTTCTTTATATATGGTCATGGACATGGTTCAGCCCTGTGTTTTGTTGGGAGCCTTTATTTTCCACCACAAGCTGTGTTACTATCTGACATTGTCTTTAGATTCAGGCTTTAGACTTACATTCTGAAAATAATAATAATAATAATAAGCTATATCAGTATGTGTTCCAAGTTCTGCTAAAGAAGTTTACTTAAAATAAAGCATATCTGAATGAATTTCTAATTTGCAAAAATAAAAGCATTCTTTAAATTATATTGAAACCTTCAAAGGACAGAGCTCTCTAGTGTAGTCATGGAAAACCCAAATGTTGGCTGTACTTTGCAGCTCTACACTAAGCAAATAACTTTCTTTGTAGGCCAACAGTGATCCATGGCTTCATGGAAAAACTTGGGGTTGGACTTGGAGGAAGCTGGCATCCACACAGGGAGTCAAGGATTCATTGCCTTCCCTGCCACAGCTGAGGCAAAAGTATGACTTCACCTGATACTTCTGAACTTCTAATGCCATCATCAATCCACCTGCATTCTTTCAGCCAATCACTCAGAAATGATGAAGCCTACCGAAAATGGCAAGGTCCTGACCAGCTTTTAATGAATTTTAGCTTCACCAGAGATCTAGGCTTCACTATCTCATTTTGTATTGGCAACCATGCTCTCAATGTGGTCCTCCCTTTGGTGCTACTCTCTTAGATTCGGAGGCTGAGAGCTGCAAATGAGACTGACAAAACAGTGGTCAACGGGAGGAAAAAAAATAGATTGAATATACATACAATGTGCACACATGCAGGAGAGCTTAGTGATGCGTAACTCAGAGGGAAGTTTAGCCTTTGGGGCCTACATACCATCTTAACAAAGGACAAAAAATGTGTGGAGAAGAGACAGGCACTGAAAAGGGGGATTGGGCTTATAGGACCAGTGACTGTGGGAAGGGAGATATGAGGGGGAAACTAATGGAAGGTGAGGTCACTTCTGCAAGATTTGTGCAGACCCATTTTGGTTCTACTCTTCCTTGGGAAATTATGTTCTCCTGCTCTGGGAGAGGGGAGGAGAACACCTCCATGGAAGGAAATTAATGTCTTGCTTTTAGGCATGTAGGTGGGGGGCCAAGAGCTCTTTCTGCATTTGCTGCTTCTTAATTGCCTTTGGCTCAAAATAATCCCTATGCCCAAGTGGTATATTTGGGGATGGCCCATTCTGATCTTCCTCAGGGCCTTAGGATCTGACCTACATGGGCCAAGGGCTTGATACAATGGAACATGCTGGGGTTACAAAATCAACTCACATTTGCAACAGCTTTGATGCTGAAGGTGAAGCATCCTGATCCATTTTTCTCTCACCACTTTGTATTTTTAACTTCTGACTCAAATAGGACAGAGGTTGAGGATCCAAGACCTGGACTGTTTCTATTGGTGGAGACCAGGTGATTCAGCACCTTGGGGTAGTTATCCAGCTTCTCAAGGATGACTCTTTGATTTATGGTGTCATCTCAGGACATTTCCCTGATTAGACCCTGGGATCAGTCAGGCACAGAAATACCAAAGTGTGAGGAGCACAGTTCTCCAAATTGTGACACGACGTGAGAGGAGATAGACATGATGCTTTTCTTCAGGAATGTCTGAATTTACTAGACAAAGGCCTGATTTTACTTCTAAGAGAGGAGAATTTGGGGCACTGCCAGGTGTACACAGATAATAGCATGTTTGATAAAAAGAAGAGCGTGACTGTCTTTCTTAGCTTGTGTCAATACCTGTGAGAACCTATCAGTTTTTGCTCTCTGGATTTTTTATGTGAGGCAAGGGTTACACATGTTTACACTCAAAGAAGAATGTAGCTTTTTCTGAGCTGGAACTGCCATATATCCTTATTACGAATACATAGTTGTTATTCAGGCCTATACTTGAGCCCGAACCAGTGAAAATGAGGGGTTTCTGCGTCATCCGCTTGAGACTACATCATGGCTCAAGCCTACTTGAGACATGCCATTTGGTCTGAATGTTAGTTTTCTTCTTTCAGTGAAGAGTTAATCTCCTTTTCTTTGATATAACCGGCACTAAAGAGCCTGAATTACTTTGTTCTTTTTAGTGATAAATCTAATTGAGTCTTAATCCTGAAAACAACCTCGGTTTGGCACTTATCCCAAGAGAGATGGAATGTGGGATGGAGGTCAAGCAAAGGGTGATAAATTGAGGAATTATGGATCATACCTTCAGCTCTGTTACTTTAATTGCTTTTAGCATTGCTGGGGAGAAAGACCAAAGCCGAGTGACCAAGCACTTAACGAAATAAAGCAAGAACCAAGGGCCCCACAAACAGGAGTAGGCACACTCTGGTGTGGGGGCTTTTCTGAGGTCATATCATGTGCTACTCCATCTTCTTCAGATGTTAGCAGTGGAATAAATACAGTATTGTAGCTGTAGAGGTGCCAAGCCTCTCAAAGCAGCTCTGATTCTAGTGAGCATGAGTGATATGAGTGGGCTAATACCCAGTTGGGAGTAAGGACAGTCTCTCAGGATGCTTGGGACACTGACATGGGGTTGGTGAAGCAGAGAAAAATGACCCTGAGGCAGCCGCAGAAGATCTGATGGCTCTGCAAGGGCCTCCCAGTGTAGACAAAAAGACCCAGGAAACTTGGCTCTTGGCCATGTTGGAAATGCAGAAAGTTCATCAGGTTGCAATGAGGACAGACGCTGAGACCCTGAAAATCAGATGCCCTTTCCCTAATGCCATGATGACTATGGTGAAAAGAATAAGATAAAGTGGAAAGAGAGAACACAAGAAACTGACTATGTAGTTAACCAAAATTCAGAGTTTAAAGCCCAAAAGGCTGATTTCTAGGAACTGATAAATCTTCATTGTCTACCAGAAGAAAGTTATACATCTATGCACCTTGGGACTACAAGAGCTCCTGTAAGAGTTCCTATAAGCTCCTATAAGTTTCTCCAACAACTGAAGATGTTGTAGAAGAACAAACAAAAATCCAGTAAGATAGGATTGAAATGGATCCTCAGAAAGAAGCAATGTGACACTTGTTGGGGAGTTTGTTAAGAGATATATTCGTAGGCATAGATGGCATGCTGGAGAGTGAATGGGGAATGAGGACCTGGACCTAGGGGCTGTAGCTGGATAGGAAATTCAGAGATGGGGAAGAAAGAAATAAGACTGGACAACAAATATAACAAGACTTTGGTTTAGGTAAATATGGTTGGAATGTCTATAGGCTAAGGAAAAAGCCAACAGGGAGGAAGAGAAGGTATCTAGGAGGGGGGTAGATATGGGATACAGTGACATGTGGGTTGGTTATTGTGAGTAGGGAGAGATCTGCATGGTGCCCTCAGACAGGAAGAAAGTCTAGAAGAATGGTTGCACTGCTCTTTAGATAAAAGGGGTGATGGGCTGAGGGAGGTAATGATCGATCTCATTTCCAGCAGCATCTCAAGGAGACATCCCTGCATGGTCACAATCTCCTTTTGGCAAATCCTTTCAATGGTTCTCTCTCTTCTAGCATTCGAGATCATGACATCTCATAGAAGGTCATCGAAACCTCTCTTAACAATCTCTTACCCTCTCTAGTTGTCCTCTGGTTTCTCATAGAGTCATATCTAGACTCCACTGGTCTGCATGGCATCTTCACATTATGTGCCATGTGTCTGACTGGCCAATGTCCTCATATGCTGCCTCCAGTATTACCCCATAAGCTTCATAATAAAGCAGTGCACAAGGTAAATCAGTCTGCATGTCGCAGCTTTCTAGCCTACCATCCTGGGACTCTACTTACGCAGAGAGTTAAAAGCACAAGAAAAACCTCTTGCCGCTAGTTTTTTAAAAACATTATTTTGATTTTATTGGTGAAAATCCAGGACACTCTGTATAGGTGAGCTATTGGTAACCAAACTCCCTAGTTTCCCATCTGCAAAATTTGCCCATAGAAAGCTCCTACACATTCTTTCCGATAAAGGTCAAGTACCTCTTCTGCAGTGTATCCCAGACTCTGGCAAAGGCCATAAATTCCTCCACTCTCTAGAACCCTAGTGCATTTTTTTCCATTTTATTTATTTTATTTCTTTTCAGTGCTCCAAAATTCATTGTTTATGCACCACAACCCAGTGCTCCGTGCAATACGTGCCCTCCATAATACCCACCACCAGGATCGCCCATCCCTCCAGCCCCCTTCCCTCCAAAACCCTCAGTTTGTTTCTCAGAGTCCTCAGTCTCTCATGGTTTGTCTCCCCCTCCAGTTTCCCCCATCTCACTTCTCTGCTCCATCTCCCAATGTCCTCCATGTTATTCCTCTTGCGGCTAATTTTTTAAAAACTCATGTACCTTTTTCCCTTCCTTTACCTCTCTATGGTTTTTTTGTTCTGTTTTTTGTTTTTTTAAATCATGAAAGTTCATACTACTCACAGTTGACCATCTTGGAACTTTTTTGGGCAAGCAAAATATTTAGAAAATTATTAAAAAAATAAGAAATCTAAGATTGAGCTTGTGGCACCTTATTTCCTTCCCTAGAACCAAGAGATGCTACTATTTGCCTTCTCCTCTTGTAAGGAGCTGTGTCCTTTAAAGAAAGAGGACAGTACCAACGGCTTGACAAGTCACTGAATCCCATGAGCAGGAAATGGCCTATTTTTCTTCACTAAGGTGGAGACTCTGAATCCCATCAGTGTTTAACTTCATAGCAAGAGAAGCCGCTTGGTCTGGATTATAGATTAAAATCTACGGCAGTTTCGTAGGATGCCTGCTGATTGTACATAAATGAATGAGGAGCATATTTGGAGTCACAATTTTCTCACCTAGACAATTTAGGTACTTATTAATCAAAAGTGAGATTCCAAGTCATTGTTTCATTCATTTATGTACAAACAATAAACATCATGTGAAACCTTTTAGGACCTGAACTTTTATAAAATAAGGATAAAATTAGGATACAGTTCATAGAAAAGGGTCCCTCATTCAATTATGGGAAGGAAATATATTTACATAGCTGTTCCCTACTTAGAGCTTTGGAGTCACAATGAGCTGCTCATTTCCTTCTCAGTTGATCTTCAGTTTTTCCATTAAATGGGAATGATCATATCCAAGTTTGTCATTTCTCTCTTAGAATGAGCTATGATCAGGATTCTGAATTCCTAAATCTTGTTCTATATATCATCAACGGGATTTGAGCTAGAGAGGTTTGTCTAGTTTAATAGTGTTCTTCATGGCTGACTAATATTTTAGCATCAAAGTCATGGATAACCAGTCTGGAAACCTGTTTTTCCTGCTCTCCTAATACTGAAAGTTAGAGGAAGGCCTGACCAGTTTGCTCTGTTCTGTCTGTTCCCTCTGCTCTTCCCGGTGCCGCAGGGTAGCTCCGATTAGGTAGCTCTCCATAGCCGCCTTACCAAATCTGCTGTGAGAGAGGAAAAGAGAAAAAAGGGGAAAATCAATAGAGAGTGTTTGCTCCAGCTCAGTTCCACTTATAATCCTGATTCCTTCCGCTATGATTTCTAGGTCTCAGACTGCAGCTCCTCTGGTTGTGCAACGGGAAATGTTTGGCATACAGAGACTGGAACTAAGTAGCTACTCAATCAACAGTGGCTGTATTTATGTCACTGCTATTAATATTTATTAACTGGGTCACGGGCAATGGGAACTCTAGTAAATAGGTCCTTCTCGACTAAAAGCCCAACATGCCAGACCACAGGCATTTTTCTTTATACAGAAGGGGCTTGGAAGTTCCACCTGGCTTTGGTTAAGCTGTCACTGATCTCTTAAACAATATGAATGGATGATCTGAGCTCTGGTGTTGCTAGATGGAGACAGTTTGAGAGAACTGGGTTCTGAGCAGCCTCCCCTTCCCCCACATATGTATAAAAAGGAGAGTCTTGGAACCTGGAGGCTGAATGTATCTTATTTTTCTTAAAGATTTTATTTATCTATTTATTGGAGAGCGAGCGAGCACACAAGCCTGGGGAACAGCAGGTGGAGGGAGGAGCAGGCCCCCTGCTGAGCAGGGAGCCCAATGCGGGGCTCGATCCCAGGACCCTGGGATCATGACCTGAGCTGAAGGCAGACGCTTAACGGACTAATCCCCCCAGGTGCCCCTGAATGTGTCTTATTTACACACAGTTTTTACCCCAGAGTGATGCTGCCCTGGACCCTGGGGGTTAATGCTTCTTCCCTAAGGGTAACATTTAGCCAGAAATGGAAAGTAGGGGTTTGGGGACACATTAGGCCTCGCGTTAATTGGTGTCTGCATCCAAGCCTCATGTGCCAGTCTCTTAGCAGAGCCCCACCAAGACTGGAGCGTGGATGTTCACTTGTCCACTTCACCTGACTTGATGGGAATACTCACCCTCCCGGAGTCCTAAAAATGCTGTTGGGAGCAGGGCACTGTGCCTCTGTGTCAATGGCAGCACTCTCAGTGACCTTCCACTTGGATCTTTTCAAGGTCATAGGGATACCTTCTCCTACTAACAGGGCAAAGAGTGCTGAACTTGATGGCAGTGCACCCGGGAGTAACAAGGACCAGCTGCCGCCGCCAGGGTGAATCTGCGGGATTCAAAGCCACCAACGACACTGTTCCCAAGCCGCCTGGCTCTGCCCCAGTTGCAGCCCAACACAGATCAGCTCCAGGCACCTGAGCCGAGCCCGCTGTCTACAGGGGACAGACTGAGAGGTCTGGGCTGGTGCAGACAGCAGCTGTGGAGGGAGGGAAGGATTAAGGTCCCCATGTGGGAAAGGGTCCAGGAGGGAGGTGTTTCCAGGCTGAGGTTGTCCATCAGGCGTCCTGTAATAAACCGATCTGTGAGCCGTCCCAGACAGCTCCGGGATCCTTCCACAGAATGAGGCAATAAATACATCGCTGCACCACGAAATGGCCTCTGGGTGGCTATAGAACACTTAATTATTGATTAATCTTCATTAATTAATGAATCTGAACATGAGTGCTACTAAACAGGAATATGAAGAGCCAGTGTTCCACTAGAGAAGAGAGGGGAGGCCTCACTGTGTCCCCAAGGCAGGGACGACTGCTCAGGGAGTGGACTGCTGCCTGAGGAGGGGCCAGAAGAGCCTTTGTTGCAGGAGCTACTGCTGGGGTGGACAGTGACCCCCGGGGGGCCAAGACTGGGTGCAATCATCTAGGACAGTGGAGGAGGAAGAGCCAGAGATTAAGTGGGAAAATAACCAGAGAAACAGCAATTCAGTTCAACATTTATTTACCACCTACTACTTGCCAGGAACTGAGGTGTCAAAGGTGAATAAGAAACAGTCGTGCCTTTCCGTCATTCACAGTTTAGTAGAAAAACGGAAGATTTCAAATCAATGTCCAACATATTTATACTCAGCATTGCCTGGGAAATTCTAGAAAGGTAGGAAAGGAGCAGAGGTACCGAGCAATAACCTGAACTTAGCAAGTGTACCATTAAGTTTAAAGAGGCCTGAAGATATAATAATAATATTAGTTCAGTACCTTCCTTGAGTTCTGGGGGAACAAGTGAATTACCTGTGAATGCAGTCTCCTCCTTTTCTCTCAGGTGGTGCTGGTTTTACGACCTGTGGGCTGTTGGGCTTGATGCCTGGTTGATGGCCTTTGGTTTCCTCATCTGTCTCATGAAGAAAACTACATGCTCCTTATAGGGTTACTGCGAAGAGTGTACATGATTTTGTGGACGGTATAGAGACCCCGGACTTGTAGGAGTCATTTATAAATAATATAAGAATCATTCATAGCTAGCAGAAATTCAAGTTATTATTCGGTTTGGCAGCGCGAATCGCAATCCTTTCAACATGTAACTTCCCTGCTCAAAACCCTGCAATATTCATTTCTGACCCCTGGAAGGGATCCACGACATGAGGGGGACAGAGGTGTCTGCACCTACAGCGACACAGACAGATGTCTTGCTTCAGAGCAGGGGGCCTGCCTTCGGCCAGTGTAGGCTTGAACTCGATACTGCCCTTGACTGGCTGTGTGACTTCAGGCAAATTGCTTAACCTTCCTGGACAAACCTGCAGTTTCCTTATCTGTTCGATGAGGGTAATGATAACGCCTATCTCCTAGGGCTGTGGTGAGGATGACCTATGATTTTGCTTGTAAAACAGTGCCTGGCATTGACAAACCTCAAATGCTAAGTGTGAAAATAACTTCAGAAGATTGTTATCAAAGAGGATCACAACTGAGTCCCACTGGGACAAAGTACTATATTACCCAATGGAAAAACACTCTTCTCCTCTCTCCCACCTTCATTCACTCCCGCTTCTTACTGAGAGCCTTGCACACACCCTCACCACACATGTCTATTTATTATGCTGGGGTGAGCACTAGAGCATTGAGAGAGGCTTTTTTCTCACTTCCAAGCTGCAGTGGTCTAGGAAGGTGTTAGCCCTCAGAATCACAGCATGACTGGCTTCTGTGCATGCTGTCATTACTCTGGAAACAGAATTACAATGAGCCATCTGAGGACAAGGTTTCAAAAGGTTTAGCTTTTTTGGATACAGGTTCTAGATGAGCAAGACAGCTTGCCTAGCTCCAAGGAGTTTATAGTTTAGATGAGAAGTGATGCCTCGCTAAGTAACTCAAAATCAGGCTGACTGTTTTAGAAATTAGAACATTGGTATAAGCAAACAGCAGCAGGAGTTTGGAAGAGAGGGGGAGCACCTACCTCTGGGTGATAAGGTGACTCTCCAAGGCGGAAGTGGCAGCTAAGGGATGCTTTGAAGGATAAGTCAGATTTCAGCCAAGCGGGAAGGGGGTGAGGTTATAGTAAAGTGAAGAAACAGTGCCTATGTAAGCATAAAGGCATAAGGACATGGGAAAATATTCTAGAAATGCTATGCTAGTAATTTTTAATAAGTGATTTTTATATCATGTTAGTTGTTCACTTTTGCAATTTCTTTGTTGGTTTGAA
The DNA here is from genome assembly GCF_963455335.1 of Martes martes. Lineage (NCBI taxonomy): Eukaryota > Metazoa > Chordata > Mammalia > Carnivora > Mustelidae > Martes > Martes martes. Next base: position 7,663,012 of record NC_137903.1, on the reverse strand, counting down.
TTTGAGTTACAGTGTCAGTTCCTGGGACTCACGAAGATATCCAAGGTGTAAAAAACTCTTTTCAGGTCACAGGAAGTATGATGATAGAGATATTCTTCTGATTCTCTACAGGAAGCCATTTTGTAAAGGAAAAATCTCAGCTGGAATTTGGGACTGGCCCTTGAGAAAGATGTCTTTAAAGAATTGCTGAGAAAGAATTTTATTAACGTATCACTGAGATTCCTTAGCATGTAAGCTGGGGTAGATACCATCCAAACAAAAATTTAAAAAAAAAAAAAAAAGGAAGAAAGAAAAGAAAGGAAAGGGAAGGGAAAAACAAAATCCCAATCCAATGAAATGCTTCCTCTGTCCCCTTGGAAAAGGTGGGAAGTCCTCTGTGGACAGTAGTCAGGTGAAAGGCAGGATGAGCTGGGGGCAGGGCTGTCTCCCAGGTTGTAGGTGTTCTTCCCCAAGAAGGGAAATCATACCACACAGCCTCCCCTATATCCCAAATCCTCCCCATTCCCAGACCACCGAATGCCTGCAGGAAAAGAAATAAAAATACCAGGTAGAGTTCAAATCAGAAAAAAATGGAAACCAGATTCTTTGAGGGAAAAACAGAATCAGTGACACAGCTAGAGAAACCTGGAAAGCAGAAATGCTAAATGCGAGTGAACAAGACTCTTGCAGAAGGAAATTAGATATGAGCTGCCAGGTGATACAGCAGCTGAAAGGTCAGTGCTATTTTAGGCTGAATATGAAGAGGCTTCAGGCATCTCAGGACAAATAAAAAATGTACCAACTAGAGAGGGTTCAGAGAAAGGCAATGCGTTGATTAAAAGGATGGCTGTTGGCTTTGTGGTGAGAGATTAAAGGCATGCGGTAGGCAGGAGCAGCCAGGGAGCTTGGTGCCAGTTGTATATTAATAGCACTTTGTGGTGACAAACACACTCAACACCATGTTTATTTCTTATCTCTCACACAGTTGTTCTCTACTTGTAAAATGTGTTCATTCATCCAGCCGTCATTTATTGACCACCTGCTTTGTGCCATTTATTGTGCTGGTGAGTCAAAGTTAAATAAGCTACTGCCTCAGTCCTTGAAAAACTCACTGGCCAACAGAGACAAGGACAAGCCAGAAGGGGAATGCCATAGGGTAAGTACTCAACAGGTACCATGAACTCAAAGAAAATGATGATTTCTGTGCTGTAACAGAGCACCAAAATCTTAAAGAATAGGCAGTCTTTTAGCTGGATGTTGCAGAATGAATAGGTTTTCTTGAAGTGGAATGGGTGGGTGGGGATGGGAGTACATTCCAAGTAGAGGAAACAGAGTGATTAAATACACAGATTAGGGAGCATGGTCCCATGACACTAAGGTCCGGAGCGTGTGGACAGAACAGAGAAGGGAGTTGTAGAAAACAGATCACAAAAGGAAGGCGTCACATTACAGTATGTTGGAGAGTGCTGATTGACGTGAGACTCGCCAATAAATATCCTTGAAGGGCTACAGTAAAGCTCTGTGCTCAACATGGTCAGAAATCTAAAGGTGGGCATAACGTAGTCTCTGACCTGAAGGAGCCTATCAATCAATCAATAAACACTTGTTGAAGTCTTTTTTTTTTTTTTTTCAGATTTTACTTATTTATTTGACAGAGATCACAAGTAGGCAGAGAGGCAGGCGAGAAAGAGAGGGGGAAGCAGGCTCCCCACTGAGCAGAAAGCTCAATGTGGGGCTCAATCCCAGGACCCTGAGATCATGACCTGAGCCAAAGGCAGAGGCATAACCCACTGAGCCATCAAGGCACCCACTTGTTGAAGTCTTAATATGTCCCAGGTGCTAAGCTGGGGATTTGTCTCAAACAAGACAAGCCTCCAAAAACCTTTTAATCAAGATGATGGCAGTAGATAATTGTATACATTATTAAAAAATTTTTAGATGCGGAGAGTAGCAGCCCACAGAACTACAACATGGCAGTAGTGGGGAGGGAGGATGGTATAGGGTAAGTTCCTTTTCCAAGTATCTATCAGGGTAAAATCAAACCTCCCCAAATTATAGTTGTTAAAAATAACACCAGAGTTTATCATGATAACTCATGATTCTGTGGTTTGACTGGGTTCAGCTGGGCGGTTCTCCTGTGGGGTCTCTTTTGTAGTTGCTGGTAGATGGCAGCTGGAGCTGGAATCATCTGCAGGCTCAACTGGGCTAGACATTCAGAATGCTCCTTTATTTCCAGGTGTGGTGCCTCTGTCTGGATGGCTGGCACCGGTAGGTGCTATCCAGGCCTCTGTCTCTCTCCACATGGCATCTCCACATGGCCATTTGCACTTCCTCATTAGCAGTAGTCTCAGACCTCTCACACGGTATTTGTTGTCCCCAGAACATATGCCCTCAGAATGTCTCCAGAGGCTAAGGAAGAACCTGCCAGGCTTCTCAAGACCCAACCTTGGGAGTCATGCAGTATCACTTCCAACACATACTATGGGTCAAAATGCAAGTCCTGGGACAACCTGTTCAGGGCCTGAACATAACAGGCATGGGACACCGGAATCCCATCTTTGGAGACAAGCTATCATGGCTCCAAATATAGGAAGGATTACAAGCGAGGGGATGGTTGTTGTGGGAAGGCTCTAGAGAAGATACTTCACTGAGGAGGTGAAACTTAGGTTGGGCCATGGAGGAACTGTGGGTTCCACCTAAGGAGAGAGAGAGCCTGCATGATAAAATGAGCATATATTCTGAAGAGGAACTGGATTTGAATCTTGTTTCTATCAACCATGCATCTCTGGGGGCAATTCTCACAGAGTAGTTGAAGAGAATATTCATAATGTGCCCCCCAAAAGCCTGTACCCTAGCCAGAACTTATTTAAAAAAGAGTTATTATTTTTAATCACAAAAGAGGGTATTCGAGACTAGGTAAAAATGAAAGACACCAGGAATTCCAAGAACAGAATGAGTGACCTATGACATTATGGTAATGATATTCAGAATAAATTAGAGGGGAAAATTTATAGCAAGAGCCCAGGTTTCACATGTTTTGCATTTGTCACAAGTCGTACTGCCTGAAATGTATATGTGGATAATAATCTGGCCAGATCCCACCATGGTATGATTAGAGAGCAAAGAAAGACTGTCTTATTCCAAAATGTCATCTTTTATAATATGCCCAAGAGTCTTCTACTCCATCATCATTCTTCTCATTTAAGATATCTTGTCCCCTGGGATCTCCTATCACAATGGAAATACTCTGGAAGAGGTAATACATTAAGATATCATCAATTACTAACAATGTGTTATACTCTTGAGATTACTTTTCAACCTTAATAGTCAAAATATTCTAGGTTACACAGTGCTAAAAATATTCCCACAATCTTAGTTCCTTTTAGTACAACTAAACTTACTCACACAAAGTCCTCAACGTGTCCAGGCAACTGGCCAGGGCAGCTGTCCTCCATGTGTTGGCTCACACTACTGGCTGCCTGGGTCTTATGGCACCTCCATATCTACTTGTACCCTGTGAACACCACGGCAAGAGAAGAGAGGAGAGTCATGCATTGGTGATTGCATGCATCACAGCTATTCCCACTGCACTAGCCGAAGCAAATCGCATGGCCACATCTAGTGTCAATGGAGGAGGAAATGATAACCACTCATTCCCAGAAGAGGAACAGGGTATCAGTTAAGCATAATACACATGGAACATTGATCAAAAATGAAATTCAGGGAAGAAAGAAATTAGGCATCAATGAAATGATTTGGGTACTGAAGTGGAGTAGAACTCTTAGATGCAGAGTAGGAGGCAGGTCTGATGAGTCATCACCATGGGTTCTAGGCTACGTACATACACAGGGTGGCACTAAGCTCCCAGAAGAAGACAAGACATCAAAAATAGAGATAGAGTTTCCCATAAAGGAGGAAGAGGAGCACATGCCTCAGCACCAGTCTTGGCCTCCCACATTTAAACATCAAGTCATTTGCCTTCAACACTAAGTGGTGATGTTCAGCATCCTCAGAAAGCCAACATATAATGGTAATCCTCCACCAATGGTTAACAAATGGAGAAGACATTCAGTGTCAGCCAACAAAGGAACAGAAATGAAAAACCGAAAGTGGGCCAGAGTTGGGAGGTTGAAAAAAGAGACAGAAGGTCATGTCTGAGTATCAGGAGACAACATAATGAGAAACTGAAAAAGCAGGGATAATTGGAAGCTGCTTTGAACTGATTTTAGTTTGGAGTTCTGGGGTGAAAGAGGGCAGGCTGATGCTTCTTAGGGGAAATAAAAAATTTTCTTTGGGGACATAGCATCAAGGAAGAGCCCAGCAGTCCTAGTGGGGATCTACCATGCGTGTAATAGAAATATCCTGACTATGGGAGATGGTCATGCCCCTCATCCCTGGGCTGCAGCTCAACTGTGTACCTGAACCCTGAGGCAGCTCTGAGGGCTGGTCTCTGCCTCGCTGCTGTGTTGCCCACCATCGTTCACCTTCCTGCAACAATGGATTGTGAGATGAGAGTAGATGCACAACTGGCCACTCTTTTCTTTTAACTTTTTGTTTTGGGAAAGTTTTAGATTCACAGACAACTTGAGAAGAGTACATCAAGTGTTCTATATCCCACCCACAGTTTCCCTATCATTTTCATCTTACAATAGTGCAGTGCATTTGCCTCAATTAATGAATCATCCATTAATTACATGATTATTAACTAATGGATGACAGTTTTTAAAAACAGAATCTGTGTATGATTTAGAAATTGGATATGGGCATTGTATATATTTGTAAGTGCATACAAGGGGTTATGAATCAGTACTGTTTTGCATATAAAGAAGAGGGCACTTCAGCAACCTTATCTTTGGTAGACAGACAACAAAAAAATCACTTACAGAACGGGTCTCCGGGGCCACAGTGGGTATTATTTCAATCATGCAGTGAAGACCAAGCTCAGGGAGGTGGGATGACACTAATAAGACAATCAGAAGACCGAGTCTATGATATCGCAAGGAAGAAAGGAAGGAAGGAGGGTGGGAAAGAGGGAGGGAGGGAAGGAAGGGAGAGAAGGAGACAGGGAAAGATGGAATGAGAGAAGGTGGAAGGAAGGAGTGAACCTAGTCACCAATTGAGGACTATGTCAGAAGGACTGTGTCAGACTGTCTCATCTCTTCTCAGCTGCTGGTTCTGGAGAACTTCAGCCTATAGTTCCTTGGTCTCTCATGAGCTTAGCCATGAATTCACTAGCTTGTTCCCGCAGGTGGCATTTCCAGTGACTCATGTACCTGATAGTCTCAGGGGACTCTCTGGGCACTTGTGGATCTTCTAAACTTTAGCTTTCTTCACAAATAGCCAAGACCTTGCCCTCCTGATTTACTTCTTTGGCTCTTCCCTGAAACCTCACTCTGCTTGAGTTCTGATGTAATGGGCTTTTCCAGATGTCTCACCAAAGAGTCAGACTTTGTCCCGACCTTGAAATAGTACACCTAAGCAGTAGGTATACTATTTCAAGGCAGAGGGGCAATTCTATTATTTTTATGACTATGAATATTATTGGTTCCAAATATACCTACTTCCATATCTTACCTATTCCTTGGATAGCCACAACAGCTGAGCTCAGACCTAAGGTCACTATATTCATTTGGGTGCTATCATCTAAGTTGCTGACAGCCTTCCCATGTGTACCAAACTGACTATTGTTGGAAAGTCTACTGTCTTAACACAAGTATCTAGCACCATGGGGTTGACCTGAGTAGATTTGAAAGCCCCATGGGCAGCATACCTGTGTGTGCATGGGGAGGGGGTGGTGAGTGGGCAGGTGTTTCTTGCTGGAGTACATAAAAAGCCCTCAAGAAGTGCTTTATTAATTGGTTAGGGAAGGTCATCAATGGGGAGAGACTGTGAGGTGGTAGAGAGAGTTTAGGGAGAGGAGAAAGAACACAGTCCAAAAGAACCAGTGTCAGCATAATTTCAAGCCCCCCCCCCCATGCCCCACCCCGATTGAATAAACAGATTCCTGGGAGATTATCTGACAGAGAGTAAAAGAGACAGAACAATTACTGGCTTGGAAAAAGTGAAGAGGACAGTCTATGTTTTCCTGAAGTCAAAGACCTGAGTCACAGCCTATGACTCAGCATCTGTTCCAGCAGCCAAATCGCTGTTCTAAAACATTAGATTCACCTGTCCTCAAATTCTGTCTGCACCTAGATTTGGACACAAACCACAAGCTCACTCGCTTTAAACTCTCATCTTTGATTTCCAGTTTTTAGTCAGGCTCAAGGTTTCTATTTCATTAGTGGAAAAATATGAGAGCCCTCCAGTGGCCAAAAATAAAACCTATAAATTTATACTACCTCTAAGTAAAGCCTCTTTAGCCTTGTGGAAAAAAAAAAAAAAAGTTGTCTCTATATTTCAAAGGCAGAGAATTCAGTGTCAGATAAGGTGGAACTTTTATTATCATTCCATTGACTCTCAAATAACTTGAGTAATTCTTATAATAGTCAGAAAGAGGCATAGCATTGGAAACAGAATCAGCGGTGAAACCTTACAATACACAAGAAAAAAGCCTCTTGGTATATTTCCTTAAATGGAGATTTGTTATGTAAAAATAAAGCAACAACAGAGAAGAGTTATCATTCATCATGGTCCAGTTAAACAATTCGTGTTCAGAGGAACCTGGACTCTTCTCTTTGAAGATATAAATCTGTAGTGTGAGGAACTGTTCCTAGATTCCTAATAGGGATTTATATAGATATATGGCTGGACTGGTTTCCCCCCCACCTCACTCTGGTTTATCTATGCTGTACAGTTTCTCTTATCCGTGCTAATGGAGGGGATCAGTAGTGCAGATAATTGAAAGGTTGTGTGCCAACAAACTGCTTTGTGGTTGCTGCCAAAAACTCCCCAGTGTTGCATGGTTAATGAAAAGTCAAGCAATGGCAGCGTTCTCATCACATAGGAGCCCCGTATAATAATAACAGCTATTATTTATTGAACCCTCACTATGTGCCAAATTAAGTGCTTTACATCCAATTATCTCATTTTATCCTCACCTACAACCCTATGAAATTGGTATATTTTCTTTTTTATGGACGAGGAAATGGAGTCTCAGTGGGTCAAGTAACTTCCAATGGTTGTTCCACCTGTTTAAGTGGTGAAGCTGTTTCTTAAACCAAGGTTTTTATTAAGGCAAAGCCCATATACGCAGCCATTTTGTCATCCCACTGACAAATGGATCAACCCATGCTTGGGGCAAATGTTCTAAAAACGTGGGATTTTGAAAATGGATTCAGAACATAGTTCTGCCCTTCATAAAGGACTATTTCCAAGATAGAAATTATTATTCATAGACTTTCTGAATTTGAGTTACTCCTTAAAATTTAATTAACATTAGGATGAAAGAAATGTATCCACATGCAATGGATACATTTTCATCTGTATCTTTCCGAGATTCTCTGTAGAATCTGGCTTAGTAATCACCCTCTTCTTGAAAATCTTTCTTATTTCAGATTTGGTACCTCATTCGATCCTGGTTCTTCTTTAAACCTGCTTCTAATTTCTTTCATTGTGGTCTCTTCCTGTACTCATCTCTTAAATATTGGTGTTCTCCATGGTGTTTCCCTTTGCCCTCTTCTGGCTTGCTTTAAGTGTTCCTGCTGTCATCTCAACCAGGACCCAGATGGCAATAGTTTGCTAGGCTTAATATTCAGCTCTGATCCTACTCCCAAGCTCCATATTTCCAACTGCCAACAAGTTATTTCCATTTGAATATCCTATGGGCATCTCAAACTCAAACAATTTTGAGTATATTCTTTACATTGGTAAGAAAATTCTATTATTACTTAGCAAAGTGCTTTTCTATGTGATTTACATTACTATTAGCATCAGCATGAGTTAGCAAATAAGTGATAGATGAAAGAAAGTATAAAGCTCAAACTTCTTAGCCAAGAGTGCAATGATTGCCCGATCTAGTTTTTTTCTGTCTTTTTTTGTACCTTTAATTCCTTCCATTCTGACACCATTCCCATCTACCCTCAGATACTTGAAGTTTGTTTTTTAATCTTCCACACCTAAGGGTAGATAAGATTTTGATTCCAAGCCTGTTTCAATGCATACTGTTTTCTTCATTTTCTCTTTATCTTGTGAACTTTGACTTAACTTATAAAATTCATTCCATATGTTTTCTTTTTGCCCAGGTCTTCCAGGCAAAGTGAATAGCACTTTTATCCGTGATCCTGTAGTGCCTTGTACTTGTTGTTAATATGGAATTTGTATTTTAATGCAGAAATTGATCAGAGTATCTGTCCTCAACCCTATGAGCCATTTGAAGAGAACCAAGATTTATGCTTCTTCTCACTTTTATTATTAGAGTTCCTTTGTACACACAGGTATGTTGAAAGAGTGAATGATCCATAACCTCTATCTTTGGCATATGCTGGTATAGACAGTGTTTAGAGCAATAGAACTAACTAATTTAATTTCACCCAGATGTCCCATCAGGAAGGGGAAAAAACTTGAGAAATTAATGCCACTCCATATTGCCTAGTAATAAGAGGAGAATGTAAAAGGGGGTTTCGTAAGCAAGCTCTGAGAAGAGAGGGAGAAATAGAGGGGTGAGTGAGGAAATAAGACATCAGTCCGGACAAATAATTAAAGCTTCAATGAGAAGGAGATCGGCCCAAAAGATTAGAATCTCACCTTCTTCCCCACTGATCCAACCCACTCTTCGTTTCCAGCAGGACAACACTATTCTCTCCACCCCTCTCTGTGACCTGCCCTCCATCCAGGGGACCCGGGGATCTTCCCTTTGCCTTCCCTGTCTTTGTCTTCGTAGATGTGTTGTTTCCCTTGCATTCGGACACCCTCGTGTAGGCTCAGGTGCAGAGGCAGCCAGGAAAAGCAGAAGAGCACGAGCAAAAGTAGGAAACCAGTTCAAGTCAAGTGCAAGTGGGGTGAGAACAGAGCTGGGGCACAGGGAAGTGGAACCTGGGGGTAGGTCCTCATCCAGGCACCCTGTCGAGTCAACAGAGGAGTTCAAGGACTTCATGGTCATCAGCTTTCAGCATGTTCTTTGTAAATGCCATTATCTTTGTGCCACTCCCTGACTTCTTGTATGCTTACTGTACACTTTCTTTTTGTCTCAAAGCTTCTACTTATACATATTTTCTGATGTATCCATTTTACTCAGACTTGCTGTTTGCCTAGTTTGTCTTGCTGTGTTCCTTCATGTCCCCCAGTTTCTATTCTCTCCTCCCAAAGTAGTGGCTTTAACCCTATCAAACTAAACACCCCATTTTCATACTGAATATTTCATAATCCATCGTTTGTTAACCTGAAATGTGTAAGCATGTTTTTCTTATTTAAAGACTCTAATAGAATTAATATTGCCTTAAGTATAATGCAAAATACTGCAGAAAATAAGGTGCTTTAAAATAAAATCATTTTTGAGGGACACCTGGAGGCTCAGTTGGTTAAGTCTCCAACTCTTGATTTCAGCTCAAGTCATGATCTCAGGGTCGTGATATGGTGCCCTACATGGGCTCCACGTCCATCATGGGGCCTGTTTAAGATTCTCTTTGTCCCTCTCCTTTTGCCCCTCACTCAAACACATGCTTGCTTTCTCTCTAAAAAAAGAAAATATAAAATAAAACTTTTTTAAAAATTTTTATATTACATAGTTAAAATTAGAATGTTATTTAAATCAAATTAATTAATTTAAAATGACATACAATTTAATGAGTAAACATTCAGATATAACTATACCAGAAAATGAAGTAGTGAGATGGTTATATTTAAGCATGAACCAGGATAAAAGTAGTACTTACAAATGGGACTTATGCAAAGTGTCTCATACTGATGACTTAAATGTGAGCAGCATTGTTGGAAATGATGTGCTTATTTTTTTCTGATACAGTAAGCTACTGTGGGTAAAGATACAAATATAATAAAGTACAGTATTTCTTTGATTGAACCAGCAGGTATACTCCTAGAAAACACATTGTATATTACCATTGCACATTTATATGGAAAATGGAGTTAAGCTCTAGACTTAGAAAATTATAAAAATGTTTTCCTACCTACCTGGATGTCCTTCAGGATTTCCAAAAGTTGGGCAGAATACGAGACAACTCCTTTTTTTTTTCTTTTTTCTTTTCTTTCTTTCTTTTTTCTTTCTCTCTCTCTCTCTTTTAAGATTTATCCATCCATTTGAGAAAGAGAGAGAAAGAGAGCAGGGGTGAGGGGCAGGGGCAGAGGGAGAGATCATCTCAGACATAGTCCCTGCTCAACACGGAACCTGACATGGGGCTCCATCTCCAGACCCTGAGATCAGGACCCAGGCTGAAATCGAGAGTCCAGCGCTTAACCAACTGAGCCACAACACAACTCTTGATTCTGTCACCTCTATTTATCTCTGAATTCAGCTGCAGCTGCTATAGAGAGCGCCACAAGAGCCTTGCCTCACTTTAGGCCAACAGCGTCCTGATGAGGCACAGTCCACATGTCCTTACTTTCTGCCACGGGGCTTCTCCTATGAAGTGAATGCCAGAAGAATCTTGTTCACCAGCACACGTGCATGACCGGGAAGTGCAGGGGGGTTTCTATCTTCTGAATAAACGGTCAACCTGTTGCAAGTGGAGAACACTGGACAAATTTTCCTGCTTTCCCCTTTGGGGGAGACAATTCTGGAAGACAATCTGAACCACTCTCATGAAGTCCTGCAGAAACAAGCTTTAGAGCCCTTGGGTTTTATTAATTCCTGTGGATAATTTAGAGGAAGAAAGCAACCCAGCTAGAGTCTAGGGTTAAAACAAGAGGCAATAATTAAAGCAACCCTCATCTCCTGCATCCATAAGACTGAGTGCCCAAAATCATGATTGGAATTTTATTGTAAGGATATGATTGTAAAGGATACGAAGGGTACAGAATGTGCAGTGACAACAGGTCTCTTTCATCAGAGACGAGAGGTGATAGGAAAGAAGGGAGCACCTAAGGCTTGGAATGGGGACATCTGGATGAATGAATGAATCTGAGAGTCTTGAAACTTTATGTTTCCTATTTTTATTTGAAACCTCTGAACCAGCAAAAGTTCCCTGATTCCAGCTGAGATCACCCTTCCATTGTGAAGGAACCATGCAATACATTAAGGCAAAATGCTGCAAAAGATGTGGGTGACCATCTTAAAAATCTGTCCTTACATATTCTCATTGCCCCTAAATCCAAAACTAGGACCGGAGTTTAGTATACTCCAAGTGAGAAGGTAGAGCCCATGTTCCAGGAGGAAATAGCTTACTCAACCGTAAGAATGGAAGTCCTTAAATCAGTGAATATAAACAGAAAGTTGATCTTAAAGGAGTTAGACTTGGGGAGAGAGCAAAATATATGGCTACATAAGCCCTGTAGTTATTTTCCAAATGCATAATTAAAATGTATATATTTAGCAGCTAGCTAAATGTTCACACTGTTTTTCTGGCCTGTGGAGTTCAGAAGCCATTATGGTAAAAAGGGCTAAGGGAAACTCCTGAAATGGAGTAAAACAGACATAATCATGCATCCTTGAAAGAATTGGAAAGATAAGTGCTATTCTCAAGGACTTAAAGTTTGCAGAGTGTAGTCCTCATCCTATCCTCATTTAGTGCTCTGGTTGGATCCCTGCAAAAACTAGAGGAATTGTAATCAGAAGCAAGAAAGTATGAACATTGCCATAAGTTTCATCATTTGGTAGCCCCAAGAGTAACTGCTATGCCAAATGTGGCATTTTTACTGTAGTGGAAATTTGATGCACCCACGTGAATCTTGCAAATGGGTTCTTCTCTATCTACCAAAAGCTGTTCAAATTTGCATAGAGACAACATATATACACATTTTTGTCATGTCCAAGCACTAGGTTAACCCTCCTGCTCTCTACCACAATGTAATATGCAGTGACCTTAACCACCTTGACATTCCTCAGAGCATCGTGCTAGTCTGCTATGATGATGTTCATTGGACCTTGTGGACAAAAAGTGACAAATACTCTAGTATCCATAGACATACATGCCAGACACATACGTGCCACAAGTGTGGGAGGTAAGTTCCAAAAAGTTTAAGGACTTGTCACATCAGTAAAAATGTCAGGGATCTAAAAACCTAAAATATGAATGAACATCCTTTCCATGTACTTTGCACTTTGGGCCTCTTTGGAATCAGAAGTAGCATATGCCATGCCTGCGAATATTGCTTTGACCTAATTATTGAGTGGTTCATGAAGCTGTCAGTTGTGAGGGAAGCATCCCACATCCTCAGGGTTCTGGAGCAGGGCCATGACTTCTGTAGCCAAGAATTGCTGTTCACATGCTCGATCACAGTGGTGAATGGACAATTTCAGCAGCCGTGATCTAATGAGGGCGAGGCAAACTGTGAACCAAGACTACTCGGAAATGAAGACCTGGGTCATCCCACTAAGCAAGAAACTTGTAGCAACTGGAGTGTCAGGCAAGAGTGAGGGGAATCTAAAATGTGTGGTGGAAGGAAGACATTTTTTTTTTAAGATTTTATTTATTTATTTAACAGAGAGAGACAGAGAGAGAGAGAGATCACAAGTAGGCAGAGCAGCAGGCAGGGAGAGAGGGGGAAGCAGGCACCCCGCTGAGCAGAAAGCCTGATGTGGGGCTCAATCCCAGGACCCTGAGATCATGACCTGAGCTGAAGGCAGAGACTTAACCCACTGAGCCACCCAGGTGCCCCGAAGGAAGACATTTTATCCATCAATTAAAGTCCCTGGACCACCAATAACATTGGACCAGCAATGAAATTGTAGCTTGTTTCACCGAAATTTTCGTATTCAATCTCTTGCAAAAGTTGCAGCCAGCCACTACCCTGAAGATGCATTGATAGATTGGGCTTTATGTAGGCATGAGCAGATCTAGACAATGCGACAGGAGGACTGTGTCAGATGCTTCTGGGCCCCGGCTCACATCATCTCAGCACATGTGTGATTGCATCCACACAACTATCACCACGCAGTTCCACAGAGACTTCAACTAAATTCCTACTGACAGTGCTTCCCTTCAAGAATGCACTGCATTCTTCCAGTTTCCCCAACACCTAGGACACTGGCAGGAACTTGCTTTGCCAGCATGCATTCCCTTCTAGGGAGCTGGGATGTTAATGCCCCCAAGGGAAATCATGAAATGATGAGGAATGGGCACTGGTGGATAAATAATTCCACCTTCCTTTCTTCAGCTAGACAATTCTGGAAGGCCTTTGTAAGTTTCTCGGGTGGTCCCAGTGGAATTAAGGCCTCATTGCTCACAATGGTGCCCTCAAAAATGTGTCCTTAAGATAGCTTGTGTCCTTCCATGTCTTACTTTCCCTGTCCCTCATCTTATTCTTTGTAATCATAGCCTAAGTAAACTCCCTAAAAATAAACTTGGTCATGGGTATTTATTTGGGAGAACATAGGTAGAAACACTAACTTGAGTTGCTAACTCCTGGTTTGACATCAAAGAAAGAAATGTTTATTTATGCCCTCATCATCTTGGCTAAAATATGTCAAACTAATACGTCTTTATGTAATATAACTAATATTCTACTATGACTTCCGTTCTAGTTATTTCTTTTTTTTTTTAAAGATTTTGTTTATTTATTTGAGAGACAGAACATTAGCAGGGAGAAGGTGACAGGAAAGAGGGAGAGGGAGAAGCAGACTCACTGCTGAGCAGGGAGCCCAATACAGGGTTCAATCCCAGGACCCTGAGATCATGACCTGAGCCTAAGGCAGACACTTAACCAACTGAGGCCCCCAAGTACCCCATAGTTATTTCTGTCTTGGCATATCTTTTCAGCTTCAATTCCTGCATCTAACTATTCTCTTCTGGCATTTTTTAGTTTAAATTCCAGAAAGACTTTGATTGATTTAGCTCATCCTTTCATACCAGGTCAATCCATAATCTGGATATAGATTGACAGATCTTGTGGAGGAAGGATATTATTGGGTAAATTAACTACTTCCAGAAGTGAGGGTTGGCATGTGGTGAGAAACACAAGGCTATTCCTTCACTCAAGAGCTTTAATGAGGGGTGCCTGGGTGGCTCAGTGGGTTAAAGCCTCTGCCTTCGTTCGGCTCAGGTCATGATCCCAGGGTCCTGGGATTGAGCCCCGCATGGGGCTCTCTGTTCAGCGGGGAGCCTGCTTCCCCCTCTCTCTCTGCCTGCCTCTCTGCCTACTTGTGATCTCTGTCTGTCAAATAAATAAATAAAATCTCAAAAAAAAAAAGAGATTTAATGAGGCAGTTTCCTTAGAAGGAGCTGGGAACCTGGTCAGCCTCAGGACTGACCAAGCCAACATAGTCCTCCAAGGCTCCAAATCTTCCCCAAACAGCTCTTACTCCAATCCCTTCATCTTCACTTCTATGACCACAACACCACCCCATATTTATTAAGTTTTGGTAAATACTACAAAAAACTTGTACAATAGCTTCTTTCCTCCAGCTTTATTATGGTTTTATTCAGTTTTCAGAACTGTGCCATATTAAGCTTTCCATTTTGATCATTCTCCCCTGTTTAAGTACTTACTTAAGTACCTAAGTACTTACTTAAGTACTGTTTAAGTACTTACTGTAGACATTTCTTGCCTTTATGTCAACTCTAAACCTCTAAGTCTAATATTTAAAGACACCTATAAATTACCTTACTGGAATACAAGTTTCTTTTTTTTTTCTTTTCTTTCTTTTTTTTTTTTTTTTAGAGAGAACGTGCCAGCAGGGGGTGGGCAGAGACAGAAGGAGAGAATTTCAAGCAGACTCCCCACTGAACACAGAGCCCCACAGCCCCGAGATCACAACATGGAAATCATGACCTGACCCAAAACCAAGAGTCAGTTGTTTGCTTAACTGACTGAGCTACCCAGGTGCCCTTGGAATACAAGTTTTTTAGGGCAAGACTATATCTTCTGTTCTTTTAAATACCTCCCAAAGTCTCAAATGAGTCCTACACAAACAAGAAGTGTTCACTAAATGCGTTGACTTTAATTTAGCAGATACTTCTGAATCATTCTTATGATTTTTCTATCTTCTTCTATAATCTTCTTAGACACTTAAGGAATACTCCAGTCTGAGAAAACAAATATTTTCTAAGTAAGAAATCAATCTAAGTGACATATAGAGGATGTATAAAAATATTTTTAGGAGACTGAGAGAGAATTAAATAGATTGTTTATTAACAGAGGATATATCCACAGAAAAGGTAATCTCAGAGTTATGCTTGACTTTTTGCTCAACTAAAAGACTAATGTTCATTGTTACCTAATCAATTTCATTAATTCCTTTGTAATTAATCACTAACATTGACCAAAACAAAATCCATGGAAATTGGTCTGCTGAAAGTTACAACACAATATACCTGAAAAAAAAAATCATTTAATTATATACCATTAACTGATTTTTACTTACTGTAACTTTTTGTTGTAATATTTTTAAACATCCCTATTCTAATAATAAAGATTATAAAACAAATGACTTTCTCTATGTGCAATTAAAGGTGGAATTTTTTTTATAGTTCAGTACTGTTAAGGGCAAGATAATTTAGCCATTGAATTCCTGTAATAATGGTCTCCACAATTCTACTTGTCATCAGGTCAGGTAGGAAAACTTGCTCCCAGTAGCCAATGAGGCTTCCAATTGCCCTTCAAACATTTTGGAGACGTCTTAGGTTCTGTTGAAGGATATAGATTTCCTCCCTAGGGGAAGAACAAAGTTTATCCATAATATATTGCTTATAATTTTTGGAAGGGAGGGGCAATGGACCCCCTAAAACTCATCCATCAACCCTTGGGTGGGGTCTTGGATTTCAAACCTCTACCTTAAGTGAGGTCTCCAAAGTTATATCATGCTCTTAGGGAACATAGCTGTGCATTTGCTCAGCCATCATAGTTTCCATGGGTCAAATTCTGTGCCAAGTCTTGGGGAAACAGATAAATAAAGTGCTTTTCTTCCACTAAGAGCATGTACAAAGTGGTATGGGTAGACTAAAATGAGCAGAGTGCAATGAGATGTTCTAGATACTATGACAGCAGTGCACCAAGGAGAAACTATATTGTGTAATATTACAAGGTAGAATATGGAGTCAGACTGGCTGGGATTGAATCCCGCCTTGGTCTTTTAAAACTAATCTGATTTTGTGCAATAATTTAAGTGCTTTTCCCCCCAGTTCCTTCTTCAGTACATTGCAGGTGATCATATGTGTGATTCATAAGTGTCTTGTGAGGATTAAATGGCTTGATGTATGTAAATCATTTAGAACAGTGCCTGAACCACAGTGTGGACTCAAGAAATTAAGACTATTAAGTTAAGATCATAAATTATAATTATTATCCTCATTGGGGAAGGGTACACTCAGTTGGAAAAGCCCCCCTACGTGAGGGAAAGAGAGGAAGTGCCTAAAGTGGGGGAGGCAGGAGAGGGAGTGAAGTGAGAAGCAGCAAACTTCATGCACTCTTCTTGGTCCTGAGGAGCTTTGAGACTCTGGGGGTCTACTGGAGCTCAATCAGCCAACATTCTCAGGGAGACTCAGATGTGTGGGATTTTTCTCTATGAAGTATCCATTACTCTAATAAATATCTGCATTGGGTGTTGCTGTGTAAGCAAAGTAAGTGATGTGCACAAGGTCACATGGAGGAGTGCCCACAGAAAGACAAGGAACCTCCTCATTCTTGCATGGTTTCTTCTGCACACCAGATGGACTTAAAAATGAAAATTCATTTATTTTATTTATTCAATGAAGCACACATCCTTTTGAGATGACAAAAATTATCTTGGACAGACATTAGAGTAGAATTTTTTTTCTAAGGGCAAAGAGCCACCACTTGCAATATAATAAGAAAGTCATTGGAATTATTACCATGACATGATAGGAGAATACCAACTGTTTGCCGTTTACTTGAATTTCTCCAGTGACAAGTCTGTTCATTGAAAAAAATTAATCCATGTCTCTTTAGTTTTATTAATGAATAAATTTATGGTTTTCATATAATATTAAACATTCTTTTACCTAATAGTTCTAATATAGACTCTCATTCCTGGGCTTCAATTTTTCAAATGTTTTCTTATCTAAACCAAGCCAAAAGTTTCAGGCATGCTTCTTGCTCCTTTATCTTAAATCTTTCTTTTGAGAATTGAGTGAGACAAGGTATATAAACCACCTATCATAATGCTTGATTTAAAAGGAGCCTTATTAATAATAGTACCAACAATTAACTAGTATTACTATTCCCATGATATGTTTACTCTAACAACAACAGATTTTTTTAATACATGCACTGAAAATGTTTATAGGTACAATGGATAAGCTAGACTTGACCCATGGACGGAAGAGACAAGAGGTACAATCTCATGGCCAGCGTGGAAAACTCATTCCCTTAAAAATCCTACTTTCATGTTTGCTTCATATTTTTGAAATTCCACCATTAGAATTTCAGGCTTGATTGCATATTTCATATCATAGCTATCTATAGCTTCTTCTGGCTCTGCCACCTAAGAGAAGTAATGTAAGCTGTAACAGTCTTTCTCAACTGAACATGAAAAACAACCAAAGAGATTCCATCAGGGTTGCAGGTACAAAGACTAAAGACACAGGGTGTCTAGTACAATGAAAGTTGAACATTTAGACCACACTGTCTCAGGGAGAGGGTTCATGCTATGTCTGTCCCCCACTCTGTTCCTCCATTCCTGGTGATCTCGTAGACTTCAGGGTTGAACTAGCTGTCTACCAGCTAAGAATGTCAACTTTTCCAGGGTAAATAACCATTCTGAGAGGCTGGCTGCTCTGCATAACTGCCTATAAGATCTCTTCACTTGGAATAGTCTTCCATGAGCCTCTCAGGAAGCATCAATATCTCCTTTATGGGTCCCACGACACATTGCCCATCTCTGCTATAGCACTAACCATGATGAATTATAATGGTCTCTTTACTGGTCTATCTTCTCCACTGGACTGGGAGTGCCTTGGAAACAAGAACTATGTCTCTTATTCATTCATTCCCTCATCAACTGTGTGGTTCGTATTTAGATCGCAGGGAACAGAACTGTGCTTGGCCACAGAACGTGGCTGGTGAATGTTTGTTGAGCGAATGAATAAATAAATGTTGAAGTAAATAAGTAAATGAATGACAAAAATAAAGTGGCTGCAACACCAAAGACAAATGTCTACTTGGCAAGGAGATCCAGGCTGGTCCTGGTTGCTGATAATCAGAAACTGCCATCAGAGGCAAATGTATAACTGTCTCTCTTCCGGAACATTGTGTAGCAGGGTTCAGGAAAAGGCAATGTGATGAGAGTGAGATTAAGCAGTTTGATAACATCAGTGTCCAATCACCATTTCTCATGGTGGACTGAATGATGAATGTAGGCCTGTCAGGCATCTATCGAAATTCCTGGAGCACCTGTCTCCTGGCTTCCAGGGTAGCTCTTCCCTTGTATCTCTGAGCAGAAGTGAGGAAATGCGTTTCAACCTCAACTTTATCTCAGCAGCTCCAGAAGCTGGTTTTGTTTCTTGGAATTTTCCATTAGAGGTTTGTTTCATTGCCCTTCCTTTGACCTCTTGAGTAGCTGGAACTGGTTTGGAGTGTTGTTTGACCAGATCATTAACAGGTCCATAGGTGTAATGGAGGGAAATATGCTTGGAGCTTTTAAAAAGTATGTTTTGTAGGGCAGAACAAGTATGTTCCATTTCAAGCCAATATCAGAAAATGAACTTGCAGACTAAGAAATGGCTAAGGGGTCTGGCTCATGCTCTCTTAGAGGCAAAAGCAAAGAAGAATCCTGGCTTTTCCAAAAAGATTTGCATTTCTTTAAGCATCCTGTTGATATTAGGGCTAGGAGACAACCATAGACTGCTAAAGGAGATGGAAACTTGGTATCTAATTCACCTTTTTAGGTTACAGTTGTTGAAATTGAATCCAGGAGGTTTTAAGTGACTTGATCAAGATCATTCAACTACATGATTGTAGAGCCTATAGTAGAAAAAGTTTCTTAGATTCTTCCCCTATTCTTCCCCCTTCTTTGTTTTGTTTTGTTTTGTTTTGTTTTGAACTATACCACATGATGATCAAAAATTTATTATGTTCTGACCTATATGGAACTTACAAATCTGTTCAATTTTCAACAAAACTGTTTGAGTACTATGTGTAAGACACTATGTTCAACATCATGGAGGATTCAAGGATGACCTGGACCTCACTCTTCATGAAACATATAGTCTATTCTCTAAAAAGATAATACCACAGTTTCAGAAATGGTCTGTAGTGTAGAACAAATAAAAGGAAAGATTTCTTGGGGACATGGAAACTGAACGCTCTGTTGTGTGCTATGATAGGATCAGAGTGTGCATTGCCAGCTATCCTTTTGGTAACCATCCTTATAGGCATCCATGGAAGCTCCTTTCTGGGTTGTTAGCAAAATGCACATTTCTTCACCAGTCTCATATTTTCCTTTCCTTAGAACTGTCATCCCATATTCCTCCAAGGGCCTCGGCTTCACTCACCCAAATCTCAAATAAAATCCCTGTGATCATCATTGATAAGTGGGAGATGCTGTCCTCACATTAAGTGGGATCTTTTATATATGGGTTCAGCAAGGATTTGAGCTACGGGGATAAGTAAAGCTTAGGTTGGGAGTTGGTAATTGGCCTGAAGGTATATTTTGTTTGACCTAGCTAATGCGGACTCCTATCGTTTTTGAAATTTGAACTAGTTGCCAGCATATAACTACTGGGAAATTGTGCCTACTACTTTGGGTTTCCAGACTTCACAGAAAAACTAGAAATCCTGCCCATATGAGGTCTACCTTTCCACATGGCAATGATTTCTAGTAGCCACCAGTTCTTTAGACAGAGGATGTAGTTTCTAGCTTGCCAGAGACCCCATCACTTGATCCTGCTTCTGCAAAGCAGGAGCCCCATGCAGGATACCATTTATCACCCACCCACCTCACTAGTTTATGTCAATATTTAGTTTTATAGGTGTCCTTAAGTTACCCAGCCCAAGGCTTTTTACAGGACTTCTCCACTCGACAACTATGGTGAGGAATGCTAAAACCCTAGGAGCAAGAGATAAGTATGCACTTGTCTTTTGGTTTCCACATTACCGTGCTGCTGTTGAAGCAAGTCCCAGTAATATACAATAACAGTAATTTCAGCTACATTGAAATACCGATACTAGCCTTTAACTTTAAGTCAGAGTAAACTGAATTTTCTAAGTGAAAATATTTTTCACTGCAATAATTTGCGTTTTAAATTAAAATCTACCAGTAAGTGTTAGAGCTATAAGGAACTTTGTGTATGACTTAGCCTACCTCCTTTGTTTTATGGATTATAGAACTAAAATTCAAAGGAAAGAGTGGCTTATCCATGGTCATATAGACAGTGCCAGAGTTGGTATGGAACACAGGTCTTTCAGTTCTGAAACATTCTTCTTTGTCTTTACTGTGTTGTATCTATTACTTGAGAAGGACTTAATGTAGGAGATATTAAAAAATTTTAGAATGATTCTTACCTACCCTTAAAGAGTTGAATCCTTCTCTATGGATTTCAAAATAAAACTCATTGAAGAAGCCAACACAGGACTGTATTTCGTTCTGCCTATTGTATAAAAGATATATATTATACTATGGGGGATACTAGAAAAAGTCCTTAACTGAAATCCATGCAGATTCAGCTACATAAAGTTTTCACTTTTTTTTTTCCTTCTTTTTGGAGGTTGTAAGGTAGAGTGTAAGGGATTATCAAAATATAGTTGGGGAGGGAAAGAAGTAGAATCCAAGAGCAAAGAGAACAACATTACGCATACTAAAGCAAGCACGGGGAGAGAAGGGAAGTGTTTCCAGCTGAGGACAGCCATCTAAGCCCCCAGGTGGAATATGACCATAGGAATCTAGGCACAGTTTCCCTCAACATCAGGAGGTATTACATGAGTTACATCAAACATCCTGTAGAGAGAAAGATTTCTCACTATGGGCAGTGGGGCTTGGCATAAAACTTAACTGAATTAGTGAATCATATTTACACATTTTTCACTCTGGTATATAGGAATGTCAGGTTAGGAGTGGCCCATTGTAGTAAGAGGGATAGAGTTGGGTGGTGTGTATTGTGGCTCTCGGTGTTTGATATGGTAGCAGAGCCCATGCCCTTTAGATAGCTTATGAGGGAAAGAAGGATGCTATCCAAGATTCCAGGAAAGGTCTGTCTCAAGGATACAGCAGTTTGCCAGGGATTTATCCAAGCAGTAAAGGATTTATTTTGAAACTCTAGTCTTGTAGGATACAAAAACGCTAAGTAGGGAGACCAAGGCAGAAGACAGGTCATGCAAACTGTTGGAACAGAAACGAGGAGGTCACAACTGAGGAGGTATAAATAGCTAAAAGTCAAGGGACACAGACCATTTATTAGAACTTATTAATCAGGTTCCAGAATCTTATTCTATAACGATCAGCTAAGATCAAATTCTACTAGCTGGTGGGTATAGACAGGTAATGTACCTCCAGCTCTGGTCATGATCACCTCCCAACCTGAGCTAGTCTGGAAACGACATCAGTGGCCATCCTTGGGAGAGCCTGTGAACACCAGGCCTGGCAAATAGAAATGTTAATGATTTCATATGTGGTTCTATGAATTAGAAAAAAATAAAAATTCTCAAATCAGTGAAATGTTTATTGTACACATTATAATAAATCCAAAGGGAGTGAAAATCTAAATTAAGCATTATCTCATATGTTTCTCTCTTAACAAGAGGATATACATTTAAATAATTTAATTTTTTTTCATTTGTGTGACACATATGCCACTGATCTTACATTCTTATTTCTGAAAGCATTAGCAAATTACACAGGAACATTAAATATTTCAACCACTATTCTTCATCTTTTGAAAAACAATTCTACATTGTTGTGGAAGAAAGAACAGTCTTAAAAAAATCACTTTATCAGCTCTGGGGTTTTGCATTATAATTTGAAAGCATTCGGAATAAGAACAGAGAATGAGAACATGCACGCTTAAATTTTGAATGAGATCTCTGCTCTTCGGAAACAAGCACACAGAAACTCATTGATATTCTAGTTTCCTTGTGCTTAATTCCACGTGTTGAACAACGCAGTGGCCCCTGCCTTCTGTAAATTTGAAATATATAAGAAGATCATTTGATTTTAGTTTTGCCCTGGGACTCCTCTCTTCCCACAAGACACTGAGAAAGAAACACACACATCTCAATCACCTACAAAGGATTATCTACTTTCAATGGGTACATGAGAAATCTTAAAGAGATAGGGCAAAGCTGGCTTGCTTCCCATATATTAATAAAAACAACAACCACCCTTGATGTCCATGTGGTCTTTATAATTCACATGGTGTTTTCATATGCAGTTGCTCATTTCATTGCCACACAATCCCTGTGAGGTCAGTAGGGCAAGAATGAGCATCACTATATTATACCTGCATTAATTGAGACATAAAGAGGTAACAAAACACGCACAAATTTGCACTGCTGGTACATACACAGAGGTAAAACTAGAATCAAGACCTTTGGAATGCTGTGTGTGTGTGCGTGTGCGTGCGTGTGTGCACGTGTGTGCCTATTCCCCTTTATCCCTCAGATCCCAACAGGAAATGAGAGGGAAATAATTTTTTTGTTTATTTCAGCTGCCCCAGGAAAGGCTTCTGATACAAGATTCCCTCCTTTGCCTTCTAAAAAACAATGGACAGACTCACCAGAAAGAACGCTAAAGCCAAAGACAGCTTTTTGCTTAGGCGGAAGTGAGTTATGGGAAGGAGAGAACTAGGAGAGGTGCAGAGCCGGGGAAGGAGCGTGGGGGCCAGTAGGAAAGTATTGAGCAGCTATAGAAGAATTAAGGGGAGACATGATGGAGAATATACAAGATTTTTTTTCCCTTCAGAGTGAGACTTTGCAGTGCAGCTCTGCTTTCTTGGATGGAAGTCCCTGAGCATCAATTCAATCCATTTCAACATGTATTTATTGAATACAAACCATGTGTTCAGTCATGAACATGGCACCATGGGGGACATAAAAGAAGAACATATTACACAGTCTCCACAATATAAAGGAGCATGCAATCTTGCAGAGAGGAGGGGAGATGGTGGCAATATATATGAAGCAATTGGAGGAAAATCTAAATATGATGTAAAACAAAGAGTTAATCCAAAGCCTCCAAATGTATGGGACAAGCAAGGACATGCTGGGGAATCAGACGAAGGAGAGATTGGTATTCACGGAATTTTTAAGGAAAGGCTTGGTGGAGAAAATGGAGCCGAATTAAATAAAAAAGTATGGAAGCACTGAATTAAAACTGGCAGGTAATACAGATGACTGGGTCCAGTTTGGCCCCCCAAACCAGAATCCTCTACAAAGTTTTAGACAGCCAGGCCTCTAGTCAACTTGAACAGTTCCAGATACAGATTCTTGCTTCTAGGAGAAACATCTGACTGTGTCTTAGGACTGTCTCATAAATGTCCTTTTAGAAAGCACCTCCCTAATTTTGGCTGAATTCTACCTCCTTCTTTCTCTCATTCTTGGGCTCTGACTGTGCTCTCTGGTCCTGGAGCCACATGCAAAGATCTTAGTTTGTCTTCCACAGAAGAAACTTTGAAGCATTTGAAGATCCCCAAGCCTCCTCCTTTTCCAATCTGAACAACACAAGTTGTTCTGCCAGCTGTTAATTCCGAATCTTTGAGGTGGGTTGGAGAAGAGGAGGACTGAGAGATGTGGTCTTTCTTAGTCAGCTGGCAGCCTCTTCCCTGGGATGGAGATCTGGAAGAGGCCAGGTATTAGTGAGGAATATTCTGAGGGCCCAGGGGGTTGGACAGATGTCTCTCAATTTTAGTTTCCTGCTTTCATAGGATCCAGTTGCAGGGTTTGCCTGTACCTACCTTTTCTGTGATTTTTATATTCTCTTTTGATAGGTTAACCAGAGGTTGAAAGGGTCGACCTGAATAAATAACTCATGTATGGGACACTTACAGCAGAATCTGGAATATATCCTTCCGTTTTGAAGGCTCAGAAGCACCTTTAACATTGAATATATACTTTCAGATGTAAGCCTTTGATTCCTGATGCACAGAGCAATATTCAGCACTCATGCACAGACACAACTTGTCCAGGATCGTTGCACACAGAGCAAGGTTGATGCCAGACCTGGTAACTAGAAAGATCTGAAGACATCACTTGATCCAACTCGTCTCCTTTATTTATAGATATGGAGAGTAATATATCCAGTGTTTTGTCCTAGAAACTGTAGAGAATATGCTTCATGTGGGTTTATCAATCCCCGTCAAATATCTCTAATGCTTCCTAAAGTTAGGCTCCATTTTTAGACTGCAGTGATCAGAGTATTTTGTCCAACAAAGCCCCCTAGAGATCCATTCAGAGGCCTATGATATGCCAGCCAGGAAGCCATTATACGTGCCTGGTTAGATGCGGGGCTTGTGGTAGTGTTTTTCAAATTGCTTTTAGGAACCCGTTATTGATTCACTACAAGCACTGAGTCAGCAGGATGGGAGGCACTGAGTTAGACAAGGTCTCACACTGTGAGAAGGACTGGTTGAGTCCAGATATCAGGGTGACTGGACCCCTGATTGATTTTATCCTCACTAAAACTTAGTTAACCAAACATTATTTATTTCCTCATGTGAGGTATTACAGAGACCACAATACCAAGTCTGAAGCATTCCAAAAACAAATCAAAACAGAATCCAGTCAAAGTTTTACATCTAACTTTCAGTCCACAGGAACTATAAGGAATATAGAGAAATGAAGTCAGTGACAGTAGAAACAGACAAATCCAGAATGTGGAACATTCTGGCTGAATTTCTTCGACAAGTCAATCTGTATGTTAATAACAGGAAAACATAAATAAAAAAGGGAGGACACTAGGTAGTTCTGGACTGAAAGAAATTTAAAATATATTTATGAATATAATAAATAAAACAAGGGATCTTGTTCTCATCTGACTGAACAAGCCAACTATAAAAAATCATATTTTAGACAAATGGAACATTTAAATATGAAATGGATTTTAAATGGTACTTGGGAATAACTTTGTTAATTTTGTTAGATGTAATAATATTTGGATTATGTAAAACAATATTACCTTTGAAATGCAAACTGTAGCATTTAGGAAAAAAATGAAGTCTAGCATTTGATTCAAATTGTTCTAACAAAAGATAAAGAAATAAAGGTAGAAGGATGGGAAAGACAAATGAAACAAAATGGTGACACTTATTGAAGCTGGAGGATTGCAGGCTCTGCTTCTTCTGTAGCTATAGATATTTTTACAATGAAACTTAAAAAAAAAATCAGGGTGGCAAAGAGGAGACTTAAGACTGAACATCGCAAAAAAAAAAAAAAATTAATTAATTAATTAAAAAAAAAAAGACTGAACATCGCATAGTTTAGATCAATGACACTTAGCAAAGTGATTGAGCAGTGACATTAAAAACATTCTGAGGGCATTTCGAGTGACCAGTGATGATGGCTGTTTGGCTTATGGGATATAGTGAGAATTTTTTTATTTTAAGTTGAGAAAATTGAAAATTCATTTATTAGAAGGCATGCTGATTTTTCCTGAGAGGAGGAATTCCAGCTGTCATTATAGGGATGCTTTTGTTCCTATTCCCACCTCTTGCCTGGAGTAGCTTAATCCCTCCTAATAAAAAGATGTTATCATTCAATCACACCAGTTTAGGAATGAAAATTTTAAAGTTAAAAGAAAAAAAAAGCAAAAAGAACAGGAGATTAACAGGAAATGAGAACATTATCTTAAAACCATTTGTTGTTTGTGGCCTCATTTTGTTCTTTGGAACCCTACCATGCAGTGCCAGACATAAGAGGGACAAACCATTGAAATGGAGGTGAGCACAGGGGCATCCTAATGGCCATAGTAAATTGACTCTCGTTGTCCAGCCCTTACTCCAACTGGTGCCAATTTGAACACTTTTTTTTTTTTTTTTCTGCTCGCCAGATGATCACATCTCACAGGTATAGCCAATCCTAATCAACCGCCTTTTGCTGGCTGCTCATTTGGCTGGGGGCTGTTGGAAAAATGGGCTGCCGGCCACAAGGTATGAATTGCTTCTCTCTCCTTGTCAATGGTTTGCGACACCTGTCTGCTTTATGGGCAAGCAGGAAATTCTCTACCCGCTAGGTGATAGTGTTCATAGAAATCTCCTTTTGTTTCATCTAAGAAAATAGATTAAGGGGGTCATTATTTCTTTGAGCAGAAAAGTCTAGAGTGGGTCCTGTTGACATGAAAATCCATCAAACACAATCATAGCATCACTTACTGGCTTCTTGGTCATGCTATAAGTTAGGCTGAAACTTTGACTGCTCGCACCAGCTGACCAGTCTTAATATTCGACTACTGGCAAGCCAAGGGAAGACCATTCTTCACTCGGTCACTTATTTCTAAGAACTCCTCAAGTACCATGAACAGTGCTAGGTGCTGGGGACTTGGTTGTAGAAAGGTCAAGCATGGTTCTAACTACCAAAGAAGCAACAATCTAGGAAAAGGCAGAGTTTTTCTTAAAAACACAACAATGATGTTTGATGTTGGATGAGAAGATGAGGGCAGACCTCCTTCAGAAAGGACATTTTACATTGAGATATAAAGGATAAGGAGGTATAGTGTAGTGGAGACAAGGTAGGGTGATAGAGAAGACATTTCTTAGGATAGGGAGAACTATAGGGGAGCAAGAGGTATAGGTCCACTCCCTAGTGTCAGGCATGCCCCAGATATTATTAAATTGCTATACTAAAATAGCTAAAAAGTCATAAGTTATAAGTTTTGTTTGCCTTTCAAAATAGAATATGTAGATTAAATATAAACTATGAAAATACCCAGAATTTTTAACTTTAGCTGGAATGGATTTGATCTATCTGACTTTTCATATGCGTTCACAGATTGACAGTGATGTACCATAACCTCTCCTTTCATTTATTTCTCGTAGCTCCTGCTGCCTTTTCTGCTCACTGCGTGCCTGGCACATGTTACAGAATGATTCAGTGAGGACATTAAGATGACCTTCTGTTCACTCATATTGAGTGTGTGTGTGCGTGTGTATGTGTGTGTGCACACACGTGTGTGTATTTGCTAATAATTCCATGAACGACATCAATTAGAATGAAAGTTGGTGTGCGTAATCTAGAACATCTAAATAATAGTGATGTACATGAGATAGAGGCTTATTTTTCTCTCACATAAAAGAATTCTAGAGATAGACAATCCACGCCTGGGATGACAGCTTCGAAGCAGCCAGGGACAAGAATCCTTCCACCAGTTGGTTCTCACTTCCTTACCATGTGCCTTTCATCCTCAAAGCCAACGTGCGGTCGAGCTGGCTACTACAGCTCCAGCCATCCTGACAGAATTTGAGACGCAGGAAGGAGGAAGGGGAAGGGGGCACTGACCAGTTGACTCAGCTGCTCTAGTCCCCTTGTAGAGAGATTCATCGGAAGACTTAGCAAATGACTTCCTACACCTCACTAGCGATCATTATCTGTGCTGGTGGCTAGGAAAGATAGGCTTGCTGATTATTTATTTACCTATTTATTTATTCTTTCATTTTTCTGAGTGCACTGCTGTTCTTGCTAAGTGGGAATTCTGTTACTCGGAATGGAAGGAAGAGTGATTGTTCTGTAGGAAACAGGCAGACTCTATCACCACGGCTCTCATTTGATGGGCACTCACCACGCGTTGTACACTGTCCCAGACAATTTAATAATGTTCTCTTTATTAAATTGCACAGCATTCTTGTAAGGCAACTTTCACATTATCCCCATTCTGCAGATGTTACAACCCAAGATTTTTAGAGGCACTGTGCAGACGCAGCCTGGTCAAGTAAAACGGGGCTGCAGGTAAATATTGTTGGAGATTTTCACACAAAAATGTTTCCCGACTTTATATTTCTTTATGCATCTCTGTCCAAGCCCTCTGTAATCTACAAATCCAAAGTTCCAGTGAGAGGAACCCTTTACTACCTGTGGCTTTTCCCCCCACTCCTGTGAGATCTGCACCTTCCATGTAAGATGTGGTAAAATGCAGATTTACTCTCCAGGTATCGGTTTAAAGCCAGGACAGAGGGTGCTGAGGTGATTCAGTTGGTGAAGAGTCTGTCTTCGGCTCAGGTCATGATCCCAGGATCCTATGATCGAGCTCTGGGGCAGGCTCCCTGCTTCTCTCTCTTCCCGCCAACCTCCACCCCCTCCACTGTGCTCTTTCTCACTCTCTCTCTCAAATAAATACATACAAAAAATCCTTAAATAAACAAATAAGTAAATCCAGAACAAAGTGAAGTAGATTATCCTCACTCACAGATATCTCTACCAGCCTTCTCACCACTCAGGGTCAGCATCCCCATGTCAAACCCATCTGCACGGAAATCTCAGGACAGAGAAGTCTGTGCTTCTGCATTATCTGCCAGAGGGCTGGCTGCTTCCAGCTGTTCCTCTGTCCAGGGAGAGGCAACTCAAAGAAACAAAAGGTAGTCCCTCTTGTATCCACAGTGTCAGAGGGCAAATATGGGGAATGTGGATGGTGGGGAATAAAACAGAGCCCAATTTCCTGGCAAAGTTTTAAGTTGTGCCTATCTCATGAACAAGACCTCCTAAATCCAACCCTTCTACAGAGAAATAACCACTAACAATGCAAAATAGATTCATTTCCAAATGACCTCATATCCTGGTACTTTCTCACTAAAGGGACAGTCTTATGGATCTAGGCAACTTCCACTTTTTTTTTTTTTTTAACAAAAATGCTCGAACAACTTTAGCTATGAATGAGAAGAGGCGAAGTGTATTTACTCAGGATAATATTTGTTCAGTCCTTGCATGTTACTGTGCAGAGGAAAAAGAAGAAACTACAAATGCAACGATGTATACAGATGGCTTCTGTCATCAAACACTCCCCCAGTGATACAGATAGAAACATTGGATCTGGGAAAAACAAAATCAGAAAACCCTCGCAATGTGAGATTAAGAGGATCTGCAGTCTGTGTGAAAACCTTCTTCTGGACTACTTGACTCATTTCAATCTCCTCAAGAGAAGCAGTTATAAAGACAGTTCGTAGGGATAAAATTAACAAGGGTTCTGTCCTTCCGTTCTCTCTCGCTGTTGCATTCCGTCTCCACTTTCTCTGTGGCATGCCTAATGCAAGTTGGTAAGGGAATAACATTTATTATCCACCTCCTGGGATGGTTGTCAAATCTTAAATGAGATAGACCATATAAAGTGCCCCATATAGATACATCATTTTCAAAAATCGGTGTTTTGTAAAAAAAAAAATTATTTTTTTAAAATTCCTTCTGGTATCGCATTGAATCCAGTAAGGTGGCTGTTTTGAAACCACACCTTCTTGGACCCTGCATTTTTTTTTTTAAGATTTTATTTATTTATTTGACAGATCACAAGTAGGCAGAGAGGCAGGCAAAGAGAGAGGAGAAAGCAGGCTCCCTGCGGAGCAGAGAACCTGATGTGGGGCTCGATCCCAGGACCCTGGGATCACGACCTGAGCCGAAGGCAGAGGCTTTAACCCACTGAGCCACCCAGGCGCCCCTGGACCCTGCATTTTTGTGAGGAGGAGCTACAGGAACAGTGTAGGGGCAGGTGGGGTAGAGGAATGGTGACATGTTATGCACACAGACTTCTCATTAAAAGCCATTTGCGGGGGGGGGGGCGGATCTATGGTCAGCAAATCTAAGATTTTAATGTAAGCTTTATGAATGTAGCCCTGTATGTGTTTCAGTCACCTTGGACTTTAGTGCCCATAACTGTGCTTCTAAGAAAGTAGGGGGCCCAGGATACACACGTCAAAAAAAAAAAAAAAAAAAAGGAGCCCTAGGTGACAGCTCTGGGACACAGTGTAGAGCTCTTTTTAATTTCTTGTAGTGTAAAAAAAAAAAAAAAAAATTCAACTGAATTTTTAAAAACCTGATCTACACGTTTCACATTTCCATGCCTTTTATTTTGTATTTTTTTTTCATTTTTGTGTCTTTTAGAACAAATGAGCCATTCACTTTCTAATTCTTTGAAGAAATATTTAGTGAACTACTACAATATCCCACTACTAGGCACTAGGAATGTAGAGATCACCCCGTCTCTGTCTACAAATTGCTTGGAGTCAAAACGAAAAAAGAAGGCACCGATATCATGATCAACAGAAGGCAGCATGCTATAAGGAAAAAGCAAAGAGTTGCTAAAGAAGGAGACATTCAATTCAGCTAAAGGTGCTCAGAAAAGGCTTCCCAAATGAGAGAATACTTAATCTGGGTTATAAAGGATTAAAGAGGGTTTTCCCATTCACTATGTCCTCAAGGCAGATTATTTAATCTGTCGTGAAAATAAATCTGCGGCTTAGTGAAGTGCTTTATAATAAGGTTTGTCATATGTAAAAGATAACAGGAAGTGTGATGGAGACAACTGTACCAAATTCCTAGAATTCTGGGGTAATGCACGCACCTGCTGGTGGTGTTCAATCCTTGCTGGCAAGGTATGGCTAGAAAGCAGTGGACTAATTGTAATCATCACCACGATCCAGCCAGACATTATTCCCTTAAAGCAATCAATGATTGCCTGAGACGTGCTGAGCTCTGTGGAAGTGGGAGATGAACAAAGATCTATTAAATCATCCTGGCTGCTCCCCCTGGAGGCCACATTCACATCAGATTGGGCCATGCTATGTGCCTTTGCTCTAGACCTAGTATAGTCAACCCAGTGAGAGACCCAGAGACGTGACCAGGACAGCTCTGATTTGCTTCCTCAGAGTTTTGCATAGAAAACTCCCTACAACTTTGATCAGCAGGATTCTATTTCTCCCTTGGTTCTGAAGTAACTGTTGCCCAATTTATTTTAAATGAAAAAATACTCAGGTAGAAATATAAAAATATGCACATCTTTAAATTTTGCTTTCTGAGGCTACTTGTTTCTCAGTAAGGGAGTTTCAATGTGGGATTTCCTTTTAATAAAATGAAGAAGTGTTTACAAATACTATGCAAAAATTGTGCTTATGTGATTATTCTTGCATTGTTTTACCACTTAGTTTTCTTGGCTTGTCCTAATACGCAAAATCTTCTGTCCCTTTACCACCTGCCCAAGTACTTGCCATCCTGAATCACCCATTCTAACCTTGGAAGAAGATTTAACTCAAGCACAGGTTGGGAGGAACCTCTTCACTCTGTTCATTTATGGTTCATTCATGGACTTCCTAGGATTCTTTGTCATGTTTCTAGCAAAGCAAGACCACACACACACACACACACACACACACACACTCACTCACACATACCATCTAATTTACTTGCAGAGTGGCTTGGGTTAGATTTGTTCTCTTACTGGTTTCCAGGACTCAGCAATTGTCCAAGTTAATTCAAGTTTCTGGAAGAGTGATTTTATTTCTTTGATGCTTAGAGGAAGGCACAGCCGAGTTGGCACCACCAGAAAGTAGAATAATATGTTGAAAACCAAGCATCCCATTCCCAAAGTGAAGGAGTTACATAGCTGCCACTGCCTCAAAACAAGGGAGAATTGTCCAGAATCTGGATAAACTTGGCTCAACCTACCTATATTTTTCTTCTCTCCCCAAAATCTCCCACACAATTATCATGGTTTCTGCAGGTGAGCTGAAGTCTTGCCTCGTATAAAATTACATAAAATATATCAATAACAGAGGCTGTGTGGAGAAACTAAGAGACCTAGCTAGTTTTCTTGCTAAAACCTAAGAAGTCCTTTCTATTAAAACAAATTGGGGACCATTCTTCAATCACTCATTCAACAAATGTTATTGACCACTTTCTATATTCACTAAGAAGTATCTTTCTGACTTTAATCATCCCCCCCCCCTTTTTAAAGGTTTTATTTATTTATTTGACAGACAGAGATCACAAATAGGCAGAGAGACAGGCAGAGAGAGAGGAAGGGAAGCAGGCTCCCCGTTGAGCAGAGAGCCTGATGCGGGGCTCAATCCCAGGACCCTGGGATCACGACCCGAGCCGAAGGCAGAGGCTTTAACCCACTGAGCCACCCAGGCGCCCCAATCATTCCCTTTTCTACTGGTTTGCTACATTGTGGCATTCCCATCAACAATCAGAGGGACCCTTCAGAGGAGAAATTGCAAACAGACACCTCACTGAATTATCTGACTCAGAGATTAGTTTTGTTTCGCTCACTTAAATTTCTTTCAATCGAATCTGTTTCTAAAACACTAGACTTGGGCCATTTCACATGAACAACAACAACAAAAATATCTGTGTTTTCATGTTCCATTGAAAAACTAAAACCTCCAGAAATGCTGGGCATGTCTCCCTATGGCAGTGGTGGTTAGAGTCTCCCACTGATGGCCTCCACGAGGTGGATCCTTTGCTCTCCCATCTGCCACAGTGGTTGGTATCAACCCTCAAGAGACTGCTTGAAGCATTTGAGTTTATGATACTTGCTTAATTCATCCAAGAAACTCCTGCCTGTGAAGAAGAGGCAGGAAATGTAGGGAAACCAGAAGGAATAAAGGAAATGAAAGGGAAAAAAGAGCAGGAGAAATAGTTAACCAGGGAGAAGTACAGGGTCAAACTCCACCCTATTCATTATTGTATGAGGTTTAGCACCTCCAACCAACTCCACGCAAGGAAATGTCTTATCCTCAAAGACTTTGCTTGGAGATCTAATAACAGCCATTTGGGACCATGGAAGAATCAATTCCATCATCTCACTGTCAGACAAGCCACTGGAGGCAGTAATGGTTTTCTCAAGATGTATGATCCAGGCAAAGTTGTGATATAGGTCAAATTTGACTTGAGCCAGCAGTGGAAAGAATTTTCTGATTTCCTCGTGTCCACTACTTTGTGTAATCCCCTTCCCTGGAGTGTGACAGGGAGCTGTGACTTACTCCTAACAAAGAGAACGTGGCCAAAGTGTGGGTACATCACTCCTGTGATTGCATTATGATATATAAGACTCGGTCTTAGCAAATTGGAGCTAACAAAACTCCTCGTGAACTTGATAAAGTAAACCATCACATCAGAGGAGCCCAGGTGCAAGAAACTGTGGTTGGCCTCTGGCCCCTGAGAATAGTCTCCAAGCCACA
This sequence comes from Martes martes, assembly GCF_963455335.1. Taxonomy (NCBI): domain Eukaryota; kingdom Metazoa; phylum Chordata; class Mammalia; order Carnivora; family Mustelidae; genus Martes; species Martes martes. Next base: position 7,629,941 of record NC_137903.1, on the reverse strand, counting down.
GCCAGCAAAACTGTTCATATAGTCACATATAGTGACTTCAGTCATATAGTCATATAGTCACAAGGAAATAAATCCTGCCAACAGTGTGAATGAACAAGAAAGTGAATTCTTCCCCACTTGAGCCTCCAGATGAGAACAGCCTGGCTGATACCTTGCTTCCAGCCTTGTCAGAGCATAAACAGAGGATTCAGCTAAGTTGTTCCCATATTTCTGACTCACAGCTGTTCCCAGATTTGCTAAGTGAGATAATAAATATGTGTTTATTACCACTAAGTTGACGGTCATTTTAACATACAGCATCAGAAAATGAATACAGTGCCTTCTGCCTTCCATTTACTCTCTCCTTTGCCTTGGCTCCTCTTGCATCTGTCCAGTGTCTACATGAATTACTCATCTTCCCAGTAACCCCACCCCTGTCCCTTACAATGTCACCACACAATGTATTCTTCAATATACTTTATTGTTTGAAGTGCTGCCTCAACCCTTCCCCCTTTCCATTTAATCTCTACATGCTTATACATTTACCAAAATGCACCTGTCCCCACTCTTTTGTATAGTACTTTTTATTGTTTCTGTAACAAATTACTTCACATTTACTGGCTTAAAACAGCATAATTTATTATTGTATAGTTCTATAGGTAAGAAATACAAAATGGGTTTCACTGGGCTAAAACTAAGGTTTTGTCAGGGTTATATTCCTTTCCAGAAGCTTTAGGGGAGAATCTACTGCCTTGCCTTTTCCAGCTTCTATGGGGCACCCATGTTTCTTGGCTTATGACCCCATTCCTCCTGGATTATTGGCCTGGGTCCTCCTCACATTGCTATTTTTCTTCTGCTTCCCTCTTCCAATTACAAGGGCCATTGTGATTTTATTGAACCCACTTGGGGAATTCAGGATAATCTCTTTATCACAAAGTCAGCTGATGAGCAATCATAATTCTATCTGAAACCTTTCCTCCCCTTTGTCAGGTAGCCATATAAGATCTGGGGTTTAGGATGTGAACATTATTGTGGGGATGGGGGGTTATTTTTCTGCCCCCCACACTTTGTGAAAACTGTAAATTTTGAAAAAACAATCCATAGGACTCATTGAAGCCCTAGTGCTAATAATTGATTGTGGGTTAACCTTCCCAGGGGAATTTATGCCCTAAGGAGACCTCTTTGAAATACACAGAACTTTAATATCTAAGGAATGTCTCCTACAGGGGGAATCTTCTGGCACTGGGGCAAGTCTGTGAGAGATATATTTTAAGCAAGGGGGCATTTAATGGTTCACAAATCACATCATAAAAATGACTGCTTACCCTGCCTTCTTGTAAAAATATTTCGCATTGAGGTCTTCATGATCCTCACCAGTATTAATGTACTGTCATAGTCTGAAGAGGTTAGTGGTGGGCTCCAGTGATGAGGTAGTTAGATGAGAAACCAGGGACTATACTGCCCTGGGGAGGGAGGAAATGCTGTGAACCATTCAGCTGTTGTAACACCCAAGCGGCAGTCAAATTCAGAGGCTCAGTTTTGTGACTCCCCAGCGGGTAGAAATTATCCCAATGGGAGTTCCAAATTTTCTAATAAATCTCCAAATGAAATTAATTTTAATGGCTTTCCTTAGCCTTAATTGTATCATTATTATTATTGTATATGCTCCTTTTATGAGGTTGATGAGAAAATACTTTTAGAGAAAGCAATGGGCAAACGAGGGATATGATAGGTCTGAAATATTTGGAAGTGAATTGTCTATATTCCTTTTTATTTGTATTGCTGAGATTTAAAATAGGGCAATTGTCTATTATAAATGATTGTGGCATATATGCATATTCTGAGATAGGGCCAAGAACTATAGATTCTGAGTTTTTCTCTTCAAAATGTTGTTTGTTTTTCAATAGACACAGAGTCAAGAAACACACACACATACGCACACTAAATATATATATATATGTATTTTTAATCTGTGTTTCCCTGGCCTTCTAATTCATAGTTCTGAGAACTGTCCCATAGGTCACTGTTTCAACTGGTTCATTTCTTTTCTTTTCTTTTTTTTTTTTTAAATCTGGCCATGGTTGTCAAGAGGAAATTAATCTTTTGCAGCCAAATGAAATTTGGGCTTCCCAGCACTAGCCACTAATGAAAAATGCATTAATGGCAAGCATCAGAAAAACCCCTGGCTCTCAGTACCAGAGGGTACATTTAAATAATTCTATGAATATAGATCAATAAAACTAATTTACTTATAGCCTTTGTGTGCAGTATTCAAATCTGAATAAAAGTCATTTGTATTACAATGTTTTGTATTAATTTGAGGTATCTATTGTTTTACATATTAAATTAATCTTGTTCTTTAGACAGAACTTCATAGATGATATTAAAATATGAGGTCTGGGATTTGATATTAGTAATGGTGTGATTTCATAATTCAGCCTGGTTTGCCTGGATGTCATTTGAAAGGCTGGAGAGGTCCCAGAGGGCCAGCTCTCAGAAGCCAGGGTTAAGCTGGAGAGAGAGCAGAGGCCTTTAATATTCAAGCATGTAGCATACCCACAGCAGTGCCCCAAGGCCCACTGGGAGTGTGGGGGTTTGGAATGGGAGCCTGTGGAGTGGGGATGTGGGAACTGCGTTCATAAGCACCTGAGTGTTCAGAGCATGGACGGACAGCTACAGAATGTGAATATCTTGATGCCAGTGCTGGGACCAAGACATTGCTTCCTGTTTCAGTGAAGACCATTATTTATCACCATCAAGTATTTACTTACTCAAAGCCTTCTCTTTACTAGATGCCTAGACACTAAGAAGAAACGGCCCAAAATGAGATTCTAGGAGCTTAAAATGGACACAGGCCAATCACTAGGCGTGTGTGATTCAATGAGATTGGTGGGTACTGCACTAGGAACAAGTATTTGGTGGCCTGAGACACCCCCTTGATACTCCTGAGCAGCCCAGTGTTTTTCTGGACTTATTTGGCTATGGAATCCTTTAAGAAAACACACACACACACAGAGCTCTTCAAGTCCATTTAAACTCTGTTCATATATAATTATGGATATAAAACAATGACACAGTTATTCAAGAGGCAGCAAAAAGGATTAGACATTCAACCCAACCCTATCTCCTGCAAGTAAAAGAAAGCCAAATTTCCTCTCCCTCTCTGACCCCTGAGGCACTACCTTTCTGGACTTCTCTTTGCTCTACACCTTCTGGGTCTTCTCAATCCTTGAGCCAAATCCTGCAGGGGCTTCCTTGAATGGTAGTTGTGCCATGACCAGGAGCTCAAAATAAACAAATAGGAACTTCTGGAGGACCAGTGGTCACAATACTTTCAGTTATTTTTGCTTGAAATAGTGTAGGGATTGTTATTAGTCAGCTAATCTCGCTATGCATCATCTTCTACAGGAATAAAATTGTTTCACTGCCTCTCTCTTGCTCAGTTTTAGTTATGATGAGAACTGGAAATGAAAGAGTTTTGTAAAATGCAGGGTTTTCAACACGCTTAAAGCATTATTATTATCATTATTGCTGAGAAAACATTAAGAGAAGAAAGGGCTCCTCTCAGCCCATTATTCTTCTAAGATTCTTGGGACAGTGGAGAAGATGGGAAGCTGGGACCTCCATGCCTTTCTCACCTCCACATCCTGGGGATTAGTCAAGGCTGTCTGGGGAAGTGCATTAGAAGAGGCGAGAGCAAGCGTCTGTGCTCTTTCTTCTTAGTGGCATGAGAAATCACACTGTGGCTTCCCAGAGCCTCAGTTTGCTTTTCTGTGATGTGAGGAAATTAGTGATTGCCAGGCTTACCTCACAGAATTATCAAGAGGACCAAAATTAAAAATGAGATAATGTGTGTGCAAGAGACTTGTTTTGTGTCCTAGCATATAGTCTTATCCTGGGGAATGTTTCATGTGCACTTGAGAAAAATGTGTAATATGCTTCTATTGGATAGAGTGTTCTATGAACATTTGATGGTTCTCATATGTTGATAGTTTTGTCTGAGTCTTCTGTTTTCTTATTCGTCTAATGTTTAGTTCCATCTGTCATTGAAAGTGAGGTCTACAACTATTAATGAAGTCCCCAATCATTACTGTTAAAATTGTTTCTCCTTTGGATTCTGTCAATTTTTGCTTCATGTATTTGGGGTACTGTTGTTAGGCGTGAATGTGCTTATAATAGTTCTAACTCCCTAATAGAGTAACCCTTTTATCATTAAAAATTGTCTCTCTTTAGCAACTTTTTTGTTTCAAAGCCTATTTAGTCAATATTTTGTCATTCCTTTACTCCCAACTTTTTTTGTATCTTTGAATGTAAAGTATGTCTCCTATAGACACCGCAAGTAGAACCTTGTGTTTTTTAGGCGTCTGATAATCTTATCTTTTTATTGGATTGTTTAATACATTCACATGTAATATAATAGATGCAGTTGGATGTAAGTCTGTCAGGTGACTTACTGGTTTCTACAAATCTCATGTTTTTGTTTTTTGTCTCCTATGTTCTTCCTTCTTTATTTTGCATTAATAAATATTTTCTAGTATAATATCCTAATTCCCTTAATGATTTTTTTAAACATTTTTTTTTCTGTCATCCTATACTTTCTCATAGGCAGCGATAAGCTGGGTCTTGTGGGGTTTTTTTCCCGATCCATTCTGATGTTCTCTTTTAATTGCAGTGTTTAACCCATTCACATATAATGTAATTAGGAATACAATTAGTTTTCTGTTTTCCTAATTTCTATTTTTCAGTTCATTTTCTATTTTCCTAATCTGTTATTTGTTCCTCTTTTCCTGTGTTCTTATCTCCTTTGAAAAAATTGGGTATATTATGGGAATTTTTCTCTCCTATATTGGCTTATAGGTTACACTTCTTTTATTTTTTCTTGTAGTTGCTCCAGGGTTTATAATATGTAGTTGTAGCTTATCAAATTATATTATACCACTTTGTGTATACCATAAGAACCTTACAATAGTATATTTTAATTTACCCTCTTCCAGCCCCTAACTTTTATAGAGCTTACTCTGATGTGAATTATAAACCTCAAAATTCATTATTATTTTTAGTTTACATAGTCAATTATCTTTTGAAGTGATTAAGATGAGTTGAAATGCTTTCTGTATTTATTCACATGTTAACATGTTCAGTGCTATTTATTTTTTGAATAGATGTGAGCTGCTTCTGATATTTTCCTTCTGCTTAAAGAAATTTAAATTAAAGAATTTAAAAGAAATCTGAGGTACAGATTGATTAATGATGGGTTCTCTTATCTTTTATTTATCTTAAAACATCTTTATTTTTCTATATTTATTGAAAGATATTTTTACTCAGTAGAGAATTCAGAATTGATTTTTTTGTGCCAGTATCATACTGTCTTGATGACTACAGCTTTATAATTTAGATTGAAATCCAGAATCATGATGTCTCCAGTTTTGTTTTTCCTTTTTCAGAATTGCTTTAACTGTTTGGAGTCTTTTATATATGTGTGTGTGTGTGTGTGTGTGTGTGTGTGTGTGTGTAATGGAATGCATATATATTATAATGGAATATATAATGGAATATTACTCAGCCATCAAAAAAATTGAAATCTTATCATTTGCAATGATATGGACAGAGCTAGAGTGTATTAAGCTAAGTGAAAAAGGTCAGTCAGAGAAAGACAAAGACTGTACAATTTCACTCATATGTGGAATTTAAGAAAGAAAATAGATGAGCATATGGGAAGGGGGAAAAGAAAAAAAGGAGAGAGGAAAACAAGCCATAAGTGACTCTCAATGATAGAGAACAAACTGAGGGTTGATGGAGGGGAGATTGGTGAGAGACGGGCTAGCTGGGTGAAGGGTGTTAAGGAGGACACTTGCTGTGGTGAGCACTGGGTGTTATATGTAAGTGATGAATCACTGAATTCTATTCCAGAAACCAATAGTGCACTGTAGAGTTACTAAGAAAATTTAAATTAAAATAAATAAATAAATAAATTGATTTTTTAAAAAATCTTACAATTCCTAAAAATCAAACCTCCTTTTCTTCTGGCTTGCATTATTCCTTACAAGAAGTTAGCTATCATTCTTATCACTACTATTCTGTACACTTGTACATATGTATCTTTTTTCCTCTGGCTGCTTTTAATATTATTTTGACATTTAATTCATTTTATTTTTCTCTTTCTCCTTGGTTTTTAACCACTTACTTGTTTGATGTGAATTTTTAAAAAGTTGATACCATCTGAGCTTTGTCAAGGTTTTACAGATTTGAGTTTATAGTTTTCATCAAGTTTGTAAAGGTTCTGGCCATTATTTTTTCACATATCTTTCTGTCCCTTCTCTCTTCTGCTTTTAGGAATACACTTGCATGTATTTTGAATAATTTGATATTGTCACATAGTTACTGGACCCTGTTCTTTTTATCTTTTTTATCTTTTTATCTTTTATCTTTTTATCTTTTTTTGTTTCCTTTCCTCTCTGGGCTTCATATTAGTTTTTTTCACTATGCATTTACCTCCACTAACATTTCCTTCTGCAATGCCTCCTATGATGTTAATCCATTATATTTAATGCACTTTTAATTTTTAAATTATATTTTTTGCCTCTAGGATTTTCATTTGAGCCATTCTTGTACATTTCCACTTTCTTCCTATCATGGTCATATTTTACTTTAACAGATGAAGCTTATTTATGATACCTGTTTTAATATCTTGTATTGCTTACTCCCATTATTTCTTTTCTCTGAATCTGTTTCTACTGATTATTTCCTTGTATGATCATATTGTTCTGCTTATATGCATGCCTTGTCTTCTTGCTTGGTTGCCAGACATTGTGAATTTTAGGTCGTTAGTGCTGGATTTTGTTGTTGTTGCTCTTCCTTTAAATAGATTAAGATTTTGTCCTAGAAGGCAGTTAAATTACCTATTATTAGTTTGATTCTTTTGATTCTTACTTTTACACTTTGTTAAGGCAGGCCAAGGGCATTCTTTAGTTTAGAGCTAATTTATTCCCACTAACAAGGCAATACCGTTGTGAGTACTCTGCCAAACGATCCATGTTTTTTGAGGTCTTTCCACTCTGGCTCTTAAAAAAAAAAGCTATTCCCTACTCTCTGTGTGCTCTAGGAATTGTTCAGCTACTATTTGCCCATGGTTCTTTGGTTCTTTTTTTCCCTCATGTGTCCACCAATTACTACTCAATGACTTGAAGAGACCCCTCTGCAGATTTCCAGAGCTGTCCCTATAAAATTCCTTCTTCTCTGATACTCTATTTCAAAAGTTCTAGCCACTTGAGCTTCCCTGAAAGACTACCAGGTTCTATTTGGGTTCTTCTACTCTATCCTACGTCCTGGAAACTCCAGGTGGTAAGATGGGGCAACATAGAGCTTCTGTTGTTTGTTTCTCATATATCAGGGATCACAGTCCTGCACTGTCTATTGTCCAATGGCTAAAAAAGTTGTTTCATATATTTTTTCTAGTTTTCTGCTTTTTTAAGTTGGAAAGGTAAATACATTCTCTATTACTATATCATAGCTGAATGTGAATTTCCATATTTTTATTTATGATATAAATACCTTAGGCAAAGTAATTCACCTCTATGAGCCTTGGTTCCCTCTTTTATAAATTGGGAATAATATTTCATAGGATTATTTTAAATAACATGCAGCTATGAGATAAATAATCATGTATTTCTCTTTCTTTTGATAATCAAGAGATACAGTACTACTCCTCTTTACTTATCCAATTCACTTCCTATTCTGGCAAGAGTCAATAAAAGCGTATTTTTTTCCTTCCTTAACAATGGCCCTGCCAAGCCTCACCTAAAGGGATCTCTCTTTTCTTTTAACTATTTCAGCAATTATTGTCTGTACAATTTGTTCAGTAATTAATCATAGATACCCTTTAATAACACAGCTTCTGTTATCTTGAAATGCTATTTAAATTCTTTATTGTTGGATATTATCTAATGTTTACAAGTATCTCTACCCAACAAGACATATGCTTCCATGAGGACATGTGACTCATCATAAATATATTAATATTCCCTATAGCTCCTGAATCAATGCCTAGAACATAGTAGGAGTAAAATTATTAATTTAGTTTTAATAATATATGGTCAAGGTAGCTATTTTTTCCCTGATTTTCCCCCACCCCTTTAACTTTTCCCTATGTCATCTTTAAGAACTTAAAATTTTATCCTAAAAGAAGCATCATGTTAATAATATGAAATTTACACATAGCTCAAGGGAAAGACTCCCTATTCCCTCTTTAAATTATACTAAATGATAAACTTTTGATCTTCTCTCTCTGAGCCCCATTCTTTGGCAAAGAAAATAATGGATAATGCGAAGACCATAGAACACAGGAGAAGAATATATGAGAACACATACGCCACCTAAAGGACCTACAAGTTCTCATGAATGAAGAGTCATGTTCAGCTTGACTCTCTACCTTGCATGGAGCATGGGGTCTGGCATTTCCATTCATACAATATGAGACTCCCAAATCAAGAGGTCAAACATCAGGGAGATAAACATCTCTGTTTGCAATTTCTTGGTTATGGTCAAAGCTAAATCATGTGCTCAGTGTGGGTTGTAGGATTTGTTGTGTCAAACTCTATTAATATTAAAGAAAGCTTTTTTCCTCCCAAAAAACCCATCATTATCCCATAAGCTCGAAACCCTAATGGTAAGCCAAATACTTCAGAAGTCATCCACAACATACTTTGGAGGAGCAATTGGTATCTGATTTTGCTTTCTTTATGTGGATTTGGAAACCTATTTCATCGCAGTGACTGCCTCAGAAATTAGATGTTTGCTAGTCACATGATGGCTGGTATGACTGAAAACTCCTGCACGCTTGCTCAAATCTGAAATACTTCTTCATTCTTATGGCCCTCGTGCAAAATCCAGGTACACATAATCATAATCTGATTACAATTATATCAGAGATTAGTGAAGTTTAAGGAATCAAAATCCATTGTTCTAAACTTTAAGACTGGTTCAAGTCTCTTCCTTTGAAGTAAACAAAAGTGAGAGCGATGTTCTTTCTGATGCTTGGAACCTGAGGCATTATGTGGAAAAGAAATCTGAGTACCATGAATCATCAGCAGAATGAGAATGAAAACAGGAAACGTTTAATCCTGTCTCATTGTCTCACCAGATCTACATAATCTTTTGCTAAGGAAAACTATCAAGTACACTAAATATCTCATTTCACCTGGTCAGTCAAGAATGTCCCTTTCTTCTGTCTCAGGTACTCAAGACCATATGGCTTTTCCCCTTCTTGCCCATGACTTAGTATCTAATGAGGGAAAGTTTTAGGTGCCTGGGTGGCTCCATCAGTTAAGCATCTGCCTTTGGCTCAGGTCATGATCCCAAGGTCCTGGGATGGAGTCCCACATTGGGCTCCCAGTTTACCAGGGACTCTGCTTCTTCCTCTGCCCCACCCCCTCCCCATGTACACACACACACACTCTCTCTCTCTCAAAAATAAAATAATAAAATCTGTAAATCAGGCAACATTTAAAAAAAGAATTAATTCACCAATTATTCAGCTTTCCTCTTTACCCCTTCCTTAACATGGACAAAAACCTGGCCAAAAGCCTAGAGTCTAGAATGGAGTTCTTCTAACATTACAAATAAAAATTTAGGGTCACAGAGGCTTTTTCCTAGTTTATAACCCCAAGTCACTACTGCCACTGCCCACTCCCACTTCTCTTGAGGGCGATCCATCAGGGGTGCTCCATGAACATTAGCCGCCAGAGTTCTCTTTCAGGAGGCATGGAGAACCAAGCAGAAATGGTTCATTTCACACCAACACAGCCAGGAGGGAGCCTACTATTCCACATTTTTCACTCAAAGTAGCAGTCTTTATCATAAAGCCTATCCTGGTGTCCTCCTCCACGTCTTCGTTTGCATGATGAGGCTCCTTTGTCCTTTCCTTGACCTGTTCTCTGGGATAAATGACCACAGACTAGGATAGCTGCTTCCTGTGTGAGTTAATCTACTTCACAGGGGAAAGAGGAGAAGGCAGAGCTGTGTCTAGTTGAATCCTCCTCTACCTTCATTTTTCACTACCATTGAACCCCTAGCTGCCTCCGGCTTCCCAAGCGTAAGTAAGCCCTGCTTTCCCCCCGTGGTTGGTACCTGATCCAGCCTCCCTTCCCCGGCCGTTCAGCTCCCCATTAACACAGGGAGCCCCTCATGTTTCAGGAAGTTTGTGAGAGCAGTTGGAGAGGTGAATTGTGCTTCCTGACAAGTATGCAAAGCATTCCATGATATACTGGATCTGGAAGCCCTTATTATAGGAGATTTACTAGTCTGTTCTAAGGTTGCACTCCAGGTTGAAATTGGCTGACAAGGTCTCAACTTTGGTAGGATTTATTCCTCCATATTAAATTATTTTTTTAATTAGTTCAATGCCCCGGTCATTTCTAAACCAAAGAAATGTGAAATAAATAAGTTCCTGAAGTAAAAAGGAAACAGACCGTAGTTTGAGTAAGTTATTCCATTTATGCAAAAACGTCTGCAGCCCCCAAGTCCTTAAGCCCTGCCACACATTGGCTTAACAGGAGCCACCTAAACCTAGATATTCACAAATTAATTCTTATTGCTACCAGTCTTCTTGGTCTCTGCTTGTATTTCCACACTTCCCCCTCTCTTTTAGGCAAGCATGAAGTACATGTAGAACCTTGGGCAGGAAGGGAGAAACTGGGCCTTTTCATTTTATCTGAAATCCTTTCCACATCCTTGGTTCAGTGAGTAGATGAGCGTGGGAGAGGTCGGTGGAGGGTGTCTGTGCCTGGCAGATTGTGGGAAGGAGGTATTATTGCCCGCGCACATGCACACACAGACATACACAAACCCCAGATGGTAACTAGATGAGGAAAAGGAGCCAACAACACCACGAGTTATTTTGGGAACAAAACTAGGAATCTGCATATGGCTAGATTTTTCATTCCTAAGTGTTGCTCTTGCATATGACAAGCTCCTTGGTGAGGTGGAAGCCAGTCCATTGATCAATTAAAATCAATCTCCTAGCATCTAATGCTCTGGAGGTAAATAGAAGGAGGTATGCTATCCTTTTAAAAGGACCACGATAGTGCAAATGCCCCAGAAGGAGCCATCATTTTCTCCCCAGACCCTCTTCCCAGGATAGCTATGCAAGGACCAGTAATGGCAGAAAACACTAAAAATCAAGTAAAATTGCTGAAAGGTAGAAGTTTCTTTCAGGCTCTGGTGCTTGATTGGCTGTGTTGATTATGAGATTTTGCTGGGGAGAAAAACTCGTGCTTTTGCTTTGCTTTGTGCCACATTCACCAGCTGCACCCTGAACTGCACTGGTCAACAGATTCACAATCTCACTGCTATTCAGTGGAGGGAGTGGGGAGAGTGTAAATGGCACAACACAGAAATTCTGTATGACTCCGGTGACCACTGCACAAATCCAATCACAATATTGTGTAAAGAGTAATTTATTAATATCCTTATATACACACAATATTATTATCCATGAGTGAAATATGTAAGACGACTACCACTTATCGCTTTTTCTCCCACTCCGTCTTTCCAATCCATCAGCAAACATCTCTTGAGGGTCACTTTGGAAGGAGTGCTGTGAGTTTCAGGAGTAATCTTACTTTTCAATGGCAATATTTGTCTGAAAGGCAATGGGAAACTTTTTTTCGTACTGTTGTTTGAAAGACTTGATGCTTCCATGACTTGGGAACAGACTTTCAAACTAAGAAATAAGTTTTTTTCCTCTTTAGCAGGAGAGAGAATACCACAGAAATAATGTGCCAAATTCTGTGCCAGGAACCGGGCACATAAAAGTGATGAAGACACAGTCACTGATCTCAAAGAGCTCACAGTCTAGAGATGAAGACAGGCACATAAATAATAATTACAAGGCAGTGTATTAAGTGGTTTACCAGATGCACACATCTGATGCTATAGGAGCACAGGGGAATGAGTCATGAATCAGAGCAGGGGGTACAGTAATGGTTCCTGCCCAGTTCTATAAACCTCAGAGTGAGGTTTAGCTGAGTGCGTGCATAATAAACTCTCATTGACCTTCTGTAAAACTTTGGGATGTCATGGCATGAACAAGACTTTGCATATTCTTTACAACAATGTCACAGCATGTAACTATTGCTTTATCTGGCAGGTGTATCCTTTTCTTTTGAGAAAGTACCTGCTTTGGACAGGGAAATATTGATTCCCCACTCTTCGAATGTGTGTTTCTACTAAGTGTAGTCCATCAGAACACTCTACTTACTGAGTCCCATGGCTCCTCAGGTTGAAACCATGGGAAATTAAGCAGCCCTTCTTGAGTGGAAGGGCTTTAAATGCAAGCCAATGGATATGTTTTTCAACTTTTGGAGAAAGCCAATCTAAGAGAATGGAACAGGGACAAAAAGAAATAAATGAGAAAGAAGACAAGAGAAAGAAGCTAAAGGAGTCCACCGCCCAGGCTCTGATTACTCCTGAGGGCCCACTGCTCTCTACACTCCCTGCTGTTTGATATTGGAGCTGAATCACCACACTTTTTGCCTTAATTTAACTAGATGTTCACCTTTTGCATTCAACAATAATTTAGATGACCAAGGGAATAAACACTAGAATTTCTCCAGAATCTATTAAGACTTGGTATGCTATCAAACCACTTATTTACAAGCGAAATCTGTTTCTGTAGACTTCAGTTACCTGGTGTAATGTCTTATGTTTGAGAGTAGTCCAGGATTCCCAGCATGCCCCTACTCCAGGCTGTATTAAGCTACAGCAGATCACCACCAAGTCCTGGGTTAAGAATGCTTTAGAATTTATTAGGAATTGATGGGATTGTACTGTCTCATGAACTGTAAGCACATGCACCCTCCTCTGAAATGTGGACCAGAGACTAAATGTAACACCCTACTCCAAATTTGTGGCTCTACCAGAGAAATGGAACTTTCTTTCTAGCAATGACAGTAGACAGGTAGCTGAGGCAACTAACTGAAAGAAGGTTGGGAAATTGGGGCTGGTCTTATTCACCAGAGGTTCAAGCGAACCTGCCCAGGGCTAAGCTCATCATTCACTCTCTCCAAATGGCTCCTCTTCTAGTAGTCTTCACTTCAGGTGGTGGTACCACAATACCCCCAGTCACACAAACTAAGAAATGAGGACTTTGTCACAGGTGGAGTTTTCTTCCTCAGCCCTGGCATCTAACTACTCAACATCCCTATTAATTTTACCCTTCAAGTATTGCTTCTTTCCATCTTTAGTACAAAGGCCCTGGTTTAGATACACATTATATTTTACCAAGTTGAGTTCAACATCCTTTTAACTGATTTACTTGCTTCCATTTTTTGGGTCCTTCTCTGCCTACTCTCTCACATAGCTGTCAGAGTGATTTGTCTGAAATGCAGATAAGATCCTGTTACTTTCCTGTTGATAATTGTGCAGGAGAGTCCTATCACGTTAGGAGACCTAGTGGTGAGTTGACCAGTTCTCTCTTAAGAGTGTTTGGTCCCTGGTCTGCTTCTGCCTACCTTTCTGCCTCCATACACTGCCACTCTCTGCCCTAAGTTTCCACTCCATCCGTGCTGGTCTTCTACCATTTCCTTCTCACGTTATTCTTTCTCCTTGAACACTCTCTGCTCAGGCTAGGGTTAAGATATTCAGAGGGTTAAGATATTCAGAGGCCATAGGCATAGAAAAAATTAGAGTGGCCACTGTAAAATTCAGAATTTAGTAATATTAAAATATAAAATATGTTAACATTGTGCTGATTTCACTCTAATGATTCCTTCCCCTCCCCCATTATATCAAATATCCAAAGAGAGTTTTGTAACATCTGGGGTATATTATAGTCCAGATTACATGGTAGAATAGGAGCTCCTGGTGGGTTTTCAAACACTGAGTAGATGGGACCTCTCAAGTCACAGCTTGCACGCCTTGCCCTTTCTCTTAGTAATAGACCCACATGTCTTCCCCTGAAAATAACTTTCAATTCACTCGGTAGAGGAGGGTAGAAGCAGCCTATGTGTGGAGGCTTCCTGATAATGCCATCGCCTGCCTAGAAGGATAGCTTGATTTTTTTTCCCCCAAGCAATTACTTAAATGGTGTTTTGGCCTCTTTTTCTCTGAAGCAGGACATAACCTTTATTGACATTGTGGCTGCTGCCACATCTGTTACGCTGACAGAGAGAAGGAGCTGGCCCGATCCTTATGATGGATTTGGTGTTGTCAAACCTTCAGCACAATTTGTCATGGAGCAAAAGGAAGCCTGTTGCTGGTGGAAGGCTCCCAATCCCTGAAATATGGTGTGGGGGAAGGGCTGTGCCCCTTCTCCTACCACCAAAGTCCTCCTGTCCCCCCCATGACGTGAACCAGAGAGAGACTCGGACTCCATTTCTGCAAGGGTATCTCACCTTTACCAGCTGTCGAGCACAGGAACGGGAAGCAGCTCACAATACATTGAGAAGACAATGTCCCCTGTGCCTGTGTTGAAGCTCTATAAATTTGTCTCCCAGGGACAAATAAACACAAGAGGAAAATGAGGGGAAAAAAGTACCTGGGCAAAACCTCCTGAATAGAGGGAGCCGTGGGTGGAGATCCTGGTCAGTCCATGAACACCGTATGACAGGGTTCGCGAGTTCACCAAGAGTATTGTGTAGAACGAGCCCTGTCTGTGCCCACCGTTAGGCCATCTCTACTCCAGGACAGAGTACTTTATGACTTAACAATTTTAACCAGACTCGGCATTCGAAGGAGAGAGGCTGCCGCTACAGACCATACTGAACCGAGGTCCTCTGGAGGTCATAAAACACTGAGGAGATGCTATCTCATGGATTTGGAGCATGTCATTCCCTTGAAAGTCAAGGAGACAGCTGATTTAAAGTTTCCAGCTAGGTCACAGAAAAGTCAGTGGCGGCTGCTTCCAGCTGAGTTCAGAGTTTGAATATTTATGGTGTCAATCTGAAATCCAGATAACCACAACTAATATAAATCCATTAACTCCCCCTCCATGAGAAAAGCTTTTTGGCTGCTAATGCCTTGATTGCTAGGTTGCTGCAGGACTGGTGTGCGGATTTCTTGCTTTGGGGCTTTCTTTTTCTTTTTCTTTTCTGTCTCTGTCTCTCCCTCCTTTCCTCCCTTTCTCTGTGCATCTCTCTTTCCACACCACCGCTCGCTAGTGACTATGGACAGTCGTGCCAAGCTTCTGTGAGCTGGTTGAGGAAACTCCTCAGGAGAATCAGGCCAGGGCAGCAATGCTGGGAATGTCTGGTCTCCTCAACATCTATTGCTGAAATGTTCTATTTTTGACAATCCATGTGAGAACCCACCATGCTGGATTATTCAGACTTTCAACATTTACATAGAGAATGTATATTATCCAGGTCACCAGATGATTGCTCCTGAAGTCCCTTAGCTTTTTTGTTCCCTCTGTGAATAGTGTTTTTGCCCATCAAATAATAAACCTATCTTCTTTGTTCTCAACCACCCTAGAATGTAGTAAATGGGAATGTCCAGTGGTCCTATAAAACAGAACTTGGCCCTGTATCCATTATGTGACCCTCTCACATATATGGTCTTATTGGAGCTTTACAACAGGCATGTGAGGTGGAGATTGTTCTGCTCCTATTTTGGATTAGGAGACTGCTTTTTAGCCGTCAACTGAGGGTCACATAGTCACATTAGGGATTTGAGGTGCTTATCCAGAACAACACTTCAATGCTGTTAATAGCTGAGGGTCCTCACTCACAGAAGACCCCTGAGTGACCTTGTTTGGACACCTTGACAAAGAAAACAAAGCAGAAACTGGAAAAAGCAAAGTCTTACAAAGAAACAAAACCCATTGCAGTACACATCAGGTGGATGGAGAACCCGGGCAGTACGCATTCCAGTTTTACCACTCCTCACTCCGCCTTCTTTACTTTACAAATACTATTGTGATCTTGGAGATGGTGAAATTCAACAATTCCTCAATTCCTTATTATCGCCACTATAATATATTGGCCCTGGGTTAGATACTCAAATGTGAATGGCAACAGAAGGGCACCCTCACATAAGGAAAATTATAGCTATAGACAAAATAATACAGGCCTACTCGAAACTTCTGGATAATGAATAAATCATGAAAATGTTATAAGTTCAAACAATTAAACACACTCACAAACATCTTGACATATGGCATGCAAAGTCCCTTAAAAGCACTGATTCTCAAGCTTTAGCTTAGAACAGCAGTTTTCAACATTCTGTGCATGATGATCACACCCCGGGCATTTTTTAAAATACAGATTTCTGGGCTCTAACCCCAGACTTTATGATTGAACTTATGTGGGGTAAAGCCTGGGCAGCAGAATTTTTTAAAGTGCCCCAGATGATGTTAATACGATGATTTAATATCCAGGATTAAGAAGAAACATGTTTAGAGATTCTGATCTGGTGGGTTCAAGAACTCAAGCTCCTCAAAAGACTTTTGTGCAAGCCACTAAGAAGTACTTCCGTGGCACATATTTGCCAGACACTGTTTGAAGTGCTTCACATACGTTAACTCATTTATTCCTCATAATAATTCTATGAGAAAAGTACTTCTATTATTCTCATTTTATAGACAAGGAAACTGAGATACAAAAGCGTAAGGTCACTTAACTCCGAGTCAGAGACCTGGTTAGTAACAAAACAGGGATTCAAACTCAGGGTACTAGAGACCTGCTCTAAGTCATTACAACATAATACTTCCACGGAGTCTGGGGCCACCCATTTAGATATTTTAATTTCAGAACCTCTTAAAGAGCATTGGGGGACTCTGTCTCTTGGATCTGTGTAATTCCATTTTGGGGGATTTCTATTGACTTGGATGCAAAGGGATCAGTGAAAAATACTAGAATAGACTCCCCTTTGTCTGGACTCAGTCTCAGAGTCTCAGGGAAGAGATTTTTTTTTGAAGTTTAGAATCTATTTATGCAGCTCCAGTGCCTTTTTTTTTTTTTTTTTCTAAATGAAAAGCAAACTTGTGAAGTTAAAGCAGATTTGTTTTCAGTGATATGTCACTTCCTGCTCTTAAGGCCAGGAGACCTTTTAAAAGCTTATTTTAAATCTCAAGTTGCTTCTCAAGCAGTTAGTATGTCTTATAAAGGAACATTAAGATGAGTCCAGGCCAAATAAATCACTAAAGTATCAATTGCATAACCTTCAGAAGAATGCCCCCTCCCTTCAGAATGGAAAGAAATCGTCTCTGGAATTTGCTTTGCTTTGCAAGCCTTGTATGTCTGAAAAGGTGTCTGAAATATTTTTCAAACCCTGACTGGTTTTGTACTCATTCACTAATAACAATAATGAATGACTATAAGAATCTAAGTCACTTTTTCATTTTCCCCCATAAGATAATGTCACTCAAGAAAACACAAACCACTCCCATTTCTTTATGGGAGAGTCAGAGCAAGAAGAAACAGACTTAAACAGAACCAAAGCTTTTGACAATTGCCAATGATGTAGTTAGTGGCTACAGTGTGCCCGACTTGGCACCAGATCCTGTGAGGTTGCCCATAAGACAGAGTTCTGACAGGATCTGTTGGTATAACTCAATTTCCACTTCTAGGGGGAGTTCCATTCTAGACTCTGGGAACATTTCCTACCTGAAGCTGGCTCACATAGAGGCTACTGGGCTTATGTACAATGGTCAGTCTGTTCAGCCTTTTTACTTGCTATTCTTTTGCAAATTCATTTCAAAAGAAGAGAATTTTTTAGAAATTAAAAAAATTTTTAATTAAAAAAAAAAAAAAAAGATTAGTGGCATCTTCACTCCCCAGAGTCATGCTGTTCTCCAGTCCATTCCACAATCCTTCCAGGTTATCATTTCCAAGTAATGTGGACAGTTTGTCACACTTTTCTTATGACTGCCCAGGATTTAGTACTGGAAGTATTGTGTTTCCTTGGACTGTCCAGGTTTTAGTACTAAAAAGTACTATGGCCCAGGAAATTATTCCACACTGGACAAACTAGAATGGTTTGTCATCCTACCCTCAACACATTCCCAAATCTTATCCTATCTTTGAACCTCACCTTGGAAGTGAAGCTTTGTAGCTCAGAAGGTTTAGAAGGGCACTTAGTCTTTAAAGCACCAATGGGGAATCTAGGGAAGGATGAGATATCTATAGAGCACTGGCCAATGAACACAGGATTATCCTTTTTTATCTCATAACACTATCTTCGTATGTAAATTATGGCTTCTTTTCAGCCTTAAAACCAGTTCTTTTGATGGCAAGATTATTGTCTGCATCACTAATGCTAAACTGGGATAAATGAGAATGACTCACCTTAGACCAACAGGGTACATCCAAACACTCCCATGCTCCATCAAATGGCCAGGTCCAAATGCACACAAAATCGGTTGGAGTAGATGTTTTCAGCTTTTGTGATGGGTTAGGGGTGCTATACTCTTCCTTCTAAGGGAGTATTCCCCTGCAAAGGAAGCATAGGTTGGAGGTTATACAGGGAGTCTTTCCTTGTCAAAAAGAATGGAAGGCCATTTATGCCTTTTTGTGTCTCATAAATCACTTGCTTCCATACTTGAAAACCTGAAGTCAAAATGCTCAGCCAGAATTGAGAGATGGTCACTTTGCCTTTGGCAGCATGATACCAGAGTCATTTACAGAGCAGGTACCAACAGCCCTGCTGACTGTGTGTCATGCCATCCATCATGAGAAACCAAACCAACAAGGCGTGAAGAGATGGTTGTGGGAACTCTTGTCAAAGGGGTCAGACCACTTCATCAAGGAGGCAGGACAATATTTAGGATAGCAGGCCAATGGGAAGGGTTACTCAGGGCAGATTTTTAAGACTGCTTTCCCATACTCTAAAAAGAAAATCTCAGGAGACAGAAGTTCACCTTTAGTTTTGGGCACCAAACTATGTTTGAGAAAGCACTCTCACTACTGAAAATACACTAATTCATTCTTCTGGTCCTTTTTAATTCTTTTCCTTGTTGTCAACTGTGGAAATGAATACCCTGTGAATTTGAGAAGTAGTCTTACTTTAGGTACTCAGATTTTATGAAAGTTGTACATTGTGAAGTGGACTTATACACTGCTCCAGTCCATGATATTATGGTCCCACTGTCTGAACATTTCCTGTCACATCCTCCAGGCATGTGCAAGGAAATAGAAGTGGAGAACACTGCTCATATAACATTGGAACTTTAGAGTTGGGGAGAACTTAAAGTTACCCAGTCCAACTGCTATAACCCCTAACTTTACAAAGGAGAAATATAAGGGTCAGAGAGGAGAAGCAATAAGCTGAAAAGGTATGGTCAGTTAGTGGTGGGGACAAAACCAGAATTACAGCGTTGTGTTCCTTTAGCAACAACATCTTTTGGTTCTAATGAACCCAGAATGAATGCATGAAAGCTCAAAATACAGAACCTCACAGGAAAATCAATTTTTAAATTTCAGTCAGCATGCAGTGGGTTTTTTGTAGAATCCATGCCTGGTACATTCCTAGGAGCTCAAAAATTTATCTGTTAAGTAAGATGATAAAATTGATGTAGGAAGAGTATAAAACTACCATGATTACCATATTGTACTTAGAAAAGCTGGTCTGTAAGTAAGAATATCTAACATTGATAGGAAACTCACTGTGTCCAGCACTATTTACAATGTTTTGACTTATTTAGTTACTATTATGACTGGACAAGTTTTAATCCCCATTGTACAGGTGAGGAAACTGAATGATAAAAATGTGAAGCAACATTCCAGTTTATAAGAGACTCATTTCAGACCAAAAACACATGCAAATTGAAGGTGAAGAGTTGGAGTAATATTTGTCATGCAAATGGAAGTGAAAAGAAAACCAGTGTAGCAATTTTTATATCAGACAAAATAGACTTTAAAACAAAGACTGTAACAAGTGACAAAAAAGGACACTATGTACTCATAAAAGGGGCAATCCTATAAGAAGCTATAATAATTATAAATATTTATGCACCCAACATAGGAGCATCCAAATACAAAGTAGCTAATAACAAACATAAAGGTACTAATTGATAGTAATAGTAGGGTACTTTAACACCTTGTTTATGTCAATGGATAGATTATCCAAACAAAAAAATCATTAAGAAGCAATGACTTTGAAGGACACATTGGACCAGGTAGATCTAACAGATACACTCAAAACATTCCATCCTAAAGCAGCAGAATTCTTTCCAAGTGCACATGGAACATTCTCCAGAATAGATCACATATTAGGCCACAAAACAATTCTCAACAAATTCAAAAAAGTTGAAGTCATATCATGCATCTTTTCTGAGCACAACACTATGAAACTAGAAATCAACCACAAGAAAAAATCTGAAAAGAATACAAATATGTGGAAGTTAAATAACATGCTACTAAACAATGAATGGGTCAACCAAGGAATCAAAGAAAAAATTTTAAAAATATATGGAAACAAATGAAAATGAAAACACAGTGGTCCAAAATTTTGGGGATGCAGCAAAAGCTGTTCTAAGAGGGAAGTTTATAGCCTGCCTCAAGAAGCAAGAAAAATCTCAAATAAACAACCTAACTTTACATCTAAAGGAGCTAGAAAAAGAAGAACAAAAAAAATCCAAAACCAGTAGAAGGAAGAAGAAAGGAAATAATTGATAGTAGAGGAGAAATAAATAAAATGGAAACTAAAAAACAGTAAAATAGAGCAATGAAACCAGGAGCTGGTTCTTGGAAAACATCAACAAAATTGATAAGCCTTTAGCCAGACTCAGAGAGAAAGAGAGAGCGAGACTCAAACAAAATCAGAAATGAAAGAAAAGAATAACAACTGACACCACAGAAATACAAAGGATTATAAAAGAATATTATGAAAAACTGTATGCCAACAAATTGGACAATCTAGAAGAAATGGACAAACTTTTAGAAACATATAACCTCCCAAAAATGAATCAGAAAGAAACAGAAAATTTGAGCAGACTGATTACCAGCAATTGAAATGAATAAAAAATCAAAAACCTCCCCCAAAACAAATGTCCAGGACAAGAGAGTTTCACAGATGAACTCTACCAGACATTTAAAGAAGAGTTAATGTCAAAGAGGAGGGCCAAAATGGTGGAGAAGTAGGATACCCTGTTTCAACCAGTCCCCTAAAGTAACCTAAATATCGACCAGAACACTCTGAATCCCCATGAAATCAGCCTGAGATGTAAGATTATACAATTCTGGATCTGTATGGGAACAGAAGACAGTAGTGGAGAGGGTGTATCTTGCCTGTATTGTGGTTGATATATTCAGCTATACATCCCCTCAACCACCTCTCACCAAAATAACTAGGAGGCAGAACACCCAACAGGAAAAATTCAGACTGTGTTCTCTGCTACAGAACTATTTGATATGGACATAAAACAGTTTGTCAGAAAGGGAATTCAGGGTAACAATTATCCAGGCAATGGCTAGGTTGGAGAAGACCATTAGTGACAACATAGACTCTCTAAGGGTAGAAGTGAGAGCCAATCTGGTAGAAGTTAAAAATGCTGTCAATGAGATCCAATCTAATCTAAATACTCTAACAACTAGGGTAACTGAGGCAGAAGATAGAATTAGTGATCTAGAAGACAAACTGAAAGAAAAGAAGGATCAGGAGGAGGCCTGGAACAAATAGCTTAGAAGCCATGAAAATAGAATTAGGGAAATAAATGATGCCATGAAGTGTTCCAACATCAGAATTATTGGGATCCCTGTGGAGGTGGAGAAAGAAAGAAGACTAGAAGATATATTTGAACAAATTCTGGATGAAAATTTCCCCAGTCTGGGGAATGGAATAAGTGTTCATGTCCTAGAGGCAGAAAGGACACCCCCTAAGATCAATGAGTCTAGAAAGACATCCAGACACTTAATTGTGAAATTCATGAATCATAATTTCAGACGCGATCTTAAGGACAGCTAGGGGGAAGCAATTCCTTACATACAGAGGAAGAACCATCAGAATAATGTCAGACCTGTCCACAGAAACCTGGCAAGCCAGAAAGGGTTGGCAAGACATATTCAGGGCACTAAATAAGAACATGCAGCCAAGAATACTTTATCCAACAAAGCTGACATTCAAAATGGATGGAGAGATAAAGAGCTTCCAAGACCTGCAAGGCTTAAAAAAGGGTATGTGACCACCAAGCTGGCACTACAAGAAATATCAAGGGGGGGTTCTATAAAAGAAGAAAGAACCCAAGAGTGACATAGAACAGAAATTTACAGAGACAGTCTATAGAAACAAGGACTTCACAGGCAACATGGTATCAATAAAGACTTATCTTTCAATAATCACTCTCAACATGAACAGTCTAAATGCTCCCATAAAATGTCACAGGGTTGGAGACTGGATAAAAATGACAGGAACCATCCACATGCTGTCTATAAGAGACATATTTGGAATCTAAAGACACATCCAGACTGAAAGTGAAGGGATGGAGAACCATCTTTCATGCCAACAGGCCTCAAAAGAAAGCTGGGGTAGCAATTCTCGTATCAGATAAATTAGATTTTTAAAAAGATTTTATTTATTATTTGACAGAGAGAGATACAGTGAGCGAGAGAGGGAACACAAGCAAGGGGAGTGGGAGAGGAGGAAGCAGGCTTCCCACTGAGCAGGGAGCCTGATGCAGGGCTTGATCCCAGGGCCCTGGGATCATGACCTGAGCTGAAGGCAGACGCTTAACAAGTGAGCCACCCAGGTGCCCCAGATAAAGATAAATTAGATTTTAAGCTAAAGACTGTAGTCAGAGATACAGAAGGACACTACATCATTCCTAAAGGATCTATCCACCAAGAAGATCTAACAATTGTAAATATTTATGCCCCCAATATGGGAGCAGCCAACTACATAAGACAACTGTTAATCAAAATAAAGAGTCATATTGATATGAATACATTAATTGTAGGGGATCTTAACATGCCACTCTCAGTAATAGACAGATCATCCAACCAGAAAATCAACAAAGAAACAAGAGCTTTGAATGACACATTAGACCAGAGGAACCTCATAGATATTTACAGAACATTCCACCCTAAAACAACGGAATACTCATTCTTCTCAAGTACATATAGAACTTTCTCCAGAATAGACCACATACTGGTTCGCAAATCAGGGCTCAACTAATACCAAAAGAATGAGATTAGTCCCTGCATATTCTCAGACCACAATGCTTTGAAACTGGAACTCAACCACAAGAAAAAGTTTGGAAGGAATTCAAACACTTGGAAGCTAAAGACCATAGTGCTCAAGAATGTTTGAATCAACCAGAAAATCAAAGAAGAACTTAAACAATTCATGGATACCAAGGAAAGTGAAGACACATTGGTCCAAAACCTATGGGATACAGCAAAGGTAGTCCTAAGGGGAAAATACATAGCCATCCAAGCTTCACTCAAAAAAAATTGAAAAATCCCAAATACACAAGCTCTCTTTGCACCTTAAAGAACTGGAAAATCAACAACAAATTAAGCCAACCCCATGCACAAGAAGGAAAATAATCAAGATTAGAGCAGAGATCAATGAGTTAGAAACAAGAGATACAGTAGAACACATCAACAAAACTAGAAGCTGGTTCTTTGAAAGTATCAATAAGATCGATAAACCACTGGTCAAACTAATCCAAAAGAAAAGAGGACCCAAATTAATAAAATTATGAATGAAAGGGGAGAGATCACGACTAACACCAAGGAAATAGAAACAATCATCAGAAATTATTATCAACTGTTATATGCCAATAAGTTAGGCAGCCTAAAAGAAATGGATGCATTCCTGGAAATCTATAAACTTCCAAGACTGAAATAGGAAGAAATTAGGAGCCTGAATAGACTAATATCTAGTAACGAGATTGAAGCAGTGATCAAAAACCACCCAAAAAACAAGAGCCCAGGACCTGACAGATTCCCTGGGGAATTCTACCAAACATTCAAAGAAGAAATAATACCTATTCTCTGGAAGCTGTTTCAAAAAATAGAAACAGAAGGAAAACTTCCAGATTCTTTCTATGAAGCCAACATTACCCTGATCCCCAAACCAGGCAAAGACCCTGTCAAAAAGGAAAATTCAGACCCATATCCCTGATGAATATGGATGTCAAGATTCTCAATAAGATCCTAGCTATTAAAACCGAACAGTACATTGAAAAAAAAATATCCACCATGACCAGGTGGGATTTATCCCTGGGATGCAAGGGTGGTTCAATATTCACAAATCAATCAATGTGATAGAACAGTCCAATAAGAGAAGAGAGAATAACCACATTCTGAATGTGTCCTCTGAATTGATGCAGAAAAAGCATTTGACAAAATACAGCAACAGTTCCTGATTAAAACTCTTCAAAGTAGAGGGATAGAGGGAACATTTCTCAACTTCATAAAATCTATCTATGAAAAACCCACAGTGAATATCATTCTCAATGGGGAAAAACTGACAGTCTTCCTGTGAGATCAGGAACATGACAGAATGCCCACTCCTGCCACTGTTGTTCAACATAGTACTAGAAGTCCTAGCAACAGCAATCAGACAACAAAAAGAAATAAAAGGTATTCAAATCAGCAAAGAAGAAGTCAAACTCTCTTCACAGATGACATGATACTTTATATGGAAAATCCAAAAAACTCCACCCCCAAACTACTAGAACTCATACAGCAATTCAGTAATGTGTCAGGATACAAAGTCAATGTACAGAAATCAGTGGCTTTCTTACACACTAACAATGAAAATACAGAAAGGAAATTAGAGAATTGGTTCCATTTACTATAGCACCAAGAACCATAAGGTACCTTGGAATAAACCTAACCAAAGAGGTAAAGGATCTGTACTTGAGGAACTAGAGAACACTCATGAAAGAAGTTGAAGAAGACATAAAAAGATGGAAAAGCACTCCATGCTCATGGATTGGGAGAATAAACATTGTTAAAATGTCTATACTGTCCAGAGCAATCTATACTTTCAATGCCATCCTGATCAAAATTCCACCAGCATTTTTCAAAATGCTGGAACAAACAATCCTAAAATTTGTATGGAACCAGAAGAGATCCCAAATTCCAAAGGAAATGTTGAAAAAGAAAAACAAAACCGGGGCATCACATTTCCTGATTTCAAGCTTTACTACAAAGCAGTGATCACCAAGACTGCATGGTACTGGCACAGAAACAGACACATAGAGCAGTGGAACAGAATAGAGAGTCCAGATATGGACCTGCAATTCTAAGATCAAATAATCTTCGACAAAGCAGGAAAAAAAAATCCAGTGGAAAAAAGACAGTCTCTTCAATAAATGATGTTGGAAAAATTGGACAGCTGTATATAGAATGAAACCCGGCCATTCTCTTACACCATACACAAAGATAAACTTGAAATGGATAAAATACCTCCACATGAGGCAGGAGTCTATCAAAATCCTATAGGAGAACATAGGCAGTAATCTCTTTGACATCAGGCACAGCAACTTCTTTCAAGACATGTCTCCAAAGGCAAAGGAAGCAAAAGAGAAAATGAACTTTTGGGACTTCATCAAGATCAAAAGCTTCTGCACAGAAAAGGAAGGAGTCAACAAAATAAAGAGGAAACCCACTGAATGGGAGAAGATATTCGCAAATGACACTACAGACAAAGGGCTGATATCCAAGATCTATAAAGAACTCCTCAAACTCAACACTCAAAAAACAGATAATCACATCAAAAAATGAGCAGAAGACATGAACAGACACTTCCCCAAAGAAGACATACAAATGGCTAACAGACACATGAAAAAATGTTCGTCATCATTAGCCATCAGGGAGATTCGAATCAAAACCACATTGAGATAACACCTTACATGAGTTAGAATGGCCAAAATTAACAAGACAGTAAACAAGTGTTGGAGAGGAAGAGGATACACTGTTGGTGGGAATGCAAATTGGTGCAGCCACTTTGGAAAACGGTGTGGAGATTCCTTAAGGAATTAAAAGTAGAGCTACCCTATGACCCTTCAATTGCACTACTGGGTATACCCCAAAGATATAGATGTGTTTTGAAGGGCCATATGTACCCCAACGTTCATAGTGGCAATGGCTGCAGTCACCATACTGTGGAAAGAGTCAAGCTGCCCTTCAACAGGTGAACAGATATAGAAGATATGGTCCTTAGCACCAGGAAAGACTCCTTGGATAGACCAGGGGTGGGGGCAGGTGGAATGTTGTTCTCACCTTAACAGACACCATCTTTTACCTACATAGTTTGTACCTATGCTTATTGTTAGTGTGCCCATATAAATAATCACCATCATTTAAGAAATTAAGTGACCTCTTCATCATTTCCTCATGTATACTGTTCAGTGCCATTGTGCTTAAGGTAATGGGACAGCTTGAAGACAACTAGTTAAAATTATCAGATGGGTTTATTAAAGGTCAGGCAGGGAGCAATCAGCTTGGAATGATGGAGATGTGTTTACAATATATAAATGGAACTCTGATATGAGTCCAATACGATCCAATGAAAAAAAATGTATATATTGTTCTTATATCATTCTTTTTTGTTGTTGTTGTTCTTTTTTTAAAAATATTTTATTTATTTATTTGACAGAGATCACAAGCAGGCAGAGAGGCAGGCAGAGAGAGAGGAGGAAGCAGGCTCCCCGCTGAGCAGAGAGCCCGATGCGGGGCTCAATCCCAGGACCCTGGGATCGAGACCTGAGCCGAAGGCAGAGGCTTAACCCACTGAGCCACCCGGGCGCCCGTGTTGTTGTTGTTCTTATATCATTCTTAAAGTTGATTTTCCAAAAAGTTAATCCTGTGTTCTCTTATTTAACAATAGAGGGTTCTTGAGAGATCAAATACATCTCTGACACAGATCAAGGATCTAAACCAAAATTTTGTGTCAGATTCTACCTGCATGCAAAGTGCAGTGAAAGGATATTTCTTTGGGCTCTCTTCAGTGGGGCATATCTTGCTTTGCAAGTCTCATATATTAGATTTCCAGAGTTTTTCCTCTAAATCAAAGGTCAGAGAAACTGGAGGCTAAAGAGTCAGGGGCCACTAACCAATGGAGAATATGACAAGAAAAGGCCAGGTAGAAACACCATACTTAAGCCTTTGTCACCCTCTCTCTTACTAATTATTTGTATGAATGTGGACAGACAACTTAGGTTTTAAGGCTTTAATCCCTACGGTAAGGTTAGAAGAAAATATCTTCCTTTTGAGCTCTCTTTCAGCTTTAGGAGCTATGGATTTATGAAGCACCTCTGAAATGGCGGCGACATCCTTCCAGAATGACGCCATGGAAGGACCTCTCAATAGAACAGAATTCTTCTGCAGATAACTGGGTGGTCTTTGAGAAAGTCAACTCACATGTTGTTCTTCTGTTTTTTATTTTTCTTAGAAGGGTGGTTTTCTAGTTAAAACCTTTTTCATTCTAAAAAAATCTTGTATGTATTCTCAATACTTAAAATCTTAAAAGTAAAGCTGGTCTGGTGAAAGTGGGGTTTACAAACTCGAAGCTCCATGAATCCACTCTCCTAGACAGAGCTGCTAAATGGCTCAGAGTAAACAGTCTATTGTTTCACCATCATCAAGCTGATTTACATACGGTGTTGGTCAGCCATAATTTATTATGTAAAATGAGACACACTTGAGTTCAGTGCAAATCTCCTGAAAAATGTTTTTCACAAGACAAAACATGGTGCCTTTCCCAAACCCAACTCAAAGATTTCCAAAACCCATGTGCTGAATTCCAGGGCATTTTATCCTTTCCTTAGGGAGGGCCTTAAGGGCACTCAGTCCTCTCCATGACCCAACTCTGTTCTATCTCAGGGAAGAAAGCTATCTCTCTCTGATAGATAAACTTTTCCTCACAGGATTTATGACCACCAACTCTCAGGCCTGCAGGTCAATGTACAAATGAAAAAGAAGGTTCCCTAGGGGAACTGCTAACAATTTAATGAGACAATCAGGATTTTGGCCCTGAGGTTAAATGCCTTTGAAGTTTTCAGGTTATTTCTCAGGGAAAATGCTTCTAGCTGTGGCTATGACTATCACTACTACAGCAACCTAAATTCAAATCTCATTGTTCCTAATGAATGACATAACAACTCTTGGCAAGTCTTTTTCCTCTTTCTGGAGGCTCAGCTTTCCCACCTGTGAGGGAGATTGGCTCCCTACGGGCTGCACTGACAGGCTCCAGAGATTAAGAAGATAAACACAAGTAAAGTGCAAGTTCCTTAATAAAGGAGTATTACAGAAATATCAAGTTCTATCATGATCCGCAGAGGAATTTGCCCCAAACAAAGGTTCTTGGGGACTTGTGAAGGCTTAGCGGTGTATACTGAAGGAGGGGTAAGGGCCAAGCCTTCTGGTTGATATATAAGATTCCACTGTTATCAAGTCAACATTTCACAGAATAAAGGGGCAGGGCAACCTTCCCCAAATTCCTCTGATACTTACATGGTGAGAGTGGAATGTTAAGTGCTTTTTAATAGTTGCTAAGCACATGAGAGCTTTTATATCATGGTCCTTTTGTCTATTACCAAGTCCCTAGTACATAAGGATGGCATTGAAGTCAGATGCGGAAAACTATTGAACTCAAATTTCCCTTCTCCACCTAGGGAGCTTCAGGACGAAACCACAAGAAAACTGATCCTTTGGGGAAGAAGGATAAGTTGAAATGGACAGGCCCTTGCTCAACTGCTCACGGACCTGTTTTTTTCAGAGCTACTTTACTGGGACCAGGCTCTTCAAAGCACTTAGAACATCACACTCCTCTGACCCTGAGCTACCACAACAATTGACCATAGAGATGGCCCCCAGTGAGGCTTTCTAATCACTTAGTACTGAAGTTAGCTTTTCTGGTGGGGGGGTGGGGGTGGGGAGGAGAATTTGGCAAGACAGACCCATGCATGTATTTACTAAGAACTAAAAATTACATATTACAAGATTACTGTATCCTGTAAATAAGCTGGCAGATAGGTTTCACATGACCCAGGCCCATAGAGGTATTATCAGGCTTCCACATTTCCCCCAATCTTCTTATATCTCATGGTGTGATGGAATTGACATATCTGATAGAAACACATTCTGGTTCCTTAAACAATATAACTGAGTAAACGTTTTATTGCCTGCATTTTATTGGCTTAATCTCCTCCCCATTCCAACCCATGCATTGTCCATGCATGAAAAGCACAGTAATAACAGATGTTCCTAGCCCTACATCTGAGGTATAGCAATATCTTAAAGGATCTTTTGAATTTCTAAAGAAAGATTATCTTGTGTTAGATTCATTCTTGATTTTACATATTTTATGGTCTATAAGGGTGAGCAAACTACAGCTCATTGGCCAAATCTGGCCTGCCATCTGTTTTTGTAAATAACATCTTATTGAAATACATCTATACCCGTTCACTTATGTGTGTCTATATGGCTGCTTTTGCACTACAGTGATAGAAGTGAGTGGTGATAGAGACCATGTGCAATACAAAGCCTAAAATATTGACTATGTGGACATTTCCCAAAAGTTTGCCAAGCCTTGGCCCATATTAATTTGGAAATTAGCATTCTTAACATGATCTGTGTAATAAGCAATTGTGTGCCAAAGCTTACTTAGCTCATGAGAGCTGATTTTACACATCTCTTCTCACCTATGTATTCAGTGATGTCATGTTGGCAGCTGGAAATTAACCATGGCCAGATTGTTTACCCCACTGAAACCATCAAGTACTACCAAAAAGAATTTTTTTCTGCAAAAAGCTGGTTGTTAAAACACTTACCAGCACATCATTGGTAATAGTTCTTCATTAGTGAGAACTTCCATTTATATTAGATAATAGATGTGTTGACATTGAACAGAGATCTCATTAGCAACATGAACCCAATCTATGTTTAAAAACTTCACTAGAATTTGAACTATTTAATTTTGCTAATTACAAAACTAATTCAATATAATATGGAACTCTTAGAAAACACAAAGAAAACCATACTTATAAGCTCATCACCATGCATACTATGAAAGAAATTCTGATAACTTTCTTTCATCCATGCTATATAATTGCATTTCAAAGTATGAGAATATACTATTTGTGACATTTGTAATTTTGTTTTGATAGAGCATTTTTTTCATGTTGATAAATAGTCTTCTGTACCATCATTTTGCTCATCTGTTATTTCATACCATAATTCAATGAAGTATGTCTCTATTGTAGTATATTAAAAAGTTCATGTAATACATATATATATACACATATATATGTAAATACATATATATTTATAATTCTGCAGATTTCTTTTTTTTAAGATTTTATTTATTTCTTTGAGAGAGAGAGAGAGACAGAATGATAGAGAGAGCATAAGAGGGGAGAGGTCAAAGGTAAAAGCGGACTCCCCGCCAAGCAGGGATTCCAATGTGGGTCTCTATCCCAGGACTCCAACATCATGACCTGAGCTGAAGGCAGTTGCTTAACCAACTGAGCCACCCAGACGCCCCAGGCAGATTTCTTTAGGATAAATTCTATAGCCTCATTTCATTAAAGCCCAAGAATTAAAGTTGAAACTTGCTTTATTTTTCATTTTTCCAAGCCTCTCTCAAATATTCATTCATTAACAAATTTAAAGTAAGATTATTACATATTAGATACTTTTCTAGAAGTTGGAAATAGAGCAATAAAATTACTAAATTATAAAAAAACTTGCTATCTTGGAGCTTTCCTACTAAATACAATAGGTGTTATAAAAATAAATTTGAGGGGCCACTGATCTCAGGGTCCTGGGATTGAGTCTTACATCAGGTTCCCTGCTTCTCCCTCTCCCTCTGTCCTTCCTGTTGCTTGTGCTCTCTCTCTCTCTCTCTCTCAGATAAATAAATAAAATCTTTAAAAGAAAAAGAAATTTGATCAATTTACAATTCAGTTTTATCCAGTACTAATTCATTGAGTAAGTAACTACTATATGTCAGACAGTTTTAAAAAATATTTATTTATTTATTTATTTGAGAGAACACAAGCAGGGGGAAGGGCAAAGGGAGAGGGAGGGAGAGGACCCCCAACAGACTCCCTGCTGAGTGCCAAGCCCTATATGGGGCTTAACACGGGGCTCAATTCCAGGACTCTGAGATCATGACCTGAAGCAAAGTCAGAGATTTAACTGAATGAGCTACCAAGGCAACCCTGTAAGGCACTCTTAAGAAACTAAAGCATCGTGTTTAATTGCACTGGTACTAACAGCTTAGTAGGGAAAACAGCAACAATCATCATATATATATGATACATATATATGTGTGTGTTTACTTATTTATTTATTTATTTATTTAAGAAATCCTGGTTGCAAGTAAATCCAGAGTAAACCAGCTTAGTTAAAAGGAGAATGTATTATGTGCATAAAAATGTGTTTTGAGGAAAACTCAATTATAGAAATATAAAGAGGCATTAAAGAAAATAATGCAAATAGGGGCTTCAACTCTGTCAGAATCTTCTCTTTCTCTTGTTCCTTTCCCTTTGTCTCTCCTCTTTGTTCCTTACAAGCAAACTTGTGCTTTCTTCTCCCACCAACGATAAACACAAGTCCTGATAGATATATTTATATCTTATATTTCAGCATTCAAGAATGATTGTGACTACCAAACCCATAAACTCCAGTTCAAATACTGGTAGGCAGAGTGTAGTGTCCATATGTAGCTATGTGGAAGGAAAGGAGCAGATGGGAATTTCCTAGAAGTGCCAAGAACAATGTGCATACTTGCCCATCTCTCCATACCTTCTGGTATTCTGGATGGCTTAATTTGGCATCAGTAGTATCTAGCCTATAACTTCCCCCTTAATAAGTTCAGGAGGAAGTTCCCCTGTGGCATTCTAGCATCCACTCATGCATTGCCACTCACGTGTGTCAGGAGAGCAAAAGCATGTGTAGTTTGATACAATGGGAAGGCCTTATATGTTTTGAGGTCAGAAGCTTTGGGTTCAAGTTCTATTCCACCACCTATGAACCCAACAACTTGAGCAAGTTGCTTAACCTCTCTGGGTGTACATTTCCTACTCTATCAAAAAAGGAGGAGGTAAGTTTTCAATACAACTGTGTATACCTACTAGACCCTCGTTTCACATAGAAACAACTATAAGCTGTAAGGGCAAAAAGATATAAAATAATGATATGGAGATATATTGAGTGAACGAAAGCAAACAGATTCTGAAAAAAAAGACTTTTGAAAGGAGCTGTGTGGACTGATTTTGCTGTTTTTATAAGCTATAGCCTTATGATTGGCCAGAGTCAGTGCTGTGATGGACAGCTAGAACCTCAATAGAAATCTAGCAGTCTTTCTGAGCTAAAGAACCAGAGACCAGAGTTTAGGACAAGCACCTGAAAGTGGGAGGGCAATTCAGAAAAGAGAGACCCTGAGAGGAAAACCCCCAAATTCTGCATGCAAGGTTTTCTCAAATATCTGGCTATTCTCTGAG
Source organism: Martes martes (assembly GCF_963455335.1). NCBI lineage: Eukaryota > Metazoa > Chordata > Mammalia > Carnivora > Mustelidae > Martes > Martes martes. The sequence continues at coordinate 7,597,570 of NC_137903.1, read as the reverse complement.
ATTTGTGCAAGAAACTGACTCAAAGCAGCTTGGCCAAAGGCTGAATTCATACGGGAATAGCTATTTGAAACACAAAATTTGAATCTGAGCCCAACCAATTTAAATGCCTGCTAAAGCAAAAACATTAACACTTTTCAAAGGAATGTAACAGAAACTAGAGTCTATACAACATAACATTCACAAAGTCTGGGGTACAATTCAAGTTAATTGTTACACACAGGACTAGGAAAATGTAACCTAGTCTCAGGTAAACATACAAATAACTAAAACTGACTATGAGGTCAGGCATATATTTGAATTAGGAAATAATTTTTTAAGTAGCTATTGCAACTATGCTCAATAGTGTAAAGAAAAAATACATTAACAATGATGCATTTGAAAGAAAATCTTTGAAAATAAATAGAAACTGGATAGAAATTCCAAAATTAGAAAGTGGAATATCTAAAATCAAACATTCACTGGATAGACTTATAACTGGAATGATGATGAAAGAAGAGCAAGTTCATTGAAATGAAGAGAGAAAAAAAGAAATTATTAAATCTCAAGAAGAAAGTGAAGGATTATTGGGATGCAGAAGTGAGTAGACCCTTAGTAGAGACCTGTGGGAAAATGTCAAAAGATCTAATATATTTTTACTTGTCATTCCAGAAGGAAAGGAGACAAAGAATGAAGCAGAAAATATTTTAGGGAATACATGTAGAAAACTTTCTATTTTGATGAAAGACATTATATTCTCAAATTCAAGGTGCAACAAATCCTAAGAAAAATACATATAAAAAAATCTTGCCTAGTAACATCATAGTCAGACTGAATAAAGCCATAGATACAGAGAAAAGCTTGCTAGTAGCCAGAGAAAAATAGCAAATTTCACTTGGGAAGAACTATGATTCATATTATTTCTGATCTCTAATTAGAAACTATGAAGACCAAAAAAACAATTGAAGGGAATGGAACAACATTTATAATGTGGTATAACTGAAAACAAAACAAGCAAAACAAATCCCACAAAAACTACCCAAAATTCTGTATGTAGCAAAAATACTGGTTAAGAAAAAGAGAGAAATAGACATTTTCAGATGATAGAAAGAATAATTGTTTTGAGCAGATCTGCTTTACATGGAAAGCAAAGGGACATTCATCAGATTGAAGAGAAATAATAGGAGGAAATGAAAAACTAAATATCTCTGTAAATATAAAAGACACTTTCTTCTTGTAATTCTATTAAATTATTAGAAATATCAAATTTTTTGCTAAACAACATTGCCATCTGGGGATTATAAAGTACATAGATTTAATATCTGTGACAAATACAGAATTAGGAATTGGAGGGATGATAGACTTCTAGTTACAGATTCTATACTTTACAGGCATTCATACAATACAAATTCCAATTAGACTAAGAAAAGTAAAATATGTATATTATAATGTCAGTAGAAACCACTAAAAGCAAATAACTAGTAATGAAAACAGGATTAGTGGGAACTAGTAGGATCCTAATAGACAGATAACAACCATTAATTTTGGACATAATAAAGAAAGAATCTATCCAAAATCACTAGAAAATGAACCAAAACAGGAAGCTTCTTTTGGGATATCCATGCTCAGAAGAGTATAGCTGTTTTGAGTTGCCCATTTTGGCTGCTTTCAGCATGAAGGCAGGGACTGTCAAAATGGTGTAAGTGCTGAAGGTACCAATGGAAAAACAAATGGAGGAATTCTTCTTTGGATAACTAGAGTATCAAATCTGGGAAACTACAGCAATGTAAGTGGAGTGGGATATCCTTCAAAGAAAAAGCAGAGAGCGATTTCTGGATTCTATCTGAACAATCTTCTGCTTACCCTTGAACAATACATGCATGAAGCATAGACAAAGAAACTCAGCTAAAGAGAGAATATTTGAATTGAAATTGAAACTATCATTTCAGGAACAGCAGATTGTGTCCAACCAAGTTATGTGCCTATTAAAATAACCAAGTCTCATTGGAGAAAAATAATAGAATCTGGATTTTCAACAACTTAATATTCATTACCTTATATATGCACTGGAACCTATCTGCAGGAAAAAAGACAAAAAAACTGAGACTAATGCTAAAATGATCCAGATGTTAAAATTAGCAAAGATTTCACATAGTTACTAAAATAATTTTCAATGAAGTAAAAGAAAATAAGTTTGTGTATGTGAAAAAAAGAAGAAATTTCAGCAGATAAAAGTGAAGCAATAAAATAGAACCAAATGAAAATTCTAGAATGAAAAATATACATATATATATTATAAATGTAACATACAATAAATATATAACATTTATTATATATTATATTATATATACATATTTTTAAATCACTGAATAGAGATGACAAGGGAAATCTCATTTAATGTTAAACCAGATTAATAGAAATCATGCAACATGAAGAACATTGAGAATAAATATACAGAAAAAATAGAACTTCAGGGAATTGTTAGATAATTTCATGTGGTCTAACATATGTATAATGAGTCCCAGAAGGAGAGGAGAAATAGAATAGGGCCAGAAAGCTATTTTGGAAAATAATAGCTAAATGTTTCCAAAATTTGATTCAGGACTAAAATTTACTAATTCAAGATATAGAATGACTACAAAGCAAAATACATATGAAAAAGGTCATGAGTACGCATATCATAGTCAACCACTAAAAAACAAAGAAGAGCAAATCTTGAAAGCATCACAAGAAAAATTCAACATGAAGGAGGACAACAAATCAATTAATGGCTAACTTTTGATCAGAACTTATGTAGGCCAGAAGATAATGAAATAATGTTTTCAAAATGCTGAAAGAAAAGGCATCAACCCAAAATTCCATATGTAGCAAAAATATTCCTTGAAAAAAGAAGGAAAAATAAAGACATTTTAGAACCTACACTACAAAGAATACTGAAAGCATTCTTCAGACTGAATAAAAATAGTGATCCAAGAAAGAAATATCAATTACCTCCTTGGTATTAATAGAACTTTACACCCTTACAACTGTAGAACACACATTCTTTCCAAGTGTGCATGATACACACAACAAGATAGACTGTACACTGTACCATAAAACAGTCTCTTTGACCTAAAAAGTTTGAAATAGGGTGCCTGGGTGGCTCAGTCAGTTAAGCATCTGCCTTTAGCTCAGATCATGATCCTAGGGTCCTAAGATAGAGCCTCACCTCAGGCTCCCTGCTCGGTGGGGAGCCTGCTTCTTCTGCCTCTCCCATGCTGCTCTGTGTGCATTCTCTCTCTGTCAAATAAATAAATAAAATCTTAAATAGATAGATAGATAATAAAGTTAAATTAAAAATTTGAAATAGTATAGAGAATATTTCCTGACCACAGTGAAATTAATCTAATAATTAATAAAGAAAAATATCTGTAAAATCCCAGAGCATTTGGATATTAAACAAACACTCCTAAATAACTCATGGACAAAAGAAATAAAATGAAATATTATAAAAGTTTCCAACTGAATAATAATACAAATGACATATGTCAAAGTACAAAAGCAAATGTACTGCTTACAAGAAAATATTTGAAAAATAACAAAATTGGAGGATAAATACTACCTGACTTCAAGATTTCTACAAAGCCAACATAATCATGACAGTGTGGTATTGTCATAAAGTTTGAAAAAGGAATTAATGGAGTAAAATAACTGGCCCAGAAATAGACTTATAGTTATGTGGCATATGATTTTTGATAATGCACCAGAATGGTGGGGAAAGAAAAGTCTTTTTAATAAATGGTGCTAGAATAACAGAATATCTACGTGAAAAAATGAATCTCACAATGTACACAAAAATAAATACATTATAGATTTTAATACAAATGTAGAATCTTAAGGCTTTTAGGTAAAACTTGGGTTTTGACAAAGGTTTGTTAAGCCAGTCACAGTAGTTTGATGAGTTAGACTTCAAAATTGAAATTTTTCATCATCTAAAGTTACCATTAAAGAAAAAGAACAGACAACAATAGACTGGGGAAAAATATTTACAATAAAACAATCTGATGAAGCATTGTATCCAGAGTATATAAAAACACATGCTGACCTGGAAGTCTTAAATAAAAAAACAACAATATTAAGACCAAATGTTGGCACAGATGTAGAGTACCTTCAACTTCATTCACTGCTGGTGGAGATGTAAAATGGTTCAACCAAGTTGGAAAAATACTGACAGTTTCTTATCAAACTGAAAATATGCTTATTTTATGACCCAGCAATGTTATTCCTCTGTATTTATACAGTAAACATGGGAGAATATGATGACAAAAGCCTTGTAATGAATATTCACCATAGCTTTATTTCTAATAGCTAAACAAGTAGAAACAGTTCAGATGCTCAAAAATAGAATTGATAAATAACTGAAATATTAATACAATATAATATTACTCAGCAATAAAAATCAAGAAATTCTGATACACACAATTCTATTTGTTTTCTATTGGTACCATAAAAATGACCACAGACTTAGCAGTTTAAAGCAATACAAATTTATTCCCATATAGTTCTTTAGGTCAGAGTTTCAGAAAGGGTTTTGCTCAGCTAAAATCCAGGTGTCAGCAGGACTATGTTTCTTTTTGGAGACTCTAGGGAAGAATCCATTTTCTTAATCACTCAATTTGTTGGCAGAATTCATTTCCTTGCAGTTGTAGGACTGAGGTCACAGTGTTTTTGCTGGCTATCAGCTGAGGGTCTTTGGCAGTTTCTAGGGACCACCCATGTAACTTGGCTCATGGTCCCTGTATTAGTTTGCTAGAGCTGATGTTAAAAAAAATAATAATAAATACCAGAAACAGATGGGTCAGAACAATAGGAATTTATGTCTCACTGTTCTGGAGACCAGAAGTCCAAAATCAAGGTGTTGTCAGAGCTGTGCTCCCTATGAAGGCACACGAAGAATCTCTTCTAGTCTCCTTCCTCATTTCTAGTAGCTTCTTGGCTTGTGCCAGCATTAACTCCAGCCTTCATATGACTTCTCCCTGTGTGCATGTATGTCTCCTCACATGGCCTTAGTCATGACCTCATCTTAAATAATTATATCTGCAATAGCCCAATTTCCAAATATGGTCATATTTTGAGGTACTAGGATTTCAACATATGGAGTTTTGAGTGAAAAAATTCAACCCATAACAGACCACTTTCTCCATCTTCAAAGTCAAAACAAAGGTGGGTTAAATCCCTCTCATGTTTCAAGTTTATCCTACCTCTTCTTCCATCTTATCTCCTTGATGAATTCCTCTGCCTTTCTTCCTCTTCCACTTTTAAGGGCCCATATGATTACATTGGATTATCCAAGATACTCTTCCTATAGGGGTAATTAAATCTGTTAATTCTATTTGTAAACCTTTTGTAATATAACATAGCATATATTCACAGGTTCCAACAAAGGATGGACATCTTTGGGGGAGAACTTTTTTTCCTATCATATCAGTGTCCGCTGTAATATTCTTTCAACTTTATTTGTAGTATGTTAAAAAAAAGAAAAAGAGGAGTAAAATAATATCTACCTTACCCAACAATAGTCTCATGGTGAGGTTCAAGTGAAGTAAGTAAACAATATTATAAAGTGGTATTTAAATAAAATTCATCATCATTCTTACACTTAATATCTTTTTCTAAAAATTTTTCAGGAGGTATTTATTGAATAAGAAGATCCATGAATAGATTCAAAGTAAATCTATGATTTGAATTTTACCTTCCCTAATCTCATCATTTCCAACAGTCTTGGATACAATCTATTGTATAAACATATATATTTTTTAATTTGTCAGAGAGAGTGAGCACAGGCAGACAGAGAGGCAGGCAGAGGCAGAGGGAGAAGCAGGCTCCCTGCTGAGCAAGGAGCCCAATGTGGGACTCAATCCCAGTACCCTGGGATCATGACCTGAGCCGAAGGCAGCGGCTTAACCAACTGAGCCACCCAGGTGTCCCAATTGTATGTAATTTTTTAGTCCTTAAAAACTCCAACTCTCTCAGCTACTGGGCAGTACTAGTTATTGTCCTGGGAACACACTTTCTTCACTTCCTTGGCTTTTCAAATCATGCTTCTATCATCCTATTCTTTCTTTCTACCATACTGCTCTTGAAATTCAGAAACTCCTATTTATCCTTCAGATTATTAAACTTTGGTCTACACTTCCTCCAAACCCTAAATTAAAATAGATATCCTTGTTGTGAAATTTGTAATTGTTGAATAGATAAATGAGTTATTGACTTTCTTTATTCTCATACTTTCTCCTAAATATACTTTTTAGTTCTCTTTTTTCCCACGCTTTATTCTAGAGTTTACAAAGGGAGGAACATTGTCTGCCTTTTTCACCAATATAAATACAGTGCTTATCACAGGACCTGGTAAGTACTGGGTGCTTAATAAATTCGTACAGCATGAATAAATGAATGAATAAATAAATGAGGAAAGTCAACGTTATCTTAGGATCAGAATTCAACTCTGTGGCCTCCCACAGCTTGTTCCGTTCTTGCACATTTTCTGATATTCTGGATCAGCCTTTCCTATGATGTACTTAGCTCACATCTTCTGCCTTAGCCAACTTCCTGAAATACTGTATTTGGAGCAGGAATCTGTTTCCTGCCTGATCCATTCAACCCTATCTCATCTTAACATCTTGCTTGATAAATAGATGATATCTATCAGAACCATCTTACACAGCCAGATTTCTGGTTCTGGACCTTTCTTATGTTGAATTTCCTCACACTTTATTCTTTCCAGGATAACTTAAAAAAAATAACAACAAGCAAAAGCAAGACTTACACATTGCCATCCAGTGATAAGATATCTTTATCAGGGTTTTTATTTATTATTAACCTTTTCCCTTAGGCATTTCAACTCCTTCACATTATAGCCTATTATATCCTATTATTGTAATTGTCCACTGAATAAATAAAGAAAATCACAGGATTGTCCCTAATATAAACACAATGAATATGTGCTAGAGACAGATGTAAGCCCTAGCAGAGCAGCTGCAACTCACACAGAACAACATGGGGTGGGGAAATGCCAGGGAGACCCGGTTTTAGGAAATGACTGACAAAACCACAAATGATCATTGCAGGGTAATCATGGCTCAGGGGCTGCTCCACACAATTGTTGGTGTGGCTGACTATGAAGACGTGATTATAGCACAGCAAAGTCCATGCAGCTGGACTCACAATAGAGTGGAATTCTTTGCAGAAAATTGGTGAACCACTGCCAGATTTTAGGTCCAAGGTAAATGAGAACAGAAAGAATAGATTTATTCTCTGTTTAGACTCTCATGTAAGCAGACTAACCACATTTCTATTGCTGAGGCTAATATAACACACTTTGGATGAAAGTTCAGACCTCTGGTTCCCATGTGCCTTCCAGTTCAAATATACCTTGTGGGAGAAATGGGGTGGCCCCCACCTAGAATTCTAAAGTAAAGAATCCCCCAGTAACAGAGCATCTGACCCTGCATCAAACCTTAGTAGCTCCAGCTTACTTTGGAATCTATCTCTAGCTTGTGAATATACTGGGGTAATAAAAAAAAAAAAAGGTGTGGGGGTGGAGGGGACTAGACTTGGGAGGAATAAATGCCTTGGAAGTGTTCTTCTACAGCACTTTAGCATTTAGACATCAATTCTTCATCTTGGGGCCCATTAATTTTGAGAATTTTCTTCCTCAAAGTGTGGTCCATGGCTCAACTGTTTCAGAATTATCCACAATTTCTAGAATGTTTAGATTCGGATTCCTTGTAGACCCAGTGAACTCTGATTTCAGGTCGTAGGGCATGTGATTCTTCATTTTAATAAGCACTCTAAAGTGTTTCAAGGGCATATTAAAATCTGAAAAGCCTTACTGAATGACGTTCATTGACAGTTTTCAAGGGTGTCTTGAATGGCCCCCAAATGTTTTAAGCCATCAGATTATACCATCTTCTGAAGAATAATCTGGTTTTGTTCACTCACATACATGCTAACTATAACCTTTCCCTATAGAATTAAAAGATAACCATGAACCAATTTTCAGATAATCCAGATCTAAAATGTTCACTGTGTATGAAAGCCACAGGGAAAAACTCTTCAATCTTTGCCTTAATCATTTTCTTCCTTAATCCCCCTTCTTTGGCCTTCCTATGGTTGGATAAGTAGATGTTCCCAGGCTCAACTCCCATCTAAGTCTGAACCATCCTTCCAAGGATAGACAATATTCAAGAAGTCCCAGAATTTCATCTAGATGCACCTGGAATAAGTTTTGCCACCAAAAGACCTATTATCTTGGGAATCAGATTTGAGCAATATGTACCTTTGTAAAAATCAAAGTTACATTTTCTACTTATCTTTTTTTCTACTTCTATATGGGCATTTTACTATACAACAAATATAAGTCTTATACCACAAAATCAGCTAACAATAAATGTTCAGTTGCTTTATTTTCTTTAAATTAAATCTGTGCTCCAAGCTCTTAGCCCTCTGAGATAGAAATCAAATTTAGCCATTGTTGCATTTGTTCAAATATCCAAGACTGTGCAAAGATCCCGGGATATCTTACCCAGAAGACTACATTAGTCAAGAGTCCTCCACTTATTAGATAAACCAATTAGCACTGAGATATTCATTGCCCCAGCCTGCATGGTCATACTGAGTTCAGTACTTGAGCTACTTCCATGCCTTGTTTGGGGACAGGACACTCTTCTAAAGCTGAGAACCCTGGTGTTGTAGAGTCATATTCTTCTCATGAACCATGTGAAACCTAAAGGTACTGTTACCTCCTTCTGGTACCTCAAAGGATACAGGCAAAGTTTATCATGATTTTTATGACTCCAGACCACTCTTTGTGCCCTTTCTGGGTCTAAGAATTTTAATTTCCCTTTTCTTTCCATTACTCTTTACCATTGTCTGAATGTTTGTGTCTCCTCAAATATTAACAAGCAAGCTGATGGTATTGAGAGCAGAGTTCTCATAAATGAGAATAGTGTCAAGAGAGGGGGAAAATTCTCTTGTCCTTTCTGCCATGTGAGGACACAGCAAAAAGATGACCATCTATGAATTAGGAATAGGTCTTTTCTAATATAAACCTGCTGGCTCCTTTAATGTGGCTTTGCAGACTCCAGAAATGTGAAAAATAAATTTCTGTTGTTTATAAGCCCCTTAGTCTGTGGTTTTCTGTTATAAGAACTAAGACACTCTTCATCCTTACCTCCTTATCCTCCATTTCCTCTGCAGATTCTTGTCTATCCCTCTAAGGGGTCAAATTACAAACAAAACAACATGAGAAGAGTGATTATTACAGGCAACTTTTACTCTTGGCTTGCCATATAAATGATCCTAACTAAAGGAAAATAAAAATCCTGAAAACCTTCTAGAACTAGGAGGAAGAAGAAAATAGAGGAAATAAAATATAAAATTTTAAATTAAAAAAAAATTATTCCTCTAATTCTGTATCATTCTCTGGGACCCTGTTCTACTAGAGTCTGCTCTCATCCCCAGTTTATTAATGAGGACCTACCCTCCTATCTTTTCTATCAAGTTTGTTTAGTCTAAATTGAATTTGAATCTTATAATCTTAGATTGCCATGCATGAACCAGTCACTCAGAGCATGACCTTACCCTCCAAGTTGAGTATTGACAGCATACTCCTTGGGGAAACAGTTCTCTATGTCTTATGTTTCTACACATCATGTAAGCAGAGATAATAATTATCTTCTTTCTGTTTGTATAGGATGTTTGTATAGAGAACAGTCTTGGAAGATCAAGATAGTATCTCCCTTTGGAATTAAAAAACAGGTTTATGTACTATACAGTATTGTAAAGACAATGTCTCCTTCTGCAATAAAGGGCAAGTTTCCTTACAACCTTGTAAGAGAGAAACAGTGCTTTTCTCTGGAGTAATGGAAGGGCATGCCTAGGTCCCTAGGCTCAGAATTTCTCTCCTGTTACTCTCCTCTGTATGTGCAAGTAACACTTGCTCTTCTTTGCATTACACTGTGGGAACTGAGCATCAGGGAACTCAGCACAAATCCTTACACTCTGGCTACTATTATTGCACTAAATAATAGTCTTTTATCTCTGACCCAAGCATCTTGTGTCTTCTGCAAGCATCCCTGAAATTTTGGCAAGTAGGATATAATCATAGGACCAGTACAATTCTTTGCATTCCTGTGCCCTGCGTGCTGGATGGGACCTCAGCCCTCAATCTAATAGCAATATTTATCCCAAACAAGTCTGACTTTGCTAAATTTCTTACACACTCAGTATGGGATCTGCCAACAGACTCTTTAAGGGTCAGAACCAGACTCCCACAGATCCATACCCCAAAACTCAGTGCTAAATATTCCCAAGTTCTTCTTGTCCTCTCAAGATCTTCATGCTGAGGTTCTAGAATGCAAATACCTCAGCCAGCCTGCATTTTGAGAAGTCTCAATTAATATTAACTGTATAAATAATAACTATACATATATATTTTTTCATACCTACTAAGTATCATAGAGTTAAAGGCCTTATTGTAAATTAAATATCTATTTTCTTCTTTTTTAGGGAGCAGGTAATTATGCATTATGATGGAGAGGCTAGGGGGCATTTTTTTTTTACAAATTATTTTCTAAACTCAAGTTCTATTTTCTCTCCTTTCTAATTTTTTTTCTGTTTATCTCCAGGTTCTCCTCCTCCTCTCTTCGTGTTTTATAATCTGAATGGGTCATTGATCATAATAGCCCTCTTCCTGCTCTTGCACAAAACTCTAACGACCCTATGAAAGGAGTCATAACTATATTCTATGGCTCAGGGCATTTCCAAGCCTGCAGCTTCCTTCTGCCTTCCCCACTGAAACACTTTAGTTGAAGGGTGGCTCACGGGCTTTCATCCCTCAGTTATTTGGATACACACATATACATACACATGTACATACAAATATGCACACATATGAATTACATACAAAATAGCACCTTAATATGCATATATATTTTAAATAATAACAAGATCTATGTACCCCAGATCTAGCTTTAGAATGTCATCGATGTATTAAAAACTTCCTTATGAGTCTTTCCAATCTCATCTGCCCTACAGTTAATTGTTATTTAAAATCATTGCCTGTTTGTTGTTTTTATTTATAGTTTTGATCATCTTTACATATTCGTAAACTTTATATGGTTTTAGCTTTCATGGTTTTGGAGTTTATATGAATGGAATCATATGTATTATTCTGTGACTTTTTTTCCTACAATGTTTATGGTGGTAATTATTTCTGTTGTTGCATATGTGAACACTGTTTATTCATTTTTACTTAATAATTAGATTTTTGGTCTCTCTCCAGCACCTTTGGACCATTGACTCTATTGCTTTTTCTGCCTGACATTGGTCCCAGACAGTGATCCACACATCACCCTCAACATTATGCTCTGTGGATCTGGGGCTAGTCCTGTCTTCCTCCTATTTAGCCCAGATACCCAGGATATGCCACCCAACTTTGGGTCCTAACCTTGAAACTCGTATCTTCCTGTGAAAGCATCAAAGATCTTAGGTATCTACCAGCTCAATAAGATCATGACTGCTTTCTGTAGCATCTGCACATAATGGAAGAGTGTACAAAAGCTGCTTACAGTTCCTCCAATTCTTTCTCCATCTCCCCCATAGCAGGATGTAGAAGTCACAGAGGGTCAAACTCCACAACACAGCAGAACTACCCATCAAGGTTTAGCTTAGTTCAGCCCAGCACCATAGTCCAAATGAGGGCAAAAACCAGATAATAGAGTCAATATGTAAAATGGAAAACAGACTCGATGAGTTTAAAAAAAAATACAGCTTATGAAACTTATTTCAAAGATCTAAAATGCATCCTAATATTGAATCAGATAATAGGGGTGGTATTGTAAGAATCTCTCAGATGAAAAGACTCTTTTCCCCTCCAGTCTCTCTCTGACTCCTCTCAACCCCATTGACTCCCTTCCCCTATCCTTCTCACATACCATGTGCACAAAGCAGCAGGTTTTTTAGCGTGAACCCATTAGAGCTACAGATGTAAACTAAAGTAAGTCCTCTCAGCCTCTCTTTTCCCTACTTTTTCTGTTGAATTTTACAGGATTTGGTATGAGACAGATTGCATTGGTTTTCCATGCAGGCAATTGTTGGTCCATTTAGGCTAAGAAACTGATGGGATGGAGAGGCTTGGGAATATCAAGAGGGAGGGACTGGCATTGGTGAATTGGGTAAGGACAATGCCAACAGAATTTTGGCAGTTTTGCTGAATTTTGAAAACATATGCAAGATTAGATTAAAATACTCTTCAAACTAGCAAAAGCTGGGGCCAGCTTGTCTCTGCTAGAATGTTCAGGCTGGCTGGCACTTCTGACTCTGAATTCCTATTTAAGTGTCAAGTCTGACCTTTACTTAGTTTATTTCAATTCTGTTTACTTCTGCAAAATTTGCTGAAGCCAACTTTAGCCAGAGTACTGCACACAAAGATCCTAAAGAACGTATCATTTAGTATTAAGATTATTTTTGAACATTAAGAAAAAATTCCAAAGTAAGGAAACAATGGATCCTTAGGGCTTCTTCCTACTATGCAGTTTTTTCATCTGACTTTGTGGTCATACACAGCAATAATGATGGGGTCAGAGAGAAGGAATGAAGGAAGAAAGGCAGGAAAAATAATAACAAAAGGCAAAAAAAAAAAAAAGGAAAGAGAGAGAGAAGAGAAAGAGTTGTAGGTGTTTCACACTGATTAGTATTATGAGTCCAACTTCTAACAAAAGTCAGTATGATGCAAGGAGATGCCCACTGAGTAGGAGTTGAAAGATCCTTCTTAACTTGGGTAAGCAATTTCATCTCTCTGAATTTTAGTTTTCTTTCTTTTTTTTTTTCCTTAAAGATTTTATTTATTTATTTGAGAGAGAGAGAGAGAGAGAGAGAGAGCATGAGAGGGGAGAAGGTCAGAGGGAGAAGCAGACACTCCATGGAGCTGGGAACCTGATGTGGGACTCGATCCTCGGACTCCAGGATCATGACCTGAGCTGAAAGCAATTGCTTAACCAACTGAGCCACCCAGGCGCCCTGAATTTTAGTTTTCTTAATGGTAAAATGACATGGTATGATCTTACATTTCAAGGACCACTAAGAATTTTTAAATGTCCTTTACCCAAAATTTAGATTTGAAACTAATTTAGTCATGTCTGTATGCCTTTTTTTTTTTTTTTTTTTTGTAGTGATCCTCTTTTCCAGGGCCCCTTCCTCAATGAGCATCCTGAGACCTGGAGAGATAAAAGTATCTTTTCACAAAGGATCAAGACAAGAGTTAGAATTATATCATACTTCAGAGTCTTCATAGTCTGAACTCACAGTGGTCCTGACTTGGTTTGCTGAACTGTGGCAAGATGAAAAGGACAAGATCGGGAAAACAACAACAACAACAACAACAACAAAAAAACAAGGTGAAGATCATAATGATGTAAAGTATCTTTGCAAGATGTTCTTTCTGTGAACTTGATGCACCTTCACTTCTCTTGAAATAATTGCTCCAGTATCGATTAAGGGACAGTAGCTCTATCCTGAACAAATTATTCATTTATCACCTGCTGGAAGGACTGCCACATATGTGTCTGTCCATCCCTATACTGTACAAAAGTGTCAGACAGGGGCTAGTGTTGGGCCTACCTGAAGACCTGATCAACAAGAAATCTTGACACACACATCCCTGCCAAAAGGTCTTTTGAAGACTGGAGATTACACATCTTTGCTTCATTAAGCCTCCACTTGAGTTAGAGGTGGTCCTAGGCAGCACTGGGCAGAAGTAAAGAAGTTTGGCTGGCTGTCTCTCACCAATTTGGAGAAGCCCCACCGGCTGTATATCATACACCTTCTCATTCCTAGCAGATCTTTTCCTCAGCCAGCTGTCACAATCTGGTCTCTAAGGGATGTTGCTCTTCTAATAGCATCCAAAGGAAGCTAAGCTTTCAAATTCCTGAAAGATAACTTTTAGTGTGGAAATTTAACCATCATGAAGTTTTATTTCTTTTTTCTGTTTGTTTCTGTAGAAATGAGAGGAGGGCTAGGGAAGATATTTCTATGGAGTTCCTACTTTTTTTTTTAATTTTTTATTTATTTTCAGCATAACAATATTCATTGTTTTTTCACCACACCCAGTGCTCCATGCAATCTGTGCCCTCCCTAATACCCACCACCTGGTTCCCCCAACCTCCCACCCCCCACCCCTTCAAAACCCTCAGGTTGTTTTTCAGAGTCCATAGTCTCTCATGGTTCACCTCCTGTTCCAATTTCCCTCAACTCCTTTCTCCTCTCCATCTACCCTTGTCCTCCATATTATTTGTTATGCTCCACAAATAAGTGAAACCATATGATACTTGACCCTCTCTGCTTGACTTATTTCACTCAGCATAATCTCTTCCAGTCCTGTCCATGTTGCTACAAAAGTTGGGTATTCGCCCTTTCTGATGGAGGCATAATACTCCACATCTTCCTTATTCATTCATCCGTTGAAGGGCATCTTGGTTCTTTTCACAGTTTGGCGACCGTGGCCATTGCTGCTATAAACATTGGGGTACAGATGGCCCTTCTTTTCACTACATCTGTATCTTTGGGGTAAATACCCAGCAGTGCAATTGCAGGGTCATAGGGAAGATCTATTTTTAATTTCCTGAGGAATCTCCACACTGTTCTCCAAAGTGGCTGCACCAGTTTGCATTCCCACCAACAGTGTAAGAGGGTTCCCCTTTCTCCACATCCTCTCCAACACATGTTGTTTCCAGTCTTGATAATTTTGGCCATTCTAACTGGTGTAAGGTGGTATCTCAATGTGGTTTTGATTTGAATCTCTCTGATGGCTAGTGATGATGAACATTTTTTCATGTGTCTGATAGCCATTTGTATGTCTTCATTGGAGAATTGTCTGTTCATATCTTCTGCCCATTTTTTAATATGATTGTCTGTTTTGTGTGTGTTGAGTTTGAGGAGTTCTTTATAGATCCTGAATTTCAACCTTTTGTCTGTACTGTCATTTGCAAATATCTTTTCCCATTCCGTGGGTTGCCTCTTTGTTTTGTTGACTGTTTCTTTTGCTGTGCAGAAGCTTTTGATCTTGATGAAGTCCTGAAAGTTCATTTTCGCTTTTGTTTCCTTCGCCTTTGGAGACATATCTTGAAAGAAGTTGCTGTGGCTGATATCAAAGAGGTTACTGCCTATGTTCTCCTCGAGGATTCTGATGGATTCCTGTCTCACGTTGAGGTCTTTTATCCATTTTGAGTTTATCTTTGTGTACGGTGTAAGAGAATGGTCGAGTTTCATTCTTCTACATATAGCTGTCCAGTTTTCCCAGCACCATTTATTGAAGAGACTGTCTTTTTTCCACTGGATATTTTTTCCTGTTTTGTCGAAGATTATTTGACCATAGAGTTGAGGGTCCATATCTGGGCTCTCTGCTCTGTTCCACTGGTCTATGTATCTGTTTTTATGCCAGAACCATGCTGTCTTGGTGGAGTTCCTACATTTTAAAGTGGCTTGTATCATTTTTTTTTTCTTCAAAATTCCACAACTTAAAACTATATATTCTTATTCCAATCAGTTCTGGGGTGATGACTTTCTTACCTAAGATAGAAGAGAACTAGATTTCAACTTTTAGTACTGCCTTATAACATAAGTAAATGAGTATGTTTTTGGACTGAGCTGCGTTCCAGTCCTACCTTTGCTGCTTACTAGCTATATCACTTTTGGGTGAGTTCATCACACTTGTATTCAAGTCCAAGCATCAGCTCTTTGTAACCCTCTCCAAGATGCTTTAACTGTCAGAGACTTGATTTCTCTGTAAATAACATGAGGACAGTAATGTCATAAGCCATTATGACATTGGGTCATTGTGCGGATATTCAGGATGGGCTATTTCATAACATAATCTTGACCCACTGATTTGTGGACACACACACAAAAGGTGCTCCAAGTTGGAGTAACTGTTGTTCACAACTTTGTTAATGGAGAGAGATATAAGGGTTATTTCAAAGTCCTGTGTTTACAACTCCTCAGTGTCTAAGTTATTAGCTTAGGTACAAAAGTCTTACTCGCCACCTCAAGTTGGTAGCTAAGCACTTTATCAATTCTGTAGGAACCTCTGCATACTACATTTTGTTAAGAGATGTAGTGAGATTTGACTTCATCAATTGCTCCAGGAATCTGGTTCCCCCTCACCTGCCAACTGAATATACAGATTATTGTAGAAATATCACTGGCTAATTCTAATACATAATAATGAAATTTCCAGACCAGTTGTCCAATAACTAAATATACCCAAATTATGATGAGTATATTATGTATATATATATGTATATATATGTACAGTTACTATTTATACAGCGAGCATAAGTGAGATCCAGAATCCTGCTGAAAATATAGAGAAAATGAAAATACATGCTTCAATTATTAACTAAATTGAAAAAGGTCAACTTTCAATGTCAGATATTGGAGGTCAAATGAAAACTCTTAAATAGGAAAGTACAAACTCTTTTCATCACCTAATAACACATAACTCAATGTTATAAACCAAGAAAGAAGAGACTGAGGAATAAGGTATTATCACTTCCAGTTGATACCAATAAGGCATTGGAGTAATTTGTTCATTGGAGGAATTCAATAGCTGCTCCAATCAGTACTGACTTGGGAATTTTTATATATGAGAGACTTAAAAGTGGAAATGGAAGAGAGAAAGAGTTGGCTGATAGGAAACATAAAAGAACATTTATAAACATGTTTTTATAAGACTGAGGAAGACTGTGGGAAGCCAATACCTCTCCTAGGATTTCTCTACTTGGTGTTACCTCTAGTCAAGTCACATCCACCTCTAGTTCAAAGCTACCATCAACGTGATCTTACACTGTGAAGACCAACAAGGAAGATTCCTCTGGATGGAACATTAGATCTCACTCATAGAGGAAACATGTTTTATTTATCATCCCTACAATGTACTTAATACGTATGAACAGTATATTCATTCATATGTTATTTCAACAACATTTATGAAGCATCTACTCTGTGTCAGGCACATTCTAGAAGTTGATGTTACAAAGATAAATCAAGTATTGCTTCTCTCCTTAGATAGTATGTAGCTTAGTGAGAGAGCCATGTAAGCAGATATTCTGTAATTGAGTCAGGTCTGTGACAGAGAATTACCCACATTGCCACCGAGTGGAAAATTGAGTGCCAGTTGAAAGAAAAAAATAAAGAAAAATATAATTTTAAAAAGTATGATGTAAATACCTTTTAAATGTAAATAGTACCTTTTTTGCAAATTAAAAAGATACTTCACAACAATTACTCATTACATAGTACTAACTTTCTACTATAAATCTTACAGATGTATTAAACTTATTAAGGAAATATTTCCTTCAGATAAGGCAAAAGAAGTAAGTTCTCATTTAACTTGTCGTTCATTCATCTATTCTGTTGTTTATTACTTAACATCTTTTTTTTTTTAAGATTTTATTTATTTATTTGACAGATAGAGATCACAAGTAGGCAGAGAGAGAGGAAAAGCAAGCTCCCCACTGAGCAGAGAGCCCCACACGGGGTTCGATCCCAGGACCCTGGCATCACGACCTGAGCCAAAGGCAGAGGCTTTAACCCACTGAGCCACCCAGGCCTCCCTATTACTTAACACCTTTTACTGCAGGTACTAGACTAGGCTTCCTAATTGTTTTATAATTAATCTTAGAAAAATCATTTAAAGGCAATTAGAACTTTCACATCTGTATATTAACATTATCATGTTTTTCATTTAAATTGTTATGAAGATTAAGGGTCATAGAATAAACATAGGAAATCTACATGTTTATATTACAGCAACTTGGGAAATTATATATACAAGAACAGAATGCCCAGAAGTCTTCTGATTTCCCTTAATTCATGAGCCTTTCATTTCTCTACTCAGTGTTATTATAAAGTTCCCTGACAGTGATTCTCAATTTATTTCAGACTTGAAATAAAGCCACATGAGGAGCTTCCAGGTTCCACTTTGAATGTAGGAAAAAGGTAATTAGAAATACCCAGATAAAGTCCTAACTTTTCTTGAGTCCACCAGATTGCTGAGGTCACAGGATAATTAACTTGCTTGACATTGAAGGAGAGGTAGATACCTCCAAAGAAAGTCAGGACCTCAGTATTTTCTTCCCACTAGCAGAGCACAGGCAAAAGAACCTTAGCCACCACATGAGCTGCTCAGAAGAAATCAACTTAAATTTTTTAGCCAACTGTTTATAGTCAGGTATGGGCTGAAGAAAGAGTGTTGTGCCACTCACAGGCTCTTCTCCATGAACCTCACTCAGTGCCCACAAGAAAGATTGGGGCAGGCTGAACGATATAATGAATCAATAATGCCAACTGTTTTAAATTTAATTCAATGACCATTTATTGAGTATCTGTTGTGATGCAATTAAACATAGACCTTGCCTTTAAAGAATGGAGGTGTGATATATGATCATTTCTTTTTTTTTTTTTTTTCTTTTTTTTTTTTTATTTTAATAAACATATAATGTATTTTTATCCCCAGGGGTACAGGTCTGTGAATCATCTGGTTTACACATTTCACAGCACTCATCATAGCCCATACCCTCCCCAATGTCCATTTCCCCACCACCCTCTCCCGTCCCCCTTTCCCCCCGCAACCCTCAGTCTGTTTCTTGAGATTGAGTCTTTTATGGTTTGTCTCCCTCCCAATCCCATCTTTATATGATCATTTCTTAACTGGTGAAATCCTTTTTTAACCTTTGAATACATGCAGAATTTTATTTTTTCTTTCTTTTTACTTATCTTCTATTATTAATATTAATGCTCTTATTAATAGTTAATGTTTATGAAACCCTAACAAGTGCAAACCCATCCTATGTAACTGCAATATGCTAACTGCTTTATAGGAATTATTTTGCTAATCCTCACAACAAACCTTTGAGGCACCAATATTATTGTTCCCATTTCATAAATTTAGAAGGAGATTTTTAGATTTCTTTTTTTAAATTTTACCATTTATAAAACATCAGGAAGAAGGAGGTTTTTGAAAATTAAGCAAATTGCTAAATAATAAGTGATCGAATAAGGTAGAATTTCATTGAAAGGGTAAGAGTTTAAAAGAAATTTGATTGGCTTTCACAAGATAGGGAACGAGAAAGGATTCAGGAAAGCATTAAAGAGAAAAGAAATGAGATATAAGATTTCCAGAACAGTGGTGTTGTTTAAGGAAACCTCTCCCTAAAGAAGAATCTGCTAAACTGGTCAAGATTAGCAAAGACAATCAATCAGAGCAGAATGATCTCTGAGAACTGAACAAAGGATTTACAATAAATTGAGAAGCATTTATTTAAAAAAAAAAAAAAACTATGGGAACATGGTAAGAACAGCAGAAGGTGATACCATTTCAGCTAAGCCTTGCAGAACTTTTTTGAGCAGGTTTAGAAGCTGAGTGGTATTTCCCATCTCCCTCAGTACGCTGGGTTGAAAAGTTAATCTGGATGCTTTTGACAACCAGTGAACATTAGTAGATCCCATTTTCTATAGGTCTATGCTCTAGAAGGGCTATATCAGGAAGCTGAAGAGCAAACATGTTGTGATCATTCCCCCACCCCAAACTCATGTTGAATAGGGAGGATCCCAGCATGGCCAGCTGCAAAGGAAGAAGTCCCCCTTGACTGCACAGCTCTGTGTGGTCAAAGAGCTGTTCCAGTGGCTCAGCAGCTGAGTGGTAGGTCCTGTTTCCCTGATTAGCCTAGGCTGGAAGACCTATTGGTTAGATCTGGCAGCTGATGAACATGAGCAAATTCCATCTTCGGGCTCTAGGCTGTGGAAAACTCTTACTAGGAACTGCCCAAGATATGGTGGCAGCACTAGTAGCCCCAAATACACACACATACACACACACACACATTTCCTACAGGGAGGGTCCAAGTGGGGCCAACAATAAAGAGTTCCCCAACTTCCCCATCTCCTTCTCCATAGTGCAGAGGTTGTACCCATGTGGACATCAGAGCAAGCCCCAAAGTCTGCCCTTGCCATGGGACCAGGCTTCATTTGGATCTGATTGTGGAAAAAGATTATGCTCTAGGGCATTGTTGAAAACAACAGAGCTATCAATTAAGAAATTAATGGAGATTAACAGCTGAGGGTGAATGCAATAAAAGAACAACCACATTTCACAGGGATATAAGAGAAAGAAAACGTCAGAGAGAGCACAGCTAAAACCACAGTCATTGTTGGTAGTCAGGAATATTTTGTTCATGACCAAGGCTGTAAATTCTGAGGGCAAGCAACAGAGGCTGCAAATTGCTGGTCAAATAGATGGCACTGCCTAGTCCAGCTGAGTCACTAAAAAAGAAAAATAAGCAAACAAGTACAAAACGACAAGACCTATACTTGTATTATTGGGCCTATAACATATAGAAATGTAATATACTTAGCAAAAACAGCACAAAGGAGATAGGTGGGAATCAAATTGTATTGAAGTAAAAAATGACAATTATCACTAAAATTCAAAGGGAGGTATGTAAGAAATGAAGTAAGAAATGAAAGAATAAGAAGTTCTAAATATGAAGGTTAATACAGCCTTCTACAAATACATGCTTTCTCGCCTTTCTACTCTCAGCTTCTTTGAATGAAAATAAAATAAATACAATGATAGTCAAAACACTGTGTAATTGGGTTTGTAACATACACAGATACAACGTATAATAATAATGGCACAGAAAAAAAAAGGAAAAAAATAATAATAATGGCACAGAAAAGGAGAGAATGGAGCTATATGAGAATAAAGTTTCTGTATCACACAAGAATTAAGTTAGTTAAGTGTGAAGCAGATACTAGTAACTTAATGAGATATGTTGTAAGCTCTAGAGTAACCATTTAAAAATGTTTAAAAATTTAAAATTATTAAAGGAATTATAATGTCACACTAAAAAATATTATTTAATTAATGCCAGAGGATGCACTAGATTAAAAAAAAGAGAGAAAGAAAATACACAAGACATAGAGCAAAGTGGTAGATGTAAATTCTGATACTAAACATTTAACAGTCCAATCAATAGGCAGATTATCAGATTTGATATGGAAAACAAGACTCAATATTGGGTTATTTACAAGAGACACACTTTAGACTTGAAGACACAAACTGTTTGAAAGTAAAAGGGTAAGAAAACACATAACACATGTATAGCGCCCTTAAGAGACCTGAAGTGGCCAGACCAATATTTCACATAATAGACTTTATTATTTTTTTTACAAAATAGACTTTAAAACAATATTACTAGATATTACTGAGATAAAAAAAGAATATCTTATAACGAGAAAAGGCTTAAACCATTAGGAAGTTATAAACAGATAAGCACTTAACAACAGAAATTCAAAATATATGAAGCAAACACTGACAGAACTGAAAGGAGAAAAAGACAATTCAACAATAAAAGTGGGGACATCAATACCTTATTTTCAGTACTGGAAAGAATAGTAAGTGTAAGATAAATATGGAAATTGAAGACTTGAACAATGCTATAAACCAACTAGATCTAACAGACATCTATAGATTCCTCTAACCAATATACATTTTTCTAAAGTACACATTGAGTATTCTTCATACCATATGTCAGAGTTTCAGTTAGTAATTTTTAAAAGGTCTCATGAAGAAAATCCCAGAGCCAAACTGAATCTAGCAACCCATTTATTAAAAAAAAAAAAAAATCATACATAATGACCTAGTGGGGTCTATCCCACAAATATAAAGTTGGTTTAATATCTGAAAATTAATTAACTTAATGCACCCTACCAATAGCATTAAAAACAAAAACCTCATGATCACCTCAGAAGTCATACAAAAAGAGAATTTGACAAAATGCATCACCCTTTCATGATAAGAAAAAACAAACAAAAAACAAAAAAAACTCTTAACAAACTCATAGTAGAAGAAAACTTCTTGAACCAGATAAAGAACATTGACAAAACCCACAGCTACCATCTTCGCTACAGTCTTAACTATAAAAGACTGAATGCTTTCCCCCAAGAAGAGGAAGGGACAAGGATGTGTATTCAACACTGTACTAAGTTCTAGGTTCTAATCAGGGTGATTAGGCAAGAAAAAGAAACGAAAACCATGCAGGTTGAAGAGTAAAACTTTGATCTGTTTACATACGACATAACCTAATACAGAGAGCTTGCTAAGGACTACATTAGAAATTAGTAGAAATAATTAATGAGTTAGCATGATTTCAGGCTAAAAGATCAATGCACAAAAATCTATTTTTATCTCTATTCACTAACAGTGAATGGATATCTAAATCCCTGCCCTTCTCCACTGGCTATGTCACATAGGTAAAGAGGGATAAGGTCAATAAAAGCACTTTGACTAAAGGAAGAGTCTATAACCCACTTGCAGACGCACAAAACAGTTTCAAAATGCAAAGCTGCAGCTCATCTCATTCCTCCCATTCCCAAAGAACAGTAATTATTTTCACTGGGGTCATTTTTACTAAAGAGAGAGAAAACAAAGAAGAATGCTTTTTTGATTAACAGGGGAGTCTTCCAGGCAGATTTTAGCACAGAACTATGTCTTTTCTCCACATGAAGACGGGGCATTCTAAAAGCTCCTTGTCATGGCAACAATATTCTCATGGCCCAAAGAGACCTGTGCAGAACTGTCCAACAGTGATTGGGCATGGAAATGGAGCACGCCTTCTCTATGGAAATACTGTAGATACCTTCCATGTAATCAGGGCACATGGTCCATAAGGAGAGAACCTGAGGCAATCACTGACATGGAGACTGAATGTGTATGATGCTTAGCATCTCTGAGGTGGGAAGGGAACTAATAATGCCAACTCCAGGTGACACTAACCACAAGGGTGACAAAAGAAGACAATCAAGACCAGAGCTTATACAGAGGCATGGCACCATGCACCACACACCGTGGCAGAGTCCTTCACCAATACTGAGTGCGGAGATCCTAAGCACTTAACACTAGATCTTCATGACATTTGTGTATGTATGTTATTTTTGAGTGGCTTATATTTTACTTCATATTGGTTTTTTTTTTTTTTCACTTTTTGCTATGTGTGTGTGTGTTGGGGTTGTCATTAAGAAGTTTCAATTGAGACATTGTTAAAGAGAAGAACTCACATTGATTGGAACTCATCATTGTCACTGTTAAAGGACTAATGGAGAAGACCAGAGAAGGCTGCCCTGGTAGAATGGTATCTCAACAGGGACCAGTCTTTACAAAGGCATTGAACAATTACAACAATTGTTCCTTATGTTACTTAAAAAAAAAAAAAAAAAAAAAAAAAAAGTTAATACATTAGCAAAGGTAGGATTTTTCAAAATACAAAGAATTTTCTGTTTAATTTATATCACAGTGGGAAAACCTGTCTTAAGAAACAACATATTTGCCATCATGTGGAGGTGTTTAAATGGAAGCAGGATGGTAATTTATCAGAGATGACGCTGAATGGGTCATGCATAGGGGAGAGTATTCTCTCAATCATTGAGAAATATTTATTGAGTGCTAACTATGAGAATGGTAAATAGGCTTCTGGTTACATGCCAACTCCAATCAATTTGCAGAAGTTTCCTGGGGTAATGTTGAGAGGCGCCAACTCTATAGCAAAGACCGCTCTTATAGATTGGTAATTCCTATCAACAGAAGCAAGAGTGAGAATAAATAAATTAAATTCTAGGTTGTTATACTCCTGTTCCAAGCCCTGTTAGAAACTGAGAATACAATAGCAAATTTACAGCAAAGGGATAGTCCCTGCTTTCATGAAGCATACAAGAAAATACACAGAACTCTGTGAATGTCTACCAATTGGCTTTCTAGAAAAAAAAAAACAGAAAAATTTTACCCTAATCCCCTTCCGCTAGGCTTACTGTTGGTGTTACCTGAAAAATGTTTTCAGGTATGAAATAAATGAGCAAGAATGTTTACTATAAATATAGTCAAATATAGTCATCAAGAGCTTTGTTACATTACTTACTTCCTAAATGTTGTTTAAGACCTTGTTGGGTCAGGCCTAACAAACAAGGAGCATCCAGAGAGGGAGCCCATAGGTCCTAGAGTATCTTTTCTATTCTGTAACCAGCAGGTCACAAACAGCCATCTCAGGGAAGCTCTTTGGTTTTATTTTGTGTTTTCAGAAAGGAAAAACTACAAACCAAGGTCATGGGATAATTGTATGAAGTATCTGAGAGAAAAGATTCCTCATTAATTTCAACACTGATAAGAAAAAGTGTTGATGAGAAAATAACAGCTGAATGTGGATATCTGGATTAGGGGGCTGGAGCTCCCCGACATGAAAGCCAGCAGAAAGGCCAAAAAAGAAGCAATGCTTTGGGAAGAGATGCACAGTCAGGCCTGCTCATGGAATAGATCCCTGAGGGAAAGTTTTTTAAGCAATAGATAATAGAATGGTAATTGATCAAGTAAACCCTTGAGAGAGTCAAGGAAGAAGAGATCTGAAGTATTGACCGGGGCCCTAGATTGTCAGCAAGGGGCTGAAGAGTCTTCCTAGCCCTCTTCGCACCTGACTTTAGGGGTAAAAGGGAAAGTCAGCAGATACTTCATTCTTTGGAAGTGAGACTCCCCCATAAGTAGCTTTCCAGGCGAAAGCTAAGAAACACTCTCCAACTACCTGTAAAGAAGATAACTGAACATCTAAGAGCTCCTGCGGGGAATGCTCTATTGGGTCATTACTCACCGGGATTGATTGGATACTAAAACAAGACCGCATCAGGCATTGTGGGTGATTCCAAAAATATTTGAAAATGTCATCTGTCTTCCATGAGATTCCAATCTAGTGGAAAAGATGAAACAGTCACTCAGTAGCATAAGAAGAGTGAAAGACAGATTTTGACGAAGGCCCAATGAGCAAGGAAGGGATTAAAATGGACTCTGTTGCATGGGGGATTTATTTAAGTAGATGAGGGAACAGAACATTTTTTCTTTCTATCAAAAGATTGGAATTGAGAGTCAAAATAAATCACCCATCAGCATAACTACCCTGCCTGCTAATTTTTTGGTTCTCCAGGCATAGAGAATTTCACATTTGACATGGCATCTCCTTTAAATTTAATATCTTCATATTCCCATTTTCCAGGATATCTCTAAGTCCCCTATATTCTTGCCACACCAGGCCACTCACAGAATGGTCTGCTCAACATGACCTGCACTCAGTTCTACAATTCCTTACCTCTTTTCAGCCTGGAATGTCTTCCTCTCTCCCCAAATACAGACCTAGCAAAATCTTTCTTCTCCATGAATCCTCTCTGATCCTTCAGAATTAGCTGCCCTTTATCTTTAATCCACCATGTTCCTTGGGTTTTGTTTAGTATTTCCTACCTTCTACTTTTATACTATATCGTACTAACATTAATTAATTACATGTCTATTTCCTCCATTCAATTGTAAGCTCGAGTACAGTTGTATCATTGCTCACTCATTTTTGAAATTTCATAGTTTCGGGTATAATCCTTTGCAGAAAGAAGGTGCTTAATTTGTGCTTGTTGAATAGAGAGCCAAATCAACCATGCAACCAGACACCAAGCTCCCTCCACCAATCTCGACTTAAGCACTGTAACTATTTGTGGGGCTAGGCTTTATTATCTGTTAATGCATAATTGACTATTACTTAGAGTGTAGTCCTGGAGCCCTGAATCCCAGTGTTCAAATCATAATAGTTGTGTGACCTTAGATAAGCTAATTAAAGTTTCTATGCTTCAGTTTCTTCTTCTGTAAAGCAGAAATAATAACAGTACTTACATCAGTATATTGTCAGGCTTAAAAATCTTAATCTACACAAAGCCTTAGAACACAGTGTCCATCCCATAAAAACATAGTAAACATCACTTGTTACTTTGCAAGCCTAATGATCTAATTCAAATTTTACCTTGATTGGTAAAATTACTGTATTTTCCTGTTACTTGTAGCAGACACTGTTGTTTGCTCATGAAATCCCCTATCACTCTTTCTTGTTATTGGGATGTCCATCCACCTCTAGGAACACACATGCTTAGACAAAGTGAACTCATCTGCTCAGTGGTGATCCTGAATAACCTAAGCCAAACATGGTAATTCCATCCTCCATAATTTAAACGTAAGTATGCAGTAAGACAATAGGGTAGATACTCTGAGAAGCTTCTCAATTAGTTTCCCCCCTCTCTCCCTTCCTCCCTCTCTCCCTTCCTCCCTTCCTCCCTCCCTTTCTTCCTTCCTTCCTCCTTCTTTCCTTCTAGCTGAACCAACATACCAGAAAAGACAGTTCTGCTGCTGCTGTTAAATATGAGCCCCAGGAGTACAGCAGGTGTTTTGTGACCATGAGTGTCACTGGCTACACTGATGATAGACACAGTAATGATAGCAAAGTAGATAGAAGAGTTTGGATTCAAAGTGATATTGTTGATTCCATTTGTTTGCCAAACTTTTATAAATATAAAAAACATCTACGGTACCATTTTTAAAAGTATAAATTCTCAGGTCCTAACCCAAGCCCCAGAATCAGAACATCCAAGAGAAGGGGGGCTGGATAACTGATTTTTAAGCAGTGCAGTGAATCTTATTATCAGAAAAATTTGGAAACCCTACTTTAATCCATTTTTAACTTGGTTTCCTATTATTTCACCTGAAATATCCTACCTGATTTAATAATTTCCAAATGCTTTAGGGTACCGATACAGGAATATTATAAAATTTCAGTAAGACTATCTCTTTGGAGTTGGTAATGGCTTAAATAATCCATCACATTCCAGTTACAGGGACTGTGAAAAGGTGTGTCTCTCTCTCTGGCCCCTTCCCAAACTCCCCAACTCCTAGAACACATGGTTGCCTTCAGTGGGCAGAAACATCAAGGAATTTTTTAAATAACCTTAAAAGTCAAATCGACAATACACCATGTTGCACTAATAGACACTCA
This sequence comes from Martes martes, assembly GCF_963455335.1. NCBI lineage: Eukaryota > Metazoa > Chordata > Mammalia > Carnivora > Mustelidae > Martes > Martes martes. Next base: position 7,570,655 of record NC_137903.1, on the reverse strand, counting down.
TGCAAGCGAATTATAAAGTGGAACCAACTTAACCAAGCCATACCTCAGTTAGGCTCATAATGGTACCCAGATAGCTACCCTGTCTGGATTCAATTTGCTTTTATTTTAGGATTTAAGATTTTTGACTCTGCTAGACCCACCCTTGGTACCTCTTATGGCTGAGTTTTGTGAACTCCCAAAATTTACATGTTGAAGCCCTAATCCCTAGTACCTTATAATTTGAAGATAGGGTCTTCAAAGAGGTAATTAAATTAAAGACGGGTCATGTATCTGGGCCCCAGTCCAATATGACTGTGCCCTTATAAGAAGAGATTACAACCCAGACGCACACCGAGTGGTCAGCATGTGAAGCCACAGGAGAAGACAGCCATCCACAAGCCAAGGTGAGAAGCTTTCGGAAGAAAACAACCCTGACGATGCCTTGGTTCTGGACTTTCAGTCTCCAGGCTATAAAAAATAAATAAATAAATAAAATTAGTTTCTATTGTTTAATCAGCCAGTGTGTGGTGCTTTGTTATGGCTGCCCCCTCAAGAGAAAGCAATGCCTTTTCCCCATGAATGTTTGCAACTTACCTTGCTGCTGCTCTGAAAGCCTGCACCTTAACATTCCCCTCTTGCTGACAACCCAGCCCATTTTGGGATTTTGTTTCTGCCCAAACCAGCCACTTACGGGCATAACACTGCAGTCAGAAGGGAAGACTGCCCTATACCTTACAGTATTCTCTTTGCTATTCAACTTTAAACTCTTTGCTGGTAGAGATTAGCCCTCTGCTTGTGCATCTCTCATCAAAACTCATTTTATAACTGTCTGTTTTCCCTTCCATTGACAATGTCCTGAGGATAACACTGTCTTGCTCATCTTCATTATTCCAGCACCTATCATAGGGACTTGCACATCACAGGTGTGCCAAAAATGCATGTTAAAGAATGAACAGTTAATACATGAATGAATGCATGAATGAAAGAAGCACTAGTCTCATGTGGAGCAGGGAAACAGTCACTATGATGCCCCAACTGGGCATTTGATAAATATGCCAACTACTGACTAGCGAACAGAGCAACTCTGTAAAGATAATAAACTGCATCACTTTCCCTCAGCTAGATTGATGACACGTATTACCGTGGCTATTTCTTCCCTGCAACATTTTTCATTATAGGGAATATTAATGAGTTAACAAGGACCCTATCTCTGTTTATCTCCTTCCCCATTTTAACAAGTAATTCTGATGCTAATTGACAAATCTCCAGATTTATAATAATTTGGCCCGTGCGGAAACAGCAGCCTGGTGCAACTTTTAAAAAATTCTCTATACAGAAATAATTACTGGAATTCCTTGGTAGAATTTGAAAGCCTATCAATAACAAATACTATCTATCTGAAGGTAGGAAGTTTTTCCAGGATTTTCAGGTCACAACTTTTTCATCCATCAACTGCTAATAGATTTATGGAGCCCCTAAAATATACAGCGTGCTATGTTAGGCATCAGTGGGGACAGAAAACCTAAATTTTGCTCCCTTACCTCAGAATACTTCCAACTTGACTGTGTTGCAAACATATGTATGGATTAAAAACTTAAATGCCAGCATAACAGAATGGGTATTGTGAATGTCAAATGACTTATATGTAAGTTAATATGTAAGAAGCTTGATATAATAATTTATATCATGTAGAATTTCCTGCAACATGCTTCATTTTAGAGAATGTAGATGAAATATAAGTGTGTGTGTGTTTGAAGAATATTGCAGGAAACACAGAGTATCAGTCTAGAAAGATAAATATCAAACTGTAGTGGTGGTTATCTTTGGGTGGTACAGTTCTGAATCATTCAAAATGTCTGCTTTATACCTCACTGTATGATGTGAATTTTTACAATTATACATAAAATAGCTGCATTTAATTAAAAATATGAGGCTGTGGACTCTGGAAAACAGCATGGAGATTTCTGAAAAAGTTGAAAATAGAGCTACCCCACAACCCAGCAATCGCACTACTGGGTATTAACCCTAAAGATACAAATGTAGTGATCCGAAAGGGCACGTTTATAGTGGCAATGTCCACAATAGCCAAACTTGGAAACTTAGATGTCCATCAACAGATGAATGGGTAAAGAAGATGTGTATTTATACACAATGGAATACTATGCATCCTTCAAAAGAAATGAAATCTTGCCATTTGCAATGACATGGATGGAACTAGAGGGTAATATGCTGAGCAAAATAAGTCAATCAGAGAAAGACAATTATCATATGATCTCCCTGATATGAGGAATTTGAAAGGCAGGGTGGGGAGTTTTGGGGCAAGGGAAGGAAAAAATAAAACAAGATGGGATCGGGAGGGAGACAAACCATAAGAGACTCTTAATCTCACAAAACAAACTAAGGGTTGCTGTGGGGAGAGGGGTATGGAGAGGGTGGTTGGGTTATGAACATTGGAGAGGGTATGTGATATGGTCAGTGCTATGAAATGTGCAAGCCTGACAATTCACAGACCTGTACCCCTGGAGCAAATAATACATTATATGTTAATAAAAATAATTAATAAAAAATATGAGGCTGTGAATTGTCATGACCAATTGAGGGAGGGTATCCAGGGTAAATGCTAAGACTTCAGAGGAAGAGAATATAAGTAGAGCTGAAATATTCAAGAACAGTATTGTGGAAGAGGTTGGGTGTGAGCTAGGCTTTGAATGATGGATAAGACTGAGTTGGTTGAAGATATGGGGGCCACTCATAGTTATGCATGGACATTACCTTTAAGTCAACACAAAGTAACTCCATGTACTGGCCCACCACCAAAGTGAGTCATAGGGCCCTCAAGAACTGTTGACGCTAATTTCCCAAGACACATCTCATTTATCCCTTGCTTTTTTTTCTCTTGCCACCTGGCCTCAGAATCGTGGTCTTGACCCATGCTTGTGATTCTACGACTGGTCTTTGGATTCGGCCTTCAAAGTGGTTTTTCGTTCTTGACTTCTGCCTTTTCTCAAGGACACTGACCCAGACGTTTCCCTCTTACTTTTTTCTTTTAACCCACATTAAGGAATAGGCCTCACTGTAACCAACTCCAGGACCCATCCCTCTGTCCTGGCACTAGGTAGCCCCACAGTGGTGTCTACCTTATCTCATCAACCCTCCAGGAGACTATACTTAACTCCAGATACAGGAAATGATGTAACAAAGTTTATGCTACACAAAGTGTGTTCAGAAGTCAGTGTTTAGAGTTCAAAGGCAGGGTTCATCCAGGGAAATTGAGGACAAAGCAGGATGCCACTGCCAAAGACCTTAAAGATACTAGTTTCCTATTGCTGTTACAAATGGTCACAAACATAATGGCTTCAAATAACCCAAATAGATTATCTTACTCTTCTGTACATCAAAAGTCTGATACGGGTGGGCTAAAATCAAGGTTGACAAGGTTGTATTTCTTTTGGAAGGAACAAAGAAGAATCTGTTTGTCTTTCTAGGTCCTAGACGAAGCCTACATCCCTTGACTCATAGTCCCTTCCCATCTTTAAAGCCCTCAATGGCTAGTTGAGTCTCTCTTATATGTCACTCGGACTCTGACTTCTACCTCTGTTTCCACTTTCAAGAACACTTGTGATGTCACTGACCCCCCAGATGATCCTGGATAATCTCTTTGCCATAAAGTCAGCTGATTCAAAAAATCTAAATTCCAACTGTTACTCTAATTTGCCTTGGCCATATTACATAACCCATTCACAGGTTATGGGCAGTAGGATGCAGACATCTCCAAAAGAGCATTATTCTGTCCACTATAGAAAGATTAAAGATTTGAATATAGGCCTCTAGATAATGGAAAAGTGTTGAGAGTTCTTAATAAATGACAATGTAAAAGGAAAATTAAGATGCATAAATATAGTTTGGCTCATTTATCACCAGAAAATTAAGTATTTCCTCCCTTAAATGATTAAATCCTAGATCATATCATCAGGAGATCCATGTCTAATTTTGCAAGTCCATTTTACCAAGGGAAATGGGATCATAGAGATCTAAAAGTAGAAAATTGTATATGAGGTTGATCAAAAATTAAAACAACAAAATTATCTGACCAGTCCAATGTCCCTACCCCCCAAGCACAGAGAGTCTATGTCTGTACGGAATGATGTTTTCATTGCAGCAGATGGTAGTAGATTCGACTCAACCAATCTCAATTCTCCATCATATTATTTCTCTCCTTCTTCCGGTGACTTCTGGCCACCCCCCAAAATTAATGTCAGACAGGACTTTGTGCTTTGGCTGACATTCAAAACTGTCACCTCCGTGCACACATTAACTCCAAGGCCTCTGTCATCCCTCACATTAAAATTCTATCACCAGGAGTCAGCACAGCTTGACTCAGCAAGCTAAGGGGCTGGTTCTGAGCAAGATGCAGTGACAGCAGGCTTCACGTGTGACAACTCCCGTCAGTTTGACAGCAATAAGACACCCTCCTTAGAACCAGTTGCAGCTCTTGTTGACCCAAGTGGGAAGGTCATCCTTCTGAGCAATTCTCTCCCTTTCCCATGAGAAAGAAAGGCCAGGGGTTACAAGACTTGGGTTGTGAATATTTTATGTTTAAATGACCACAACAGTGAAGAACAATTAGTAAGTTCCACGATCAAGGTTTACATTCTAATTGTGAAGTGTAGCCGTTTGTTGACTTAAGAGACTCTTTAAAACGATGGCCCAAGAAAATAAACCCACACCGTGGGCAATGGGCCATAGCCACTCTGTGCGGAATCCTAGCAGGAAGGTGACTGTGAAGTCAGCCACTAATTCTTCCTCAGCTTATAAATGATGCTCAGAGACGTCAAATTCCCAGGAGCTACTCTATTAATCACCTCCAAAGCCACTCATGTCCTTCCCCTTTTCCTCATGCCTGCCCTTTCTCATGCAGTCCCCCACTGGATGGGTTGTATAGCTAGCTCCATTCTCTGCAATTGGGAGCCAAAAACTCATGACGATCATAGTTAAACATTCATTCATTTACTCTGCTTTTTGGACTAAGCTAAGTTATATGCAAACAAATAAAAAACAATGGACAACAAAGAGTTCCCTTCAAAGTTAACTTCTTCTATGAAAATTTTTATGACCTCTTCCCAACTCCCAGGACATATAAGTATCTTACTCCTATGTGCCCCCACTACACTCTTTTGTCTTCATTCAATTTAATTCTGTAATATGTAAACCACTCATATTGTTTAAAGGTCAACACCACATAAGCATATGCTCAGAAAACTCTCCTATCTACCTTTGTCTCCTCAAACACATTTCACTCCCCCACCGCTGTCTCCTATAGATCATAATTTCCATCCATCTCTGGTTTATCCTTGCCCACTATGGTCTTTGGATACCTAAGTCATAAAAGCTGTGTTCTTTAGTGGTCTATGAGAGACATGTTTACCTCTCCCTTAAGACTGGAAATCTCTCGATAGCAGGGAACATGTTTGATTTGTCATTAAAATGCTGGTGCCTACCATGTGTTTCGTATACACTAGATCTCCTTAAACGTTTATAGTCTATTGAATGAAAACCCTCAAGAACTCCTGACTCCAAGGCACAAGCATATCCCATTCCCATTCAGTTGGCTGGACTTTTATTCTTAAGTGGTTATCATAACCATAATGTCGTAGTGTCTATTGGGAGGGAAGTCACAGAGAATGACTACACCAGACATGACATTGGGCTCAGAGCCAGCAGAAGTGGAATGGAGCTTTGCCTCTTCTAGGAATGAGGCTGAGCTTGGGACAAGTCACTTAAAATCCCAGAGCCTGTGTCATTATCTGGAAAATGTGTTGGTAATAAAGCACACTTCACAAAAAGTCTTCACAAAAAGTGTAGATTAAATGAGATAACCTATAAAGGAGAGCCCTACAACTTTATGTCCTCCTTCAGAATGGTATATACTGTCTAGTTTTTCACATAATGAGCACGCTACATTTTTTGAGGCAAAGTGTTTAGGGTAAAGTTTGAACTCCTTTGCCTGATGTGATGTTCCTCAGCCACAAGAGCAGGTGACCAGTGAAAACTATCCCCAGACTAGTCTCCAGCTGCCTTTTAACTTGGTTTTCTCTTTCATAGAGATTAGGAGCAGAAGAGGTCACAAAATCACTACTAGAGGGGAGATTGGGGTAGAGACATAGTATTGTGGAAAAAGAAGTGGGAAGTAAGCCGAAGATAATCATCAAGTTCAAAGACTGTTGTCCCAGACTTGACCTTTCCAGACACTGTTCACACCATCCCAGATTTCTGGAACTTAATATGGCTGCTCCTAACAACTGATTCCATCCAGGACGCAGTGTGTCATCAAGAGGCTGGCCAAATATATAAATAAGCAGTGAAGATGGTGCTTAAGAGAAGCTTCAGTGTAGACTGAGGTGACTCTATTTCAACAAGACAGATCTGCGCTCTCCTGTCAGTTAGTTGTCAAGAGTGGGTCACTGTAAAGGCAATAAAGGCAGTGGGACATTTTCTTTTCTGTGATAGTGACAACACATGTTTCTATAGCACTTCAGAATTCACAAAAAAAATTCATGTACATTATTTCTTTTGAGCCTTTCCACAATCCTCTATGTATTATTTTCTCCATGTTGTAGCTGATGCAAGGGAAGTTCAGAAAGCTTAGGGGATTTATTTAATGGAGCTCACATAGCCCTTAATCAGCAGAACTGGGATTCAAATGAAGCTATTTTTGATGCCAAAATTGAGGCTTTAGACCCAGAGCTGCAGGGTCGGGGAACAGCAGACCAGACAGTCCACTAAAGCTTCTTGGTCTCTGACCCATTGTGGACTTGCCCTTTTCTCTTTATGTGATTGTGTCTTGCTCTATCCATTGCCTAAACCTCCTGACCTGGGCCCTCAAGCCTGTATGAATCCTAACTAGGCCAAGTTCACTTTAAAATAAACACATGATTCTTAAAAATGAATAGACTTTATTTCTTTAGAGAAGTTTAGCTTTATGGAAAAATTAATCAGAAAGTACAAAGACCTCCTCCCCATCCAGTTCCCCATACCATTTACATCTTTTATTCATGTAGGACATTTGTAGTAATTGATGAATCAATATTGATGCATTACTATTAACTAAAATCCATGGTTTGTAATAGTATTCACTGTGCTGCTCATTCATGTATAGATATGTGCCCATCATTACTGAGTCACAGAGAATAGTTTCACTGCCCGAGAAAGTCCCGTCACCGTAGCTATTTGTCCTCCCTCCCTCGTGCACTCCCTTGGTAGCCACTGATCTTTACTGCCTCCTCTGTAGCATCTCCATACTTGTGCCTTTTCCACAATGTCATAGAATTGGAAGCATACAGTGAGCTGCCTTTTCAGATTGGCTTCTTCTACTTAGAAATAAAGGCTTAAGGTTCCTCCCCATCTTTCCATGTTTTGATAGCCCACTTCCTTTTAGCATCAAATACCATTTGAGTGTATCCGAGTTTGTGTATTTACTTACCTATTGAGGGACATCATTTTTTTTTTTAAGATTTTATTTATTTATTTGTCAGAGAGAGAGAGAGAGAGCAAGAGAGTGAGCATAGGAAGACAGAGTGGCAGGCAGAGGCAGAGGTAGAGGTAGAAGCAGCCTCCCTCCCGAGCAAGAAGCCTGACGTGGGACTCGATCCCAGGACGCTGGGATCATGACCTGAGCCGAAGGCAGCCACTTAACCAACTGAGCCACCCAGGCGTCCCGAGGGACATCTTTAATGCTTTCAAGTCTGGCAACGCTGAATAAATTTGCTACAAATAAGCATGTGTGTACGTAAGTTTTCAACCCATTTGAGTTGAAAGTAGTGTGCACATTGGATTGTATAGTAAAAGTATGTTGAATTTTGTAAGAAACTGCCAAAGTGTCTTCCAAAGCGATTGTACCATTTTACATTCCCACCAGACATGAATGAGAATTTCTGTTGTTTCACCCTCGTCAGCATTGGTAATTTCAGTTTGGCCACCAAATAGACGTGAAGTGGTATAGCATTGTTTTAATGTGCCTTTCCATAATGATGTATCATCTCAAACATCTTTTCATTTGCTTATTTGCCACCTGTGTATCTTTGGTGAGGTGTCTATTCAGATTCTGTGCCCATTTTATTTATTTTTTTAATTTTTCTTTTTTTTAAATTAACATATAATGTATTATTTGCCCCAGAGGAACAGGTCTGTGAATCATCAGATTTACAGTCTTCACAGCACTCACTATAGCACATACCCTCCCCAATGTCCGTAACCCAACCACCCTCTCCCTACTTACCCCCGGCAACCCTCAGTTTATTTTGTGAGATTAAGAGTCTCTTATGGTTTGTCTCCCTCCCAATCCCATCTTGTTTCATTTTTTTCTTCCTTACCCTCCAAACCCCCTTTCTGCTTCTCAAATTCCTCATATCAGGGAGATCATCTGATAATTGTCTTTCTTTGATTGACTTATTTCACTCAGCATATTACCCTCTAGTTCCATCCACATCGTTGCTAATGGCAAGATTTCATTTCTTTTGATGGCTGCATAGTATTCCATAGTATATATATACCACATCTTCTTTATCCATTCATCTATTGGACATCTAGGTTCTTTCCATAGTTTGGCTATTGTGGACATTGCTTGTCCACAATAGCCAAAATTGTGGCTATTTTTTTTTAATTGTTTTTTTTTTTTTTTTTCTTATTAGAGCCAAGGCGATCTTTCTTTGGAACTTCCCCTGACCATTCCGGCACTTATGAGTCTTACCCCTCTGAACACATGTGGCTCATTGTCTGTAAACTAATTAGTACTCATGGATTATGCCTCCCATCATTACTTTACTTTCCATGTCTGGTACAGCCTCCCTAACTTACTAATAAGCTTCTTTGAGGAAGGAATCCATGTTATACATCCTCAAACTGTCCACAATACCTACCTACATGTTCTGTACGTAGTAGGTACTCAGAATTTTCTTGTAACTAACCAAAAAGTTAATAACCTAGAAAGTAATTTGATTATAACCAACACTATTTTTGTAACCAGAACATGCAGGAACAAAGTAGAGTAGACGAGATTTCAGGATATCTGTGGTAGTTATTATTCTCAGAGGAACTTATTTCTTGGGTTTCTTTCTTTCTTTCTTTCTTTCTTTCTTTCTTTCTTTCTTTCTTTCCTTCCTTTTTTTTTCCAGGTTCTTTTGTAAAATATCTGATATAAAGGGCAAATATTCAATGGCTATGAAATCACTTTGGATGTTTGTGAAAGAACTCACCTCTACCATCTAAAAATTTTATGTACTTATTTTATGTTCTATCTCCAACTTGGAAGAAGACAAAAACAAGATAAAATCTTGTGTCTACCTATATTCAAAGGTCATTAATTTGCAGGAGTTAGGTCTCCAAAAAAACGAGTTATGACTCCCTTCTGCCCTCTTGGAGTTAGGACTCCAAAAAACCCAACCATCACCAAATTAATAAAATATCTTAATTGGGCATAATATCTTGTCTTTAATAGAGGCTAGTAGAGAATGAAATGTTGAAAGAAACACTGTACACATAAACAGAAGAGTCAACTATGGTCCACTCTGGGATTGCACCAGGACCAAGCTGCCAATAATTCTATTTATTCGTTCAACTCATTCATTTGTTCATTCTTCTCTGACTGAAAAGAATAAAACCCAGGGCTTTTTGTGTTTAAGCCATGTATGTACATGTGAAAAATGAAAACCACCAGCCTCTACAAATGAGGTCTTGTGAGGTCATGAGGTCAGCCTCAGTCAATGAATTCCAGATGTCTGAGTATGTATTTGTAATTTCTCTTTGGGGGAAGGATTCTGATAGTCAAGACAAGACCTGAGAGAAGAGTACTGCTAAGAGATGTGCTGTGTCAAGGAACTTTCTTCTGTGGCTGGTTAATTAAATTGTCCAGGGGGCTTATTTTATAAGAGTGGCTAATATACCCAAGCCTTTAGATAATTGTGAATTGTAAAATGCAGAGGTAGGGAGAGATGGAAGGAGTAGAGGAAAAACAAAAACAAATCAACAAATTACAAGGAGTACAAAATTTCTTTAAGCTTACTGGTTTGTTTCAACATGTGAAGTAAATTATTGGCAGCTTTGGCAAGTCTCTTGTGTATGGAAAGGCTTCCAGAATGAACTCATGAGTTACTGGTCTATTGCACTGGCTGTGTGGCCATGGTTATGCCATGGACACTAGGAGTCTCTGAGCTCTCCTTCTCTGAGCTCACCTCTGGGTACAGAGGCTAATAAATAGTCTCCTAGCTCTATGAAGAGTTACTGAAAGTACCCAAATATTATTTGTGTTCCACTCTCTTAATTCAGTAAAAGTGCATAAAAATATGAGCCAATTGTCTCTGTCAGCACTGGAATTTGCCATCCTACTAAGCATCAATTTGTATATAAGGTTAACCTTAGAAATGTCTACCAAATATAAAAGCTGATGCTACTCATTTAATTTTTATTCAAGAAATTACAAATGATTTATTCAACTTAAAAAAATAGGCCACTTTATCTTAATATTCTGATTATGTTCCTATACCAAATGAAAGAAAATTTTTAGCTATTTCCAGGGTAATCTTGACATATTTAACTGAGAGGAAATGTGTTAAATGTAAAAGCATAATAATTCAGGGTGGGGGGAGCAAAAAGGCACTTAATGACTGATATACCTAATAGCCTGAAAAATCAAGAATATTTCAGCCACCTGAGGAGCATCTCCAGCACAGGAACATCTACATTCTAAATTTTAATTATTATCTTGATGTCCAGGGTCAGGTGGATGCATGGTGCCTTCATTAAATTACAAGGAACCTCGAAATAAAATTATATGCACTTTGTTTTTCTCATAATTTATTTACACGATTAATGTTGATAATGCAGAAAACGTTTTACATTGAACACCATTTCTTCATCTGGATGTCTAAGGACCTTTCCAGGTTAGCCTTATGTATAGGGTTAAGATAATCTTTGATGCCAGAAGACATGATTCAACTTTCCCTAGGTTAACAGATCCCCCAAATTTAGTTGTTTAACAACAAAGGTTTATTTCTCACTCACATTACATATTGGTGGCAGCATAGTTTTCTTCCATGTGTTTTATTCCAGAATCTGGGGTAAGAGAGGAGCCCCTCTCTGCTCAAGGCAGAAGGAAGGATTAAGAAGATGGGCCAAAACTCAGTAATGCCTGCTTGAAGCTCATCTCCTCGGCTCAAACCTGACTTTAACCCACATCATGTGGTCAAGCCTGACATCTATGGTGGGGTGAACGTCTCCTCCAGGAAGGCACTAAGTCCTTTATAAGCCTCCTAGAGGAAGTGGGGAGGGAATAATAAAACAATAATACGATCACCATACCACCTCTCACGTTTGCTTAGAAGCTATCTGTTCATATGGGAGGAATCATAACTGTCTGTGTTTCACAAAAATCTATGCAACTCTTTTTTCATTTCATCCTAAATGTCTATGTACTCAGGAATTGCTCCAAAGGATTCATCCTTTGTTCTAAAATCCAGGTAAGGCTGTGCCTCCCTGAGTAGCCGTGGCATCGAGTGAGAGACAGGAGCAGGTCATCAGTGGAATACACTTCGGTCACAGAATTGCAATCCTTTCCGTTCGTAAACACAGGACAAATTCAAGGTATCCGTGGATTGATCAGGACTCTCAATGTTTACGCTGAATGTTTATAGGAATTGCCTGGGGATCTTATTACACAGGTTCTGGTTGAGGAGATAGAGGGGGAAGCCAAGTATTCTACACTTTCTAACAAGCTTCCGGGTGGTACCAGCGGCCACCCCAGGGACCCCACGTGGAGCAGCAGTCGACAAGGTGGCTCCTGAACATCTTTCAAAGCTTGATGTTCTCCGAAGTCCTTTCAATTCGTTTTCCACGCCCACAAGACTTGAATAAAGGTCCATACAAATTGTCCGTGATCTAGGGTGCTTACACTTTTATAGCATTGTTTCTTAATGGAAGGGGCAGGACGTTACCCATCTCTGCGTCCTCATAACCAACACCGGATAACCGATAATCCTCGTTAGCAGGATCCACAAACGCTGAGCTGAGGCGGAGAGGGAGGGGGGCCTTGCAGAATGGGATACAGGAGCCTTTATGAATATTACAGTAAACATCCCTCCAGAAGAGAAGGCCTTGTTCCCTTTATGGGCCCCTGCCCCTGGGATGGGATGGTTTTTACTAACCCTTTACTTATACTTCAACGCACATCCTTGCCTCGGGGACTTCCCGTGATTAAGATTGATCATCTCAATCTTAGGAACGGGCTTCATTTACGAGGAAGGCAAGACCATTCAATTCCAATTAACTGCACAGTTCTTGTGTAAAAAACAACCTTAAAATTTTAGACTATTTAAAGAAAAGCAAAAGTCCCCACCCTTACTTTTTCATAAAACAGAATTGTCCTGACAAGGGCTTTCCTGTTCTTTTGAGTCAATAAGGCTCAAACAACTTAAAAATAGATGATGGTTTTACATTTATCATTTGAACAAACATGGGAAATTCAGAAATAGTTGCCATGGAATTCCGGGAATAATTTTTTCCATCTCCACAGTTGGCAAAGTGGTTCTAAGGGAACCGTAGACGACATAAATGCACACACTGGGGATGTCTTGGCATCTAGCCTCCTAAGACATAATGTCATTTGAGGCCAATCTCACTTGGAGGGCACACTAGTGATTTCAAAAATGCTGCTAAGGAGCACAGTGACGCTTCCTAGCTCAGTGAAACTCTCTCTCCTGGGCACTGATGATTGTAAGACACCACCAGCCCTTCATTTTCCTCTCATAACATTTCCTCCTATTCCCAGTTGTGTGTCGGTGAGAGCTAGGGAGTGGAGGGTGAAGGGAAAAACCAATATAGGGAAAGGAAAGGTATGAAAAAGGCCACTGAACTAGAAAATGTGTAGCTCTGGGTGATAATTTCAGATTTAATAATAATTAGCTGTGTGACCTTGAGTAAATCACTTAAGAGGACCATCCTCTCTTTCCTTACCCGTGAAACAAAAGGATTTGTAAGATTCTAAGGACCTTTCCAGGTTAGCCTTCTCAAAGGGAAAACAGTAACAATACAAGATAATTTCATTGATAGCCACCTGGTAGGCTTTAATGTGTAAGCATATGGACTGCATAATGTATGCAGCCCATATGCATATAGAGATGAGCTAAACAAAAAGAAGGAAAAACAGGAAACTGTCATGGAAAGAGATTGGGACTGGAAATCAGAAGAACTATTCCTTTTCCTCTCTTTTTTTAAGTTTTTATTTAAATTCCAGTTAGTTAACATACGGTTGACATACAGTGTATTGGTTTCAGGCGTACAGTAAGAGTGATTCAACAGTTCTACGCATTAACCAGAAGCTCATCACAAGTGCCCTCCTTAATTCCCAACAACGGTTCCCCCATCTCCCCATCCCCTCCCCTCTGGTCACCACCAGTTTGTCCTCCCTAGTTAAGAGTCTATTTCTCCATTTGTCTCTCTCTCTCTTTACCCCTTGCTCATTTGTTTTGTTTCTTGAATTCCACATATGGGTGAAGTAGTGGTACTTGCCTTTCTCTGAGTGACTCATTTCACTTAACATTTTGCTCTCTAGCTCCATCCATGTCATCAGAGGAATTACTTCATTCGTTTATTTACTGTTTATTCATATACCATTCATTTATTCGGAAATATTCATCGAGAGCCCGTCATTTACCAGTCACTAGACTAGGGTCTGGAAAAACCAAACTCTCCTGGCCTTTTGGAATCGTTATTCTCCAGGACAGATGGGTAATGTAAAAGAAGGAAAGAAAGAAAGAAAAAGAAAGAAAGAAAGGAAGGAAGGAAGGAAGAAACATGGTAACTGAAGATTGGTATAAGTGTCACAGAACAAATGAGAGTCACAGAATTCCCAAGTAGCGAGGGGGCTCTGTGTTCAAAGAAGAGCAAAGAAGCAAGTGTGGTTAGAATGCACAGAGCAAGGAAAAGCATCCAGGAGATACATTGTAGTTAAACAAGACAAGTCTCACAAAGCCTTAGCGATCGTAACAAGAATTTTAGGTTTTAAGAGCAAAGGGGAAAGGGGACCTGAGTGACTCAGTTGGTAACTCAGTTGGTTGAGTGTCTGTCTCTTGACTTCAACTCAGGTGATGGTCTTAGGATCCAGAGACTGAGCCCTGCATCGGGCTCAGGCTCAGCAGTGTCTGCTTGAGATTCTCTCCCTTTCCCACCCCTGCTGCCCCTCCCCACACTCTCTCTCTCTCTCTCACTCAAATAAATAAATAAATAAAATCTTTTTTAAAAGAGCAATGGGCAAAAAAGAAAAAAAAAGAGCAATGGGAAATTGAATCATTGAAGAGTTTTAAGGAGATAAGTGACAAAGTTTACATCAGTCTTTCTGGATTTTGTATGGAAAGGAGAGGAGGATGTTGGATAGAGTGGAGAGAATTAGTGATGGACTTGCAGATCTTTATGTACTATTTTACAACTATTTATGGCCAATTAGAATCATTATTTTTTTATGTTTAGATTTTCCCAGATTTGCCCTGGGGTAGGAAGTAGGTGGAGGTAAACTTAAAGGTGACTTCTGTGATTTTAGCACTATTTCAATATTCCATCAGTAGTGTCCAAGGTTTCCAGCTTCTTCACATCTCCACCACCACTGTGTGTGTGTGTGTGTGTGTGTGTATGTGTGTGTGTGTTTGAGAACAGCCATACTAATGGGGTAAAGTGAAAATCTCATTGTGGTGTTGATTTGTATTTTACTGCTGATTGCTACTGCTGAGCAGTTTTCATGTGCTTCTTGGCCTTTTGAATATCATCTTTGGAAAAATATATATATATTCAAGTGCTCTGCCTGTTGTTAAGTTGTAGGAGTTTTTTGTATATTCTCGATACGAACCCCTTATCACATATATGATTTGTGAATATTTTACCCCAATCTGTAGATTGCTTTTACACTCTGCTGATTGTGTCCTTTGAGGAACAGAAATTTTTAAGTTTGGTGTAGTCCCTTTTGTCTATTTTTGCTTTTGCTGTCTATATTTTTGGTGTCGTTTCCAAGAAATAATTGCCAAATCCAACATCATGAGACATTTCCCTGTTTTATTCTAAAGTTTTAGTTTTGGGTCTTATGTTTAGGAGTTTATTATTTTTTTTACATGGTGTAAAATAAGGGTCCGACTTCACTTTACATGTGGGTATCTAGTTTTCTAAAGACCACTTATTGAAGAGAGTATCCTTCCCTGATTAGGTAAACAAAGCACCTTTAACAAAGGTGGTTTTTTTTCCCTTCTACTGTGCATTCTATTGGTCTACTAGCTGTCCTCATGAACTACCGCACTGTTTTGATTACTATAGCTTTGTAATATGCTTTGACATCAGGAAGCATAAATCTTCCAAATTTGTTCCCTTTTTCCCAAAATTGTTTTAGCTATTTAGGATCCTTTCAGATTCCACATGAATTTCAGGATGACATCTTTCTATTTCTACCAAAAAAAAAAAAAAATTCTAATAGGTTTTGATAGAGATTGAATTGAATATGTAGATTGGTTTGAGCATATTAACATCTTAACAATACTGTCTTCTCTTCTATGAACATGACATGTCTTTCCATTTATTTGTGATTTCTTTAATTTCTTTCAGCCATGTTTTATAGTTTTCAGTGTAGAAGCCTTTCACTTCCTTGGTTAAGTTTATTCCCAAGTATTTGATTCTTTTTGATGCTATCATAAATGAAATTGCTTTCATAATTTCCTTTCCTGACTATTCATTCTTGGTGTATAGGAATGCAACTGATTTGTGTGTAATGATTTTATATCCTGCAACTCTGTTGAACTTATTAGCTCTGACAGGTGTGTGTGTGTGTGTGTGTGTGTGTGTGTGTATGTGTGGAATCTCCAAGGTTTCTACAGATAAAGTAATGCCATCTGCAAACAGAGATAATTTTATATCTTCCTCAACAATTTGGGTGGCTTTTATTTCTTTTTCTTGACTAATTACTCTGACTAAAACCTCTAATGATGCGTTGAATGGAAGTGGTAAGAGTGAGCATCCTTGTCTTGTTTCTGATCTGAGAGGAAAAGCTTTCAGTCTTTCATTATTAAGTATAATGTTAGCTGTAAGACTTTCATATTTAGCTTTTATTATGTTGAGGTGGTTTCCTTCTATTTCTAGTTTGTTGATTATTTTTGTCATGAAGTGATGTTGATTGCTGCCAAGTGCTCCTTCTGCATCAATTAAAATGATCCTGTGGTTTTTGTCCTTCATTCTGTTAATGTGATGTATCAAGAGAATTGATTTTGGGGTGCCTAGCTGGCTCTGTTGGTAGAGCATGAGACTCTTGGTCTTGGAGTTGTGAGTTCAAGCCCCCCGTTGGGCATGGAGCTTACTTTAAAAAAAAAAAAAAAAGACTGTTGCTTTTTATATGTTAATGCAATATTTTACAATCTGTTAATTTTAAAATTATTTATGCTACCCTTCTATGAATTGTCATGGGTTTTCAGGATACAGAGCCATATCTTAACCACCTGCAAATACAGGTATTTTAACTAAACCTTTCAAATCCTTATCCTTCTGATTTTGTCCTTTTGTCTGAATATATAACCTAAAAGCTCCAGTTCTATGGTGAATGATAATGAAATGGCCATCCTAGCCTGATGCCAGACTTCAGAGAAAAGAGTTCAGTCTTTTCCCATTAAATAGATCCCAGTTTTTGAGTAAGGTATATATCTTTTTTTTTTTTTAATGTTGAGAAAACATTCATTGGTTATTTTTATCATGTATTTTTATTGGAAATGTGAGTTAAATTTTGCAAATGTTTTTCCAACATATATGAAAAAGAACATATAACTTTTCTCACTAGAACTAATAATAAGGTGAAATATGTTAATTAACTTCCCAATATTAATGTATCTTGTATTTTTGGTAGAAGGTCTATTTTGTCCTCACACATTGTTTTCTTAATGTGATATTGGGCACTGTGTTGTTATTTATTTTGGATCATTGTGTTAATATTTATAAGCAAGATTTGTTGGTGGGCTTGAGGAAAGTATTTTTTTAATAAAGTTTTGTTATTAATGATCTATTCTTTTTGTCAGAAGAATTTGGATAATTTCCTTCTTTTTCTATGCTTTCATACAAATAGGATGGCCTGGACGTTGACATTTCCGTAGAATTCCCCCGTGAAATCATCTCGACCTGCTGTTTTTCTGAGATGCAGAGAGTGAGAAGTAACTCTTTGGTAACTTTCTCCATGCCTTCTATAAAAATTGGTCTGTTTGCTTCACTACAGTCAATTTTGGCAAAGTATGCTTTCCCAGAAAATTATCCACTTTTACATTATTTAACTCTCATCTGTCTCAACGGGCTTTTTCCCTGTCATTTTTTATCTTGTGTATTTGTAGGTTGGTTGTTTTTTTTTTTTTTTTTCCTCTGCCATGCCCTTCCCATAAACAGTGTCACCTTTCTTAATTATATTATAGCTAGTAATTGCTTATTTTTTTTATAATCAAACGTTTACTTATTGATACAGCTATTTCCCTCTTTTCTACTTCATTAATTTCTTTCCTAAAAAGATATTATTTATTTATTTGAGAAAGAGTGAGAGCGGGAGCCAGAGCAAGAGAGAGGGAACATGAGCAGGAGTTAGGAGGAAGGGGAAAGGGGAGAAGCAGACTCCCCACTGAGCAGGGAGCCTGATACCTGGCTGGATCCAAAACCCCAGGATCACGACCTTAGCCGAAGGTAGATGCTTAACTGACTGTGCCATCTAGGTGCCCCTCTACTTCATTCATTTCTGGTTTTATTCTTATTTCTTCTTTCACGCTCCTTTATTAACTGAATTATTCTGTTTTTCAAATATTGGAGTGAATGTTTAATTCACGTTTTCCTTGTTCACCTTTATTGACATATCTATCTAAGACTATACAATTTCCCCTGGTCACTGCTTTAATTGTATAAAGATACATAGATTCTGACACATAATATTTTAATGATTATTTTTTATAATGTGGTATTAATATATACTCCTTCATTTGAATCTGGGATTTTTGCATAATAATCAGGGAATTTTTTTGTATGATGACTACTTTGTGTAATTTATTGAACTTTTTTTTTTTTTTTTTTTTTTTAAGATTTTATCTATTTATTTGACAGACAGAGATCACAAGTAGGCAGAGAGGCAGGCCAAGAGAGAGAGAGAGGAGGAAGCAGGCTCCCTGCTGAGCAGAGAGCCCGATGCGGGACTCGATCCCAGGACCCTGGGATCATGACCTGAGCCGAAAGCAGAGGCCTCAACCCACTGAGCCACCCAGGTTCCCAATTTATTGAACTTTTTACTGTAATTCAATATGTGATGCATTGGTGAATTTCACAAATATCCAATGTGCATTCAGACGTAAGATTTATTCTCTATTATCAGGGTGCAAATAGATCCACCTTATTTATTATGCTCTTTTGTCCCTTTTATCCTTCCTTATTTTTTATTCACTGGGCCTTTCTCAGTCTGAGCACAGCATGCCAAAGTCTCTTAAAGTTTGCTTCTGTCTCTGCATTTCCTTTGGTTTCTGTTTTAGGAAGGTGGCTGATGTGCAAAAATTCCTATCTCATTTTGAGTGTGAATTGTGACCTTTGCCTTCATAACGTTTTCTTCTTTGTCTTACCTCCTTTTGTCCTGAATTCTGTCTTAACAGGTAGCAAAATCAAAGCCCAGCTCTCACTTTCTTTGCATTTGCTTGGTACACTTAGCTCAATTCTTTATCTGCAGGCTTTCTGCACCACCTTGTTTTAGTTGTATCATGTATATATGGACAGGGTCGGTTTTCTGTTGAAGCCAACTTAAAAATATGTTTTTAAGACACAAATTCAGCTTGTGTACATTTACTATATAATTGATATATTTTATTTCAGTTCTACAATTATTTTACTGTGTTCATTATATCATTTCCCTCTAAAGCGACTTGCACTATGTGATCTCTTCTGTCTCTCTCTTTCCTCCTATTAAATTGTCTCATTCTGTGTTTGTCTTATTATTTAGGAAGGCTTGTAACAACGACCAAGTTGTCACCTCATGCAAATGCTTTTATATAATGGCCAGAGTCTCTTTTTCCTCGCTTAGACTACTCCACCTGGCAGCCTTAAATGATATTCCTTGATTTTCCCAGCCTCCTACTCCTTTCTGCTCTGCTTTCCCCACTGATTTTCCCAATTAGTTGTAAATTAAAGTTTGTAAAGTTCATTGTCTTTATGTTATGTTGCAAGGCAAGATATGGGCAATTTTATTTGCTCTCTTGTTCATCTGTGTTTTTGTTTTTGAGGCTGCATGGAGGGATTCCAATTTAGGCTGTTGCCATTATCCTATGGACCTGGAAGCTTCTCATAGATTTTTATGAGAATTAAATGAGCTAATCTATGTGAAAGCAAAGATGGCTGATTACCCTTTGGTGGAAATACTTCAGTAATTTGTTTTCTTGCATTTAGAGAGAACACATTTTTTTCTAACTATTGCCCATTAACCCTTTTATGTGAAGTATCTTGCCACCTTTGGCTTCCTAACATGCCTTCTGCTTTGGTATGTCAAACCTTCCGATCCCATAGGAAGGTACACGAGGTTGCGGGCAGATAATATCTCAGTGGACTTCCCTGGGGAGACCAGGAAGAAATGACAGAACTGGAAGAGAAAACACCAAATAGGAGGAGGAGGTGATGAGAAAAAAATAGGGAGGAAATAAATTGTTAGTTCTCTCGCATTCTACTTAGGTTTGTCCTGGACTATAGACAAGGCTGGGTAGTCCAATGGTGCTCAAGGCACCAACTGGCCCAGGTTAAAAATGAGAACATCAGAAATCGTTTGGAATAATAGCTATAGTTAGGCAACTATTTCTTTGAAGAAGACATTGCACTTGGACATGAGGGAACAATAATACATGACAGATAGTTAATGACCTCACTGAACCTTAAAATATTTAAGACAATAAGCACTGGTTTAACACTATGTTCACAAAAAACCTAAAACATTGCATTTTTATTGTCTTTGTTTTATTTTATTTTATTTTTTAG
Source organism: Martes martes (assembly GCF_963455335.1). Taxonomy (NCBI): domain Eukaryota; kingdom Metazoa; phylum Chordata; class Mammalia; order Carnivora; family Mustelidae; genus Martes; species Martes martes. Next base: position 7,550,633 of record NC_137903.1, on the reverse strand, counting down.
AAGATTTTATTTATTTTTTTTTGGCACAGAGAGAGAGAGAGAGTGTGTGTGTGTATAAGCAGGGGAACAGCAGAGGGTGAGGGAAAAGCAGGCTGAGCAGGAAGCCGGATGTGGGACTTGTTCCAAGGACCCTGGGATCCTGGCCTGAACCAAAGGCAGACCCTTAACCAACTGAGCCACACAGGTGCCCTCATCATCTTTATTTCAAACATGAGAAAAAAACCAAGATTCAGATTCAGAGAGGTTGAGAGAATGGTTGAAGGAGGGACAGAGAGGTGACTTGATTTAAAGATTCCTTTGTCCAAATACCACCCACTGTAAGTTAAGATGAAAAAGGACAAGAGGAGAGGCCGAACAGACTTGTTCCAGATGCCTAGAGAACGAGGTAGTTACTTGTGGTCTGAATGGCCTGGGATGCTATTTCAGAAAACGTTGGATTTTTTGTCGCTTCCCCTCTGTGCCGAACGGCATCTGTGTCTGTAATTCCTGAGGACCCCATTGTTGTCTGGCCAGACCACCTATGGAGAGGATACTTAGTCGTTCCTTTCTCTGTGACTCGTCTGGAAGCAGCTCTTCCTTCTTAAAAAAAGAAACCCTGATTTTGCACAGAGACCTTCATGCAGGAGCCTCTTTTTAAGCAGAGGTTGTAATTAATATTATCATGGGTCCCGGGAGGGAGCTGCACTGAGAATGCAGGGATGGGGTTGACAAGATACAGATTTCCTGTTATGCGATCAGGACGCCAAGGGTGTGAATTCATTTGGAAGAACAGAGAAGGTCTATGCATTGGTCACATAAGCACCAGCAAGGTGTGAAGTGGTCTTGGAATGATCTACAAGCCTGTATCTGTTTTTTTGAGAACAGAGGGTTTTTTTAAGTATCTGAGCAACAGCGCAGGGAGGTGGTTCTAATGGAATTGGAGATGTTATTGACAGGACCTGGCTCTGGAAGTGTCTTTTCAACTCCCCAGAGATATTTCTATGAAGCTCCTTATTTAAGATTGAGAATAAGAGAATAGAACCGAGAAATGGTAAATAAAAAGTGGTCAGCCCAAAGCCCAAGCAGATCTAAGTAATCTCCATCACTATATCCAGGTATAAAATAGTATCACAGACTATTAGAGCAGAAAGACTTTGGGAAAATGGCTATCATTTTCATTTTGTAGACAAGGAAACAGGATTGTCCCTGTTCAAACCTGTCCCCACTCTCCCCAAATAAATGGAAACAGCTGGCCCAGTGACCAGAATTGAAGCCGGTTTCCAGTGACCAGAATTGAAGCCGGTTTCCAGGGACCAGAATTGAAGCCGGTTTCCAGGGACCAGAATTGAAGCCGGTTTCCAAAGCTATTAAAGGCTGTTCTTTCCAGGGCAGCTCTTTGTAGATGATCCCAAAGTGGAAGGTGGGTGATGGAGAGGAAAAGCACAAAGTACCAGAAGCACCTGCATTTGAATCTCACCTTTGTCAGCTATTTGAAGCCGGACAGCTATGGGAGAATCTGTTATCTACCTTGGTCCTCAGTTTTTTCATCCATAACATCTCGATAGTAATCCTTACCTTGTAGAAAAAGCTAAGCAGGAGGAGTTCTTAGCTTTCTAGAGAAAGTTACAGAAAAAGCGTATTTCAATCTGTTCATCAAAGACTGGTTCAGGCACTGAGAAAGGGGAACAGTAGGAAATAGACATTTCAGGCAGAGGAAATGCAGAAGCAAAGTCAGAGCCAAGAAAATACAAGGCCTAGAGAGACGGTGGGACTCCGTGGTTGAGAGTAAGATTAGACTTTATCCGGTAGTGGTAGTGGTCGTAACTGGCAGCATGGACTGAGGGCGTATTATAGACAGGGCACTGTTCTAAGAATCTTACATTGATTGTCACATTTAATCCTTGCCAGAACATTGTCATGTAGGTACTCTGGTCCTCATGGTACCGAAGAGAAAACTGAGACACAGAAAGGTAAGGTTATTTTACCAAGGTCACATAACGAGCAAGTTCAGAATCGGAGCTGCATCCGACAACGAGAAACACACAGAAGATGCTTCCGCGAGGTGGTAGAAGAGCCAGCTGCGTGTGTGTGTGTGTGTGTTCACCACATATTGTGTCTTGTTCTGTGTCCACATATGCCTACACTTACGCTCTAACCTGGGACAGAAGTCAAACACTGTCAAAATTATCCGCACCAGAATACACTGACTAGGTGCATATATTTCACTGGTGAATACTGTCCCCTCCTTGTTAATCTCCGGTCAGCATCAAAGAACCACAGCCAGAAACCTATTTTCTTTTCTTGAGGGAAAAAAAAAAATCTAAATGTCACAGTTATCAGAGTTATAGCACGCCATCATTGAAAATAACGCTTCTGAAAAAAGCCAGCGATGACTTAAAGAAATGTCTCTTACGTTATGTAAATGTAAAATATACAGAATGGTACGTAGAGTCTACAGAGTGCCAGACCAACACTCCTCCTCAAAACTGTCAAGGTCATCAAAAACAGGAGAAGCCTGAGAAAATGTCACAGTTAAGAGGAGCCGAAGGGGACGTGACAAGTAGATGTATTGTGGGGTCCTGAATGACATCGGGGACAGAAAAAGGCATCAAGGAAAAGAACATGCAATTACTTCTATGCAAACTCCCCAGCATCTGAAAGCCGTGAATTTTCATACAATCCCTACTTAAAATGCTATGTTTTTGAAATACTTCTTGTCAAAGTCTTTCAGAAAAAAATACGAGGTCTGTGAAAAAGGATGTGTTAAACAGCTTCGATTTCCTTTTGTATTTTAATGTAGAACTGGGCCCCCCAGTGCTATACACCATGGGTGGACAGACACTTGTACACAGGGCACAAAACTATTTCTTTGAAAGAAGAGGATATTTGGTATTGCTCTAACTTATGGTTAGGTGCCATGTAGATTCGGAGTTAATTTGAACCACAGGGAACTGCCAATATTTGACTCTTTTTGACCTGAAAAAGACAACTATAATTTCATATGGTTCCACCCAGTGCTTTCGAGGACGGGGAAGCCTGATTTGTGTGTTGTCTGGGACCTCTGGCTCTGCGGCCAACCCAGAGGCTCCTGGTGAGCCCAGTGATGCTCTAGATGTGAGCGGCCCACTCTGCCAAACTGTTTCCACCCCTTCTGACATCCCACCCAACCCCTCTCCCACCCCCAAATCAGCACCTGACTCTGGCCATGCCTAGGAACCAAAAGGAGCTTGGTGACGTCGTCTAACTCATCAAGAATCTAAGCCAAGGCAAAAAGGGATTTTTATGGAAAATTTTTTGAAAATGAAGAAAATCTCTAACTCGGTGGCCTTTCTAGGACCCAGCTGCTGTTGAAGGACCAGGTTCTGAGACTCGGTGTGACATTTCCTGAGGGAGCAGAGAGGTTCAGTAGAAAGAGAACAGAGCGAGTGAGGGTCTGGAAAAAGTATTTGGATTGTTAAAAGTCTCCCGCGCCCCGCAGTTGACCTACATTGCAGAGTCCTTAGTAATGAGGCAGTATTTTATCCTAGCTTCCTCTTTCCCTCCCTCTCTCTCCCTTCCAAATCCTGATTTCTTTCTTTCTTTCTTCCTTTCTTCCTTTTTTTTTTTTTTTCCTGGAGTAGCAGCCACAGAGCATAGGGTGAAAAGTCGCCAAAAGGACAAGTTGACAGATAGCATTTGGGTCTCTGGGTCACTGGAAGGCGTCGTGATCTGGGCTCAGACAGAGTGATTTCCTCGGTGATTTTATTCTTTCGTCTGTTCACACGTCATGCCACCTGGACATAATGCAGAGAAATCTGGAGGTTTAACAAACCTTTCCTCTTGCCCCAAAAGCTCTCTTAGGGAGAAAAAAAACAAAAAAAAAAAAACAAAAACAAAAACAGAGTGAGGGAGAAAGTGAAAGGAAAGAGAGCGTTAACCCTCTCCCTGCCTTCCCCTCCTGCAGTAGAAAATCTAAGAGGGGGACAGACCTTGCTGGCAATTAATAAGCTCAGGGCTTTGTGTGAGCAAGAAGGGCCTCGTCTTTATGGAGACTGTAAATAACATAACAAGCTGCCCCTTTTACTACCTTAGACACATATAAGTGGCAGTTTTATCCTTTTTCGTTGACCCTCTGTTCAGGTTTTGATTTACTTTCAAATCTCTTGTCGTAGATTCTTGGAAAACATTTATTTTGGTGATGGGGGTGGGGTGCAAGCTGTGGGAGAAAGGATGTAGAGACAGAGGGCTATCCATGAAGGGAGATATTAATATCTGTCCCGTGACTGCGGCCAGACAGTCTGCTTTTCTTACTTCCCCATAAGGTTCTGAGCTATTTCTGACCAAGGGTGTTAAAGCTTAGAATTAATGGGTTTCAGCAAAGTAGATGCCAGCATTCCAGAGAAATGCTTCTGCTTAACTTGTTAGAGATATGTCTCAGATCATGTTTGATAAAGCAGGGAAGTGGCGAGACAAAAGGCAGCCAAGGGATGGCCAAGAAGGTCCTTCGGGTTTCTTCCGTCTGGACAAAGGGTCGGAAGAGAGAAAGGCTCCAGCCCCCGATCCTGCGTTCCCCCAGAATGCTCACCATACTACTGGTAAAGCACTTATTGAACCTTATCATGGTTATCAACTTAAATGTCAGCAGTAGACTGTAAACTCCACAGAGGCAGTGACTTTATCCTTCGCATCTCTCAAAGTGCCTGAAATATTGAGGGGGGGTGGTGGTAAATATTGGCTTGTTTATTTATCAGATGTTGTCTGAGCATCTACTGTCACCAGGTCAAGAGTCAGTCAATGAGGATACAATGGGGAACAAGTTAGGGTTCCTTTTCGCAAGTTGCTTATAGTCTTGTGGGGAGACAGATATAAAAAATAACACGTATATTGAAATATTACAGATGTTGTCTGGATGTTCAGGATTCCACGAGGGAATTAAGGAGGGGTCTGCTCTACTGGGATACTGGGGTGGGACAGAAAGGATCAAGAAAGAAGTCATGGATGAAACATTTGCAGAGGAGATATAAGCCAAGACCCACACAGGCCCATTGAGAGACTATCTCAGTGGCCTTTGGGAGAAATACAAGGGTCTGGAGTGGAGAAGAGGCAGCAGCATTAAAATGTAAGAGGGACGGCACGCCCCAGAACTCAGCGACCACCGAGATGCAGGGCCAGAAAGAAAGTGGATGATGATCTCCAGGTCTCTGGCACTAATGGCTGCATAATTAATAGCACAGTTCACTCACCCAGGGCAAAGGAGAGAAAAGAAGGAGGTCATGATACTGGTCACCTAGAGGCCACAATATCAGGTCAGTGTTTACTCATCCCAGTAACCAACTGAACTGTGTTTATTTCCTTGGATTATCCCAGTTGCCTTGCCTTCCAGTACATACAGCTTGTCTTGTTGCCACGAACCTTGGAATACCACCACTTACCTGTGCCAAAGTACAATGGAAACATCATAGACGGGGAGTTTGGAAACCTGGATTGAGTCTTGGCTCTGAAACTGAGTCCCAATTTACTCCCTTTTACACTGGAGATGAAATGTACTCCCTGCCTACCTCATTAGCTAGCTGGGAGTGTTGAATGAGATGATGCATCTCAAAGCCACACAACATAAGGAGGGAGATATGACAGATCTGATAGATAGCCCTCTGACCCAAGAATTTGGAAGGATACCAGATTTGGGGGCAGTGACAGAAAGCTAATGAAAATTAAAATCGCCCACTGCCTCGAAGTTAGCAGACCTGACTCATGAAGATGAAACTTCTCTCAAGAGGATATTTGCCAAGTGGTGCTGCTCAAAGGAAAATGTTCCATCCAATCTGCCCAGCATGGACTCACATTGCAGAGTTTTGGGGAGGCTCATTTATCAGAGGAAAACTGCAACCAGTTTCTTGGTCTAGTGACCCTAACTTGTGCAGGTGGTAGCCTTTAATCTTGGCCGAAGTTCATTTGGGATAATTCCATTCAGCTCCTCATCACCCTAGCTCTTGCTACGTTGGGAGCCTCATCCTTTCCTTCCTGTCTTGGAAATTGCCACCAGTAGGCAAATACCTGACTACATTTTTGTGAGTACAGAGTGGATTTTCCCTGTTTCATAATGAGGAAATTCTTCTTGTGAGACCAATTTCCAAGTAGCTTATTCTTAGAAGCTAGCCCCAAGACCTTTTCTCATTAACCAGGTAAATTAGAGCATGATAGACCATAATAGCTGTTTGGAAAGCCAAGATCACTGTGAGAGGATCACTAGTGGCCGGGGAGATAATATACATGTGTGAAGTGGCCAGTGGGTTTAAGACAAGTGAGAAGGATAAAGGCTGGAGTGTACGTTCCACATCTAAACTCACCCATATTTCTAGAAGGTAAAACATTGCTCCAAGAGTTCCTTATCCTCCACACCCCTGCCAGCACCTGTTACCTCTTGTCTTTTTGATGATACACGTCATGCCACCTGGACAATCTAACAGGCATGAGATGATATCTTATTGTGGGTTTTGATTTGCATTTCCCAGGTGATTAATGGTGGTAAGCATGTTTTCATGTACCTTTGGCCATCTGTATATATTCTTTGGAAAGATATCTATTCATGTCCTCATTTTTTTAATCAGATTTTTTTTTCTTTTGTTACTGAGTTACATGTGTTTTTTCTACATTTTGTATGTTAACTCCTTATCATATAGATGGTTTGCAAATATTTCCTCCCATTCTGCATATTGCCTTTTCATTTGGGGATTTTTTTTCTTTTGCTATGCTGGAGTTTCCTCAAAAATTTATAAACAGAACTACCATAAGATCCAGCAATCCTACTTCTGAGTGTATATTCAAAGGAAATGAAATCATGATCTCAAGGAAATATCTGCACTCCTGTGTTTATTGCAACATTATTCAACTCACAATAACCAAGATATGGAAAAAATAAAGCATCTATCTGTAGATGAATGGATAAAGAAGATGTGCTGTGTATAAGTGTGTGTGTGTGTGTGTGTGTGTGTGTGTGTGTGAATGGAATATCATTTAGCCACAAGAAAGAAGGAAATCTTGCCATTTATGACAACATGGATGGACCTTGAGGGCGTTATGTTAAGTGAAATAAGTCAAAGACAAATACTGTATGATCTCTCTTATATATGAAATCCGAAAAGACCAAACTCATAGAAACAAAGAGCAGAACAGTGGTCACTGGGTTGAGGGGGTGGGGGAAATGGGGAGATACGGATCAAAGGGTACAAACTTCCAGTTACAAGATAAATAAATTCTGGGAATTGAATGTACAGGACGGTAACTAACCATAGTTAACAATACTGTATTATACACTTCAAAGTCACTAAGGGAATAGATCTTAAATGTTCTCATCACCCCAAAAAATAAAGGTGATTATGTGAGGTGATGAAGATGTTAACTAATCCTATTATGGTAATCAGTTCACAGTATACATGTGTATCAAATCATGTTACACTCCTAAAACTTACAAAATGTTACATGTCTATTATATCTCAAAAAAAAAATCAAAAAAAGGAAAAAGGAAAACACTGTGTGGTCTAAATAAAACTCATTTGTGAACCTAATTTGGTTTGTCGGTAACCAGTCTGCAGTCCTTAATCTAACTCTTAAAATTTACTGAAGATGTAACTGAACTAAAACTAAGTAAAGAACCGAGGCATGGAGAGGTCCGATGCATAGAACCAATTCATAGGTGAAAGGGAATCAGAATGACTGTCTGGCTTTCTGCCTTTCAGGGCAAGGCTGTTCTTCTGTTCTTGGTTGTGTTCTCTTCTGATTTTGCAAACTTGCATTGCTCCATCCTGGTTTCTCTTCTTTCCTAACACTCTTCTCCCCCATCCCTTATGCTAGCGGTGGGTATTTTAGGGTTCAGTAAAAAGAACACTGGACTTCAAATCAAAGGACTTCGATCCAATCCTGGTTCTACCCCATAGTAGCAGATCAATGTGGACCAGCTCCCTGATTTTCACAAGTTTACTCATTAGTGGATACTGGAGATTGCTCACTTAACTCATTCAGTTTAATATTTTAATGGCATTCAAAATTTTTTAAATTGCTGCCCAAATACTTGTGCAATGAGCCCATTCTAGAATACTGTTTATGAGAAGATTAAAGTTACCGTCTATACTAACTAAACTGATGACATTTCTGTCGCTGTGACCCCTCCCACCAAAAATGCCGTCCATCAAGTAAAAGGCATCCATTGGAAAACCAGATTCTTACAAATCTGATTAGCCCCCTTAACATCATTTTAGAAATATTAACAGCCTAAACAATTGTTTAAGCGGCATTGGGTTTAGACAGATTTGGAATTAAAAACTTGTACTACCATTTAAAATCTTTGTGACATTGAATCACCAAAGCTTAGTTTCCCAATCTGTAAAATGGAAAAATAACAACAACTTCATCAGCATAAAATTAAATGAGGGTGCATGCAATGCATCTAGCACATGGTAAATGCTTAAGTAATGGCAATTTATATTATATATTCAGGTACCTCCCCTAACGCGCTACCTCTCCACTAAAGTCCTATATGATTAAAACACAGGCTTACTCTAGAGGTTGTAACTACTTCACTCATGGAAAGGTTTCATAAACATTTTTTTTTTCTAGCTGAAGGAGTCTGGAAAACTGAAAACTGTAACATAATTTGAATGGAAGTAGCATTTGGTTGCTTCACATGGTTTTGACTGTAATAAATACATTTTCTCAAAGTGTCCCCAGTAGGACTGTTCCCCAGGTGGCCACTTAACTAAAACAACATATTAGAGAAGAATAACAAATGTATCATTTTTAGAGGTTTGAACTCATTATGGGCTTTTGGTTTTCAGAGATATTTATGTTCCAAGTGAATGACAGGTGACAAAATCTCCTGCCATACTCTCCCACCATCTTCACAAAGGGAAAAGTTTGAGTGATGGCTTTGTACTCATAATGCCTTTAGAGAAGTCTCCAAAGGATTTCTTCTTTGAACATGGAGAGACTCGGCTCAAGGTGATCCGTTTGACTGGAGAATGATGAAGCTTGGCCCACTGGTGGTAGGGGGGTCAGGCAGGATCAAGTACAGAAGAGAGGTTGGGTGAGAAAAAGGGTACAGGAGCTCTCCTTATATTTTCCTTTTGCCTTAATCCTTGAGAATTCCTCAAAGTCTTCATCTTATGGTGAGGTAGCACTTGTGGCACATTCATCTGGGGACCAAATCCACTGTGTCTTTGGACTTCAAAAAAAGTGTCTTGCTCAAGATGTATTCCCTGGGGGCGCCTGCGTGGCTCAGTGGGTTAAAGCCTCTGCCTTCGGCCTAGGTCATGATCTCAGGGTCCTGGGATGGAGCCCCCGCACCCACCGGGCTCTCTGCTCATCAGGGAGCCTGCTTCCCTTCCTCTCTCTGCCTGCCTCTCTGCCTACTTGTGATCTCTCTCTGTCAAATAAATAAATAAACTCTTAAAAAAAAAAAAAAGATGTATTCCCTGGTTGGGTTTGAACCAAGAGAAGAAACACCAGACAATGTTAATTGCACTAATAGCATGTTGCATTCTCAAACACTGCAACAATTCCTGATAGATGTAGAATCAAATAACCTTGTAACCTGAACACCTTTTAGCGTAACATCCATATTTGGTAAGCAAGGAAAATGAGGCCCAAAGAAGTGGAATGGATCACCTGCAGTAGGAGTTGGCAAACTATGGCTCATGGGCTAAATCTGTCCTAAAAGCTCTTTTTCCCAAAGGTTTTCTTGGAAAAGAGCCATACTCATTCATTTACGTGTTGTCTCTGGTTGTTTTGCTCCTAGAGGAGCAAAACAGAGTAGTTGCAACAGATGTCATATGAGCCTCAAAACTTAATCACATTTACTTTCTGGTCCTTGACAGAAGCAGCGTGCTGACCCCTAATCTAAAACCACACAATTAACTGGTAGCAGAGCCGGGATTAGAATAAAAGTCTGAAGCTTGATCCAATGGCCAATCTCTTGCCTCACACCGGAAGAGACAGACATTGTATGGCTCATATGACATTGTAAGGACGAAAAAGGCAACCCATGTAAACAGTTAGTAGCTTCAAGTAAGAAAAATGACTGACTGTGAGATATTTCTATTATTTTTGCTGCCTCCCTAATCAATATCAGGAGACCCTTCTAAATCTGCCTGTCTTCGTCTGGACTTTAACTGACCTCAGCAATCGGAGGTGGACTTCAGTGGTTCCCTGGGATCCACAGCCCGAATGACCGCTTATCCCGGACACCTGTCAATCTTCTCGTTAGACATGCTCTTGAGTCCTCTTTCTGTGCCTTTAAAAAAAAAATCCCTGTTTAAGGCTCATTCAGCCTCCTAATAAGGATTTCATGAAGATTAAGCAGCAAGGGCATTTAAAGAACAAATCCCACCCGACAAACTTCATAGTGTTTTACAATGTAAATTTCAAATTAGCCGATGAAAGAGAGGCAAGAGATCTTATAGCTCTGCCTTTTAGCAAAACACTTGCGACAGGATCTCTCACAAAATACGAGTGGCAAAGCTATTTTATATCAGCCTTTGCCAATTCAAATGGGCTTGAGTGTTTCCACGTAGACCGAAGGAAGCGATGATGAATGGCAGGGCGAGGAGTTTGAGTGAGGATGAGGCACCTCCGAGTTTAACAAGTAATGTCATAATTGACCTTGAATTGATGGCACTACGGTTATCAGATGAAAGCAAATATGTGGGTGGAACTCAAAGCTATAATAAAATCTCAAGGAAGTTCAAGAAAATAAGGAAAAGAGATAAGGGAAAGCCAAATGACAATCCATGTAAATATAGAAATAGGCCAAAGGCTTATCACTGAAGCAGTTCTTCCAAATTTCAGAGTCCCAGGAAAGAACTGAACACCGAAAATCTTAAGTTGGAAGTTCAAGTTACTCCTATCGATTATAGAACTTTGATTGCAGCGCTTCCCTCTCCCGGTGTGGAAGCTGAAGAACCGGAACACGGCAGGTTGGCAGCTAAAGAATAGGAGGGTCACTGATTCCTTTAGTCACGTGTTCATGTGCTTATTCATTCATTCATTCAAAAAGGATTTACTGGATACCTGCCATGTGCTTGTCACCATTATACATAGCGAGGTTACAGCAGCGAACAAGCAGGCACAGATCCTGGGCTCATGGCCTCAGAGTTCTCTCTCTCTCCCTCTCTCTCCACATGCACATACCTCTCTCTCTCTCTCTCCCTCACACACACACACACACACACACATACACTTCTCTCACACACATACACACACCTCTCACACACACATCTCTCTCACACACACAAACCTCTCTCTCACACATACACACTTCTGTCTTTCTCTCTCTCACACACACACATACACCTCTCTCACACACATATACATACTTCTCACATACACATCTCTCTCACACACATACACTTCTCTCTCTCACACACACACACACACACTCACATTTGTGAGGAGACCGTAGGCACCAAGAGGCAAAGTGAGGTAATGTGATACAGAATAATGGAAAAGTGGGGAACAGAATTACTTTAGACAGAAGGATGAGGGAAGGCCTTCAAATGACATGGCATTTGAGTAGTGGAAGGATGTTCTACGCAGAAGAAACAGAAAGTGCAGTGTTCCCAGGATGAGAATATACTTGACATTGGGGGAACAGAAAGCAAAGTAGGGAGAACAAAAGGAGAAGTCCTGGGAGCTAAGTTCAGAGAGGCAGACAGGGTAAAGTAAATACTGTCTTATAGGTTTGGGCAAGGATTTGTATTTTGTTTTTATTGAGAGGAGACGTTTTAAGTGAGGTACTAACATCTTTAAAGTTTTGTTTTGTTTTGTTTTTTCTATTTACCTATTTGACAGACAGAGATCACAAGTAGGCAGAGAGGCAGGCGGGGGTGGGGTGGGGGTGGGAAGAAGGCTCCCTGCTGAGCAGAGAGCCCGATGCGGGACTCGATCCCAGGACCCTGGGATCTCGACCTAAGCCGAAGGCAGAGGCCCTAACCCACTGAGCTACCCAGGCGCCCCGGTACTAACATCTTAAAAAGATGAGTCTGGTTGAGTCAACTGCAAGGATTCAAGTAGAAGGACAAAGACCAGCTGAGAGGTTACTGCAACGTTCCAAAAGAGAGCCAGTGGTGGTTTAGACTTGGCTGGACACACAGTAGAGATGATAAAAATTGGTTGGCTTGTGGTTGGTCTATGGATTTCTTTTGAAAGTAGATCCAATAGGATTTATGGATGTGGGAAGTAAGAGGAGAAAAGGAACTACAAATGCCTTCTAGGATTTTGGCCTGATCATCTGGGTGGGTCAAATAGCCATTGGGGAAGCTTGGGAAAAGGGATGTTTGAAGGGGCCAGGATCAAGAGTTCAGGTTCTGCAAACTCAGTAAGTCACAGGACAGCACACACCACCCTTCTTCCTAGTTGATCCCTCCCAGGACCCTAAGAGGTCCTCATGAATCGAAGGTCATGCCACAGTTACCAACTTTAGAGAACAATTATCATGTTCAGGAACAGAAACATTTAAGAATGCGAAGAGAAAATCAGAAAGCCACAGACCAGAAATAAAATCGCCTCTAGCAATAAAAAGCCCAAAGTTAAAAATTTGTTGAAAAAATTAGTGAAAAATCACAAAGAACAATTTTGTTTTAGTGGTACTATACTTGAAAACGGATCTTGGTGTGGGCAAGTTGAGGGCTGGATAAAGAAATCCAAAACAAGGATTAGAGTAAAAGATGTTAATTTACATGCTGTATTTAGAAAGTAGGCTGACCTGTTAGTGAGAACCTATTGTTCTCACATTCAGAGCAAAGATAGCAAAATAAACAATGTTCAACTGTATAGATCACGATTAGTTGGTTACCTTCAAAACCTTTTTTTTTTTTTTTTTTGATTTCCAAATATAAGGTCTGGACTAGATAACCTTTTACAATGTTTCCGCCTTCAACATTTTTGTAAATTCTGGATTACAGCCACTCCCACACTAACATCCTGTCTTCACAGAAAGAATCCCTCCCTCAGGAAGATGCAGGTTCACAGAGGAAGAGGAACTGCTTCAAAACATTCAGATAGGAAGAAGGGAGTGATAGCAACAAAAATTAGGTCCAGGTAAATGAGATCAGAGCCACCCTCCCTACCATAAGAGGTCACAAAAACTCTTTTCTTTCAACCTTAGTTCAACCCTAAGAATTCAAAACTCATATACTGCTTTCCCCCACGGTTTTTTCCTTACATTTCCAGTAAGAGACATCAGCCATGTACTGCAAGATCTGATTGCTTCCAACCCTCAACCTTCCACCCCACCTTCAACCATTAAGGACAAGTTTTCTCAACCTCACTATTATCGACATTTTGAGCCAAATAATTCTCTGTTGTGGGGAGAGTGGTGAGGTGTCCTATGTTTTGTGGAATGTTTGGAAGCATCTCTAGCTTTTACTCACTAGATTCTAGTAGAAACACCCTTTCCAACCTCTCCAGTTGTGACAACTCAGAAACATTGTCAAATGTCCCCTGGGGAGGCAGAACTGTCTCCAGTGGAGAACCACTGATCTAAGACAAACAGGTCCAATGGATTCCACTTCCTTGCTTGAATGAAATGTCACCCTGGACGTCATGCCCTCTGACCCCTGCTCATCAAAGTAGTTTATAGATAACAATTCTTGCCAGTGATATAAATCCCCATCCATACAATTAAGGGAGACATGGTTTATTTGTGTATTAGCATATCCAGCTGCTCGTTTGCCTTCGCTTGGTACTTCAGTCCAAGTATAGCAGTTTGGCATAAATAACAGTCAGCTGAAGGCTGAACGATATTGTAAATATCCAAGTCCTAAGCTACTGTGGTTTTTTCCAAGTATACTCCATACAAACCACTCTTAGCTTGAAAAGGAAGGGAAAAAACCCAACCCCAATGCCATTACTTAAATAGGCCCATTAAAAATGAACTGTGAGTGAAATACGGCTTTATTAAACAGATGACATTACATCAGGAATGATGAATCATAAAGTTTCTTTTCAGTATTACAATGGTATACGACCTTTTAAACTTTAATCATTCACCTCATATTCTGAACTACCGTCAGGTGTGCAGGCTTCTTGCTGATTACATTAACATGAGGCAGCTGGGGAGCTGTTGGCATCAAGTCTCGACAGGCTTTTACTAGCGTGGCTCAGCGACACACAGCCAGAGCTGGGGCAGCCCCAGGCCTGTCTGGAAAGGGCGGTGTCGCCTCTCCCTAACTGCCAGGGTCCAGGAGGGACGGAGAAAGATTTCTCTCCCTTGTATGTGATCTACTCCCAGCATTTGGCAGAGTATCTGGCACATAATAGTGATTCTAGCAGTGCTCATTGGACAACTCTCAAAGTTTAAGGTATTGGAATAATCTGTTACATCTGGACAGGGCTTCCAGCTTACTAAGAACATAATTCAGTCTTCACAGGGCCCTGGTGAAGCAGGCCCAACCCAGTCAATGGTGGAGCTAGACTACAAGTTTGTGTTCTTTCCACAACTTTCCGCAGTGGATACAGGACGATACTGTTCTTTTGCTAACAGTGCAGGCTTGGCTTCCATCTCGTCGCTTCTATTCAGTTAATGTGCCTGTTCACAAGGCACTTAAACTCCCCAAGCCCCGGGGTCCGCATAGGTTGATGGCGAGGGCCGTTTGAGATGATGCATGTGGAAAGCTTGCCATGATGGATGGGACATGGTGTGCGCCCAACAAATGTTATTTATGATTATTAACATCTTCATACAAATCTCCTATGTGGGAACAGGAAACTGCATCACAGAATCCTTATGGGAAAAAGCAGGATTTGAAATCAGAGGGGCCTCCCTGACTATCATCCTTAACCATTGACTGAGCCCTAATTTGCCTCCACTTACCGTTCTCTTTGGCTCTTCTCTCTGGTTGTTAGGACACAGAGTAAGAGACAACTTGTCACCCGCTCTTCAGTGACCCCATCCTGCAACCTGGCACCAAAACCATCCTCCGCTCTTCCTGAGAAGTTCCATGTTACGATATCACTGTGTCGGTAATAATCTAATTAATATGTAAGTGATTTTTATTATAGTTCTCCTACCTCTGATCATCTCATTAATAATTTAAATGGCACATAAAAAAATGAAGAGGTTCAAGGAAAATTTAAGTAAACTTTATGTGATAATTTTGAAACAGATGAATTTTAAAAAGGAAATTTTAAATAAAACTTGAATCTTTGGATTGTGGCTATGTAAGTAAACTGTCATAACTTTTCCTCAGAATGTTTAAAGATCTCTCTTCAGGGACAACGGGCAAATTCAGAAACTGTCATTATTTTGTCCTAAGAGAATGTATACAATATTCCTCATGAACCTCCAAAATTAAGAGTTTGTGTATCATTTAGGATGCTTTTGGCTATAAATTTCAGAAACACCAGCTAAAGTAACATCAATGAGAAATAACACAAAGTCAGGAGATATGTTGGTATTGGAGTTTATTAACTTGTAGTGCAATGACTGTCAGCAAGACTCAGGTTTTTTTCATCTTTCATTTGCTATATTGTTGGGGTATCACCTTGGTCCTCCCAAAAGGCTATGGCATCTCCTCAACATTGTTATGTCCAGAGGTAGAGGAGAAGGGGACTGTTTCCTCTTAGGCCTCTTTTGTTAATAGCAAATAAACTCTCCCTATAACCACCCCCCATACATATTTTTCTTATCCCATCGGCTAGATCTAGGCTCTATAACTACTCCCAAACTAATTATTGCCAGAGAGAATGCAATTATTATGGTTGGCTTAGAACAATTATGATTCACCTCCTTGAACTTGGGGAGTCCTTGCCTTTTTATGTCCATGGTTATTCAAAACAGAGGTTCTGTTTGTAAGGAAGAATGTGACTAGGAATGGCTGTTGGGGAGGCAAGCAACTGTCTGTTATTATCCCCTTAGCCATACCTTAGTTCAGTGATTCCTAAACTGGTCACCATATCAGAATCACCTTTTAAACATTCTGGTCACATGCTGGATTATGTGTATCACAATCATGGGGATAAGACGCAGAAATCAGTATTTTTTTTTAAGCTCCTCAGGTGATTCTGAGGTACAGAGAAGTTTGGAGGTGACTGCGCTAGCTATTAGTTCAATGTGAGCCATGTTAGCAGAGCTCTATTGAAATATTTCCCTACTGGTCCATAGCGATCCTGTAGGTCCCATTCAGTTTCATTGAGCATATATAATAATGTCCTACGGTATAGTGTTGACTTGAACGGAACATGAAATATAGCATCATATCACTACAGAACCTGCACAATAGTCAAAATCTGAGAGAAAATTAAATATTTCTGAATATTCAGCTAGCTAAATATTTTAAAGTACCAAGTGTTTCATCATTTGATGACTTTTTAGGCTCTTTATTATTTCTAAATGATGATTGAAATCGGATGAGCTAGCTCTGTACCTTAAATTACACGATGGGGTTGTAGAATCATAAAAGTCATCTAGTCCAAACCCTGAGATATTGGCTTCACAAACACAAGGATTTTTATGTGTTTTTTTTTTTTTTCCACTGCTATGTCCCTGTGCCCAGAAGAATTCCTCTTCTGTCGTGCACGAGACTTATATCATGTTTTAGTTTTTTTCTTCAGTTAATTGCTCTGTGGCTCAATTTACTCATCTGTTGTATGGGAGACATTAATACTATAAAGAAAATGCAAAATTGAGATCCCTTTCTACCATCAATCAACTGAACAATATAGCAGGAGGAGATGGTGTCCCTTGGTCTCCCTGAGCTTCTGTAGGAAGAGAAACGCTCCTTGGTACCACAGAGTCTCTATGAGACACCAATATGGTGAGGTGTGTGAATGTGCCCTGCCAAACGTGCATTCCTAAACAGTTATGAATTACAATTCAAATGGGATAAAGTTAAATGTTCAACTAATGCAAGGCGATATTCAGAGCGCCTTCCCTCCAACATGTGTTTTTCTCTTTCTCCCTCCTCCTCTGTCGCTCTCAAAATGTTAATATGGGTTCCCTCTATAAATAACGATAGTGGCATACTGACATCCAGATTTAAACGTTGCAACACAGCACCCTGTACAAGAAGGCTGACACAGAGCTTCTATTTTTATATGTTTAGTGATATATCCAAGTGTCACTCAACAACAACAGGAAAGGAGCGGCTGTGCCACTATCGCTCACTCATATCTTCACCCCTCTTCCGCCTACTACTCAGACACATCCCTGACAAGCGCTGTGTGGCTCCACCCGCTCACCACCTGTCAATATTTTGGTTGGGGAAAAAAAAAAAAAAAAAGGATTCCAGCACATGATTCTTAATTTTCATTAGAATAAGTGTGTATATTCTGAACAACAATCTATGCTCAGCACTTACACCGCAAGGCTACAGGGTTTCCATTGCTACCCTTTCTTGAAATGCTCTCAGTATCCAAGGATCTCTGCAAAGACGATTCCAGACCCTCCGAGATGAGAACCAAAGTATATTCTAGCACTTGACAGAGAGCACTGGGAAAATGCAAGGAAATACCTTAGACTCGGTGATTAGAACTTCGGTTAGAGCACAGGGCTAAGGCTCCCACCTCAGGCAAGGTGACCCCAGGGTTTTATACTTTATGTGAGCAACCCGAGGCCATAGCCCTTCCTCTTTAGTCACTCTCCCTCCAGAGGCTGAGCTGAGACATACCACCAAGAACAGTTAGGGGTCAGGCCTCATCTACTGAAAAGCCACGTGGCTCACCAGTCTCAGAGCACCTGGGAATGCATCACATGCAAGAAGATCACACTTCACCCACCAGACAAGAGACATCCAAACCTGGCAGTGGTTCTCCTGGCAGGTAGGGGAAGAAGTGAATACATGCATCTGTAATTCATCGTGTGGTTCTTACTGAATACGCCGTAGGAGACTTGCAGTTTTGTTTGTCTTATAAATTTGATTGAGGTAGCTAACCACCTGTGAGACCAGACTCTCCTGGGTTCAAATTCTGACTCTGTAACTTCCCGGCTTTGTGATTTTGAGCGTGTCATTTTATACCTCATTCCTGTTTCCTCATCTGCAAAATAGGTTTGACAATGTGTAACTTAGAGGATTGGTCTGAGGGTAATATGAAAATATATTTACAGAATACTTACACAATGGCTGGTTTATAGGAAGTTACAGCTAATACTTATTAAGCCCTAATACATACTAAACACTGTTTTATGTACTTTCTCAGGTACCTCTAATTGTATTTGTAGTTTAAATCACTTCTTTCTTTCTGAAACTTTACTTCTATAATGGGGTGTTACCCAAGCTAATAATATCAAATCCATGAGTGTTTTGTATTTGTTGTTCCAGGACAGAAGCATTAAAGAAAAGGCATTGACTTATAAAAAGATAAAAGAAAAGAAAAAAAGCCATCATTGAAAATCTAGTGCAAGAATTTTGGGTAGAACAGGCTATATAGACTACAGATGGAAAGACTTACTGAGGGTGCAGGAAGGCTGAACCTAGAGAGGCAGGCAGAGTCCTGGGTAGAGCTGTCTACCTCCCGCTTTCTGGGAATTCACTATGCCCTGGGAGACCCAGGATTGGGACTGGTGCTTGGGATTTGTAGAAAGGTGGCCCAGGGCAGCACTCACTCCAGCTCTGTCTTCAAAAATTATCTCCTGCCCTGGGATCAGAACATCTAGCTTTAGCCCTAGCATTGTGATGGTGGAGGTGGGAGCTGAAACAGGTTGAAGGGCTGTGGCACTGACAGCTATGCCAGTAACAGCCTTAGCAGGTGCAGTGATTGCGGACCTGAAGGCGAAATGCTTCTCCTTCTCATCCCAATAAGGCTTGGATGTTTGAGGGTCTTCTCACTCTTTGTTCACTCAACCTGAGACCACCAAAGTCAGTAACAAAGACTATAAATGCTCCAACAAGGACAGGAAAAAGCTTTCTTTTTCCCAACTTTCAATTGGGCTACCACAAGTGAAGGGAAGACAATTAATGTATATATTTGGAACTTTATATAATCTGGGCACGAAGTGATATGAATTTGTTATTTAACCTTAATATTTTGATAATGATATTGTCTCGATTTTATAGATGGGGTATTGAGTTTTAAGGACATGAAGTAATTTAGGGTAACTGAGTGGCTCCGTCAGTGAAGCATCCGACTCTTGATCTCAGCTCAGGTCTTGATCTTAGGGTCGTGAGTTTGAGCTCAGCCTTGGGCTCCATGCTGGGCTTAGAGCCTACTTAAACAAACAAACAAAAAATATGAATTAACTTGACTGAAACCACAGTACTAGTTGCAGGCCTAGGTTCATCGGGATGTCTGTCTGACTCTAAAACTCTTTATAGGAAACAACTCTCACCATAATTAGTGTTAAGAATAGCATCCTGTTATTTAAGAATTTCTAATTTGTCTTTACTGTCAGTTGGGTCATGTTTAACCTTTTTTAGTTTTTGATTCAAGGTTTGCCACCATATTTATAAAATCCTATTTACCATTAACCTCACCACCACCAAAAAAAAAAAAAAAAAGTACTTATGAAAATAATTACAGATGCCAGGACAGCACCCAATACCAAGTAGATGCTCAAAAACACTCACTGAATTGAGTTCGAGAGAATTGGAACTAGCAAATAAAGTAATAATAATAATAATAATAATAATAATAATAGTGTTTGGGGTGAGAACTGAAAAGTCCTAAGAAGGTTCCAACAACACTTGGTACCATACCTTACAAAATAACTCAACATCTTGGAGTCATCGATGGATTTAGAGGTGTTCTGTGAAAGCATGTGTGTACTAAAAAGCCCTGAGAAGGGAGCCTATAGCTTCTTAGCATATAGCTTATCTCCAATGATGGAGAACTCACAATCCCATAACTCCAGTTTGAAAGAAAAAGTAGGCTCCCTTGCTTTGCCAGTACATTAGAACTCTGCCCTCTGAGTCTAGGAGATCCCACCACAAAAAACATTAGGAATCTTCATCTTCTTTGCAAGAATAAGCACCGATGTGCCTACTGATGCATGAGCGTGAGCAGTGGTTGCTTCTTCCTCCTGGCCATGAATCTCAGCCTCCCAGGGATTCATGGCCAAATGTCCTTCCACCGAAAAGGCAGAGGTCTTTGGAGTAAAAAGGATTACAAAGCATGAAAGCTTTCAGCAGAAAAAGGGAACTGAAAAAGTGCCAACTTGCAGAAAGACGTGGAAGTGCGAAAACCTTTGATCAGTACTTCATTAGGGGATTGAAGAAGAAAGGACATGGAAGCTGATGGAAAATCAAGCAGTGTAGCAGAATTCTAAGTTTTAAATGCTCTCCTCAAAAGATTTACTTATTTATTGAATTTTAATTTTTTTTCAGTCTCTTATTTGTGGAGGTACCTGGTTGACTGAGCCAATTAAGCATTGGCCTTTGGCTCACCAGAGTCCTGGGATTGAGTCCCGCATGGGCCTCCTTGCTCAACAGGGAGCCTGGTTCTCCCTCTGCCTGCCACTACCCCCCTGATTGTGCTTTCTCTCTCTCTTTCTCTGACAAACAAATAGATAAAATCTTTAAAAAAAAAAAAATCTCTTATTCGTGGACTTTGTTCAACGACCTAATTTTCTGATAAGCTTACTGGTCAACCAGTGTTGCAAAAGACTAGGACCAGGTGATCTCAGAGCATTCTGCCCTAGGAATGTGTGGGTGCCTTATGACAAAGTTCGGCTTAGCGGTGATGGTGAGGGAATGAGAGGATGTGTAGATAAGGGGACACTATTCAGGAGCAGAAAACTCATGGATATCAAATCACTACTCAGAAATCCGCTTGTAAGAAGACAGTGAACCTGCATATCCAAAATCCTTTGGATTAGATACTATACCAGCTTCTACCCTGTAGCCCTCAAGGGATTAGCTAATTTCAACCACAATACGTGAGTTACTACTCGGTTTCTGGCAAAATGAAAGATCACTGAGTCAGACCAACTCTAATAAGGGATAAATTATAGAAAATTCTGAATAATAGTATATTTTATGGAAAACTGAATCTTAACCACATTTGAATACATGTACTATTAGGATAGCCTGCTAATAGAATGTTGGGGTGTTTTGTTCCTAAAAATACATTCTTTCTTAGATTTTTGTTCAAAGACAAGATTCAGTTATAATTAAGTAAGACTATGATTAACCACTATGTCTGTCTGAAAAATAAGGATTAGTCTCCTAAATGGGCTGTAAAAGCCCCCAGATAATCCTCCTAATGCTCTCAGCATTACAAAGCCCCTTTCCCCCCACAAGTATAGAGAAAATAAACCTCTACAGAACCAGTTTTTAGGATGCCTCTATTCCTCAACTCACGTACTTAGCATGGAAAATGTTTCTCTGTTCCAGGAGGGTTTTTTGAAACAATGAATGCTGGTGGGCTTGTCCCACTTTCCATAAAATAGATCTTCCTCCTAATTTCTCTTATTCCTCCTATTTTGCCAATCGCCTTCCCCTCCCTTCTTCTTTTCAAAGAACTTATTTTCTCAAGCTGTTCTCAGTTAGGCAGTGTGTGCAAAGAGCGCTGATGTTTCCCCTCTAGAAGCCTCCAGTGAGTTCACCCAGTCTCTTTCATGCTAGAACTACATATTTATCAACCCCAGAGAGCAAAGATGAGGCGGCACCAGGGTAGTGAGTGATGTGAGTTGCTGTCATGGCAGAAACTGTGCTGGTGGAGGCCTCCGATAGAAAAAAGACCCTGGGGTAGGAAGGGACAGAGAGCACGAAGAAAAAAAAGAATGTATGAGATGAACTTTAAAAAAAAAAAAAAAAAAAAGACAGAAGAAAACAGTGAGTAATTAGGGAGAAGTTGGTGGCGTGCACAGTTGCCAGTCCCTGCTGGAAATGCCCTCCAGTGACCAGAAGTGGGTCATAAGTGTAATGAGCCGGGTAGCCTGACATCTGGACTCCTTAGTCCGGCCTCGGGTTTCCACCTGGGTGCAACAACTTGAGAGTTTCAGGGCTGAGAGGTAAGCGAATGCTTTTGTTTCATTTTCATCTCCTCCATCAGACATAGCCACAGATATGCCTCTATGGGAAGAGCCCACCCTTCTTGATGAACCAAAATAACCAGAGGCAGCCACAGTCCAGACTGGGTTCCTTGACATCCCTCTAGGCCTGCATGGATTTAAGAAGTAACTTGCTCTAACCCCTGCCCAAGCTCATAACTTACAAGCTTCTAATTAGCAACCACCCCAGGCCTTTGAATTTCTAGAGATGCAGATAATTCTTATTTCTAATAATTTAACTCTTCTGACAACAACCAGCATTTTTGTAAAGACTATTGGCTTCAAGGAAACTGGGCAAGATTGATGCACGGTTCACCCAAACCATGGCCGCTGCTCGTGAAACTTCCCAGAGCACTTTTGATCCTGGCAGTGCCTTAGCATGGTCATTATCAAACACACATATGGCGACCACATTTTCTGAACCTCAAACGGGGACGTACTGGTCTAACAATAAGAAAGGGGGTTTGACAATGGAGAAATGGTACCCGTCCTACTCATGCTTCTCAAAGCGTTAACCCCTCTTTACTATTCTCTCCGTGACTTTTTTAACAAGCCCTAGACTGAAAATAAGTTTCCCTCTGTGTATCTCATCTTCCTTATCCTCAAGCTTCACTCTTTTCTCTCCAGCTTTACCCTTTATCTTGGCACCTTAGAGATAGCATTAATGAAAGTTGAGTACAAGAAAGTCTAAATGTTACTTAATCACTATTATATCATCATTCCAAATGCTATGCTAAATGGTACTCTATCGATACAGGAAAATGGGGCAAGACACGTAACATGAGATTTGACATCAAAGAACATGAGTATATGTGGAGGCCCTGACATTTGCTAGTTATTAATATTTCTGATGCTTAATTTTCCATCCACAAAATCAGAACTATAACAAAACCTACTTCTTATGGTGGTTGTGAAAATTGAAAGGTGTAAGGTGCGATAAAGCCTTAAAGTGAGAATAACTCACTAATACAGGTGAATTTAGCAGGCCATCACAAGAGATAATTTTAGGCAAAGAGCCTTTCCCTGGGCCTATCAAATCATACCAGCGGGTCACATGCTTATTCAGCACTTTAGCAGGCAGGCCCTTCATGAGTGCACAAGACACATCACACACTTCACAAAGCACACATCACAATTAGAACCCATTGATTTAAGCAGGTGACTTCGTTTTAATCAATTATCCAGTATTATGGAAAAATTTCAGACTTTTTTTTAAATTATTTCTATTAACATATAATGTATTATTTGCCCCAGGGGTACAGATCTGTGAATCATCAGGCTTACATATTTCACAGCACTCACCACAGCATACACCCTCCCCAATGTCCGTAATCCAACCACCCTATCCCCAATCCCATCCCCCAGCAACCTGGATATGTGTCTCTATCTTTTACATATGCTTTCTGACTTGTCCAGACCCCATATCTTCAGCAAAACTAAGATAAATAGCTGAGCAAAAATTCTCATCTGTTCACTGCTCCACTGTTTCTAAGTCCTTTCACTGTGTTTTTTATTTTCCCTAGAGGCAGGTTAGACCTGTCCGAAGAGGAAGAGTAGTGTGCTTGATATATAAATATCCTGCTGGTTGGGACTGCAAAGGAATCATGGTATTCTTTGCATGACTTCCCAGTAAAATGTGGGGGGAAGCAATGTGGTCCCAGAATGACCAGAACAAAGTAGATACTACTCCTGTTTTCACCCTGAAAAAAATACAAGGGCTATCTTAAAATGTCCCAAATGACTTTGAGGGGAGCTTAGCCCCCTTGTGCTAATACCTGGTCCTGCCTGCTACTACTAACAACCCTGTTTTTAGGGAACAAAAATATTTCCAGAATGTCGCGTCCAGCGCCATAGAAGATCAAATCAGGAATTCAAGTGAGAAGGAAGAGAATTGGTCAGCAATATCGGAAGGGTATTCAATCTAGAAAACAAATGTCCCATATCAGAAGTTCACTAGAATACGACAAGAGAAGAAGGTGAGAGTTCCCAAATCCATAGCTGACAAAACCAAATCAAGGATGCGTGCCCAGGAAAGTAGATGAAGTGACAGGAGATAGTAGGAGGGAGTCAGGCACTAAGCCATCAGAAAATTCTGCATGACTTCTTTCCTCCGTTTCAGGGTTGTTTACAGGAGGCTTAGCACTAGCCAACTGCTTCTGCTCATGCACATCTTACAGGCACCACCCAACACCCAACTGAGCGATATGTCACCTTGCCAGGGACCCAAATGCATCATGCCGCTGTGTATTTTCTGTCCATTGAGATTGTAAGTTATTGGAAAGCAGACTTGTATTTCTTTTCTACCCTTCCCTTCTATGTCCAAACCAGAGATTTGATATGTATTACATAAACTACAAACAAATGAAAAATTATGACAAAGCCTCAGGTCTAATGTATTTGGGGTAAGGATGAGTTACACTAATTTGGGGACCCATCATGTTCAGCTTTCCTGAATGTGTGCAGAAACACAGATCCTATTGGCAATCTATATGGGGGATGTTGCTGCTCCTGGGGGCTTTGCCACAAAAAGCAAATAATTTGACTGACTTTAGACAGGCTCCAACACTGGACTATGGCACAGCTGAAGCACTGGGATTTATACAGAAGATTGCTCCGCGTCAGGAAAGAATGTATTCTCCTCGGCAATAGAACGTCCCGATTTCTTGCTTCAGGTTGAACAGAGAATTTCTCCACTGCAAACTCCTAGCTTAAAAATGAGTTTTCCTCTTGCCAGTCTGGATTATGATAGATGTCTACCCTACCCCCGCGTCTCATTAGACTGCCTGCTGACAGGAAAAGACTCAGCAAGTTGGTAATGTGGGAGATCCCTTCCTGATATTTGGCACAATCTGATTTTATCTCTAGTTGTCTTTATTTATCCTCCGCCATTAGATTTTGGCTCTCTTGGATTCAAATGACATCTTTAAGGGGAGAAACAAAGAATTTGCAATTGTTTCCCAGCAATGTGCAAATTGGCACTTAATTGAGAATTAATGGTGTGCTAACGGCTCACTGCAGCCATTCCCACTGCAAATTGCACTGGGATTGCTTGCACTTTTGACTTTGACATGCTTTTTATAGGGGTACATGAGTAATTTGATCTGTAAAAGGGAGAGAAGATTCCACCTCCTGAAGGAAAAGTACTAATTAGCAGCAAAATCTAACTGCTTTTCTCCAGCAGGGTCTCCTCTCCCTATGTTTGGCTTAATGCAAACGCCTGCCATGCTGAGTTTCTACATTGGATTGTCCAATACAGCTTGTTTAATTTTAATTTCCTTTAGCAGAGTTGGTATTCAATTAGCCACACCAATGAAGGGATGTATTAGCACACATAATAATCTCTTAACTTTGTACAGAGCTTTAGAGCTTATGAAGCACTTTCACATTTGCTCCTCACACACATAATTGTCGTATTTAGCTACAATTACAAGCCCCATTTTACAGATGGAGAAGTTTGAGTTCAAAGATATTAAAAGTACAACCAAGGTTACATAAAATAAGAAGTGGAGAGGATAAAGCCTCCAGATTCCATAGTTATTCATCCATTGCTTTTTTCCTACTATCTCAAGAAAAGAGTATGGTTCATGCTATCACCCTAGGTGCACAGCACCCTTTTTAATACCACATTCATATCATTCATTTGTTCATTCTTTTTTTTTTTTCAACATAAAGGTTTAGTAAACAACAATATGTACGTAATACTTCCTAAATATTCTTGGAGAAAATGAAAATAATACAAGGTGGAATTCCACAAAATTCTTGAGCATGTGACAAATATACATTAGATGCTGATGTTAACATTAGGCAAAAACCTAATCCTTGAGTGTAGGAACTATCTCCAGTTCATCATTCTATGCATCCGCAGCACCTAACGCAGTATGGGGTCTAACAGAAAGTAGGTAGTGGGTGAACACTGGCAGGGGTGTGGAGGGGTGGGGAGAAATTTAATGTAATCATATCATTTTTTTGCTGGCTTTGTTAGCCAGAAGAATCTAAGCCTGAATTTTGCATTTTTGGCTTCCCTGATTTTTGAAAGCCATAATCTGAGCAAATTTGGAAGCCTTGCTTTTCCTGTCTATAGAGAGAAGAAGCCTCATTCATCGAAACAAAAATTTCTGATTTGGGAGTTTCTTCCCAAGGGCGCTAGGACAGCTTGGAGAGGAAATAGTGTCTATAACTATCTATAACGTTGTCCCTCTCTCCATGGTGTGATTTCCAATGATCTCCTGTCTTAGATCACTGACTATAGGGAAAATCAGGAAAATAGTCTTCATACCCCAGAAATGCCTTCCTGGGGATTTAGATACAGCCTCAGAGAGCAAAAGCACAATCAAGTGAATGTGAGAACTTCACTGCCCTCACTGAAAAGCCTGGGACTCTGGGTCATTTTCTGACCTGTGACAAAAATATCCTTCGTAAGATTCTTCTTGAATGGGATTGCGGGACTGGGAAGAGAAGAGGCCTCAGCCTCCTGCTGTGAGGATGTGAGATCTCCAGCTGTGCCAATCCTCATTAGCACCCAGTGGGGGATGGTGGGGGGCAGGAGGCAAGCATTTGGAAGACTTTGGCTCACAGCCCAGCCTAAGAAGTCCCCTGAGATGGTCCTTAATAAACCTCCTGGGAAGGGCTGGAAAAGTTAATTAGGATGTAAAAAGGTAGTTTGACTACTTCAAATCAGAAGCAGTTGGAGAGTATTAAATAATTTTTTTAATCCATTTGATTTACCAAGGGGGGTGGATTTCTTGTTCATGGGGCTTTACCATAAAAGCATAGTTAATATTACAGCACGTGGTCATTGAGAGAGGTTGAGACATTCAGAACATTACTGTTTCACGTGATGTGACTTGTAGCTTCTAGATCTGTGCTGTCCCATTGGATAGCTATTAACATATATGGGTATTGACCATGAAATGCAGAAGTAAATTCTTAATATTTAATGCAAATCAGTTTATGTCTAAAAATCTAAAAATTCATATCTAAAAATTTATATCTACATAGCTATGTAAATCTACTTCTTCAACTATAAATTTTATTAATCCTGAATATTAATCAAGTATTTCTGATGAAAATGTGGTGCCTGGATTCAAATGTGCTGTAAGTATAAAATACACACCAGATTTCAAAGACTTAGTCCAAAAAAAAAAAAAAGTAAAATGTCTCACTAATTGTTTATATTGATTAAACATTGAAACACTATTCTGGATATACTATGTTAAACAAATTATATTATTCAAAGTAATTTTGTTTGATTTTATTTTTTTACTTTTTTTTAATGTAGCTACAGGAAACTTTTAAATTACATATTTAGAGTACATATTTTCACTGGATAATATTTTTCTAATGAAGCACTATTATGTGCTAAATTGTGTCCCCACCCCAATTCATATTTTGAAGTCCTAAAGTACAATACATGAGAATGTGACTATGTTTGGAGATAAGGTCTTTGAAGAGGTAATTAAAATTAAATGAGATCATTGAGGTGGTCCTAATCCAATATGACTGATGTCCTTATAAAAGAGATTAGGCCACAGGCATACACAGAGGAAAGACAATGTAGAAATCTGTGGAGAAAATGGCCATCTATAGGCTAAGGGGAGAGACCTTTAGAAGAAACCAACCTTGTGTCTTGGATTAAGGTTGAGGGAGAAGTAACTATGGAGAAAGCATATGTAAGAATGTGTAACAAAGGAACATGACCTAACCTGAATTGTCAGGGAATTCTGAACAGAGACCTGAAGAGAAGTTTGAGTGAACTGTAGTGAAAGGAAACAAGGGATCATAGAGAGCATCATGTGCAAAAGTCTTGTGATGGAAAGAAACATGAGACCCTTGGGTGATGTGAAATGAAGACAGAGTAGTCTCCAGGGTACAGACTTTGAAAGTTCTAGTAAGCCAGTTGGCGATTTTGGTCTTTGTCTTAAGATATAGCATTTTAAACAGGGTGTTATTTGATTTTACTTGTGTTTGGAAATAAACATTTTGGCTTCTGGATAGAAAATTAATTCAAAGGGATGAAGAGTATATGAAGGTATTTGATTTAGGAAACTAGTGCAGTAATCAGGGGAGAGAAAATGGTAGTTAAGGGACTGGGATTAAGGATGAAGACAGATGGATAGATTTCAGTTTTTTACTATAGGGCTTCTCATACTTTAATGTACATAAAAATCATCTGGAAACCTTGCCAAATGTAGATTCTGATTCGGTAGGTCAGCAGCAGGCCTAGAATTCTTTTATTCTAACAAGACTCACACAAAAGTGACTCTGGTCCTCAGATCACACTTTAAGCAGCAAGGTTCTGGTCCTTAGAATCTGCTGGACTTGGCGATATGATACAAGGAAGAGAGTGAGGGAGATTAAGGTTTCTAGGGGAACATTGAGTTTAAAGGGATTTGACTTCCAAGAGAAGATGCTAAGTAGGAAGCTATATGAATATTGTCTCTATGAAGGGAAGTTCTGGCCTGGAGACATAAATTTGTGAATCAGTTGCATATAGCTCAAGCTATAATAATTGCATATATCTGAAGATGCAGATGTTATCTCGTAATGAACAATAAAGAGTAAACAGTGATGAGGCCCTAGAACCAAACCTTGAGAAGTAACAACACAGGAAGGCAAAATGAAGTCAAAGTAGAAGAAAACCTCAATAGTCTTGTGTGATAGAGATGGAGAAGATATTTCAAGAAGCATAGAGAGATCAAGAGTTGAATGCTGCTGGCAGATAAAAGAATATTAAAAATAAGATGTTCTGGTTGGTTGTTTTCTCTTCAGCTGCTTCTCCTAGCTTGCCACTAGAGTTGACTGCCAATCGTTTTGCATAGTTTCCTTTTGTCCTCTTTCCTCAATTTGGGTCATTATCATGCACTTTCCCCACTGACATGTTTAGGCAGAGTAACTTAATGACCTTGGAAGTCAAGTGCTGAAAATTGAGGAGTGTAAGAGGGAAGAAACTTAGAACTCTAAATCACTGCTTGGAGAAGGGCCAGTTAGGAATATCAATTGTAGATAGCAGCTAGCATTATTGTAACTGATACATGGAAGAACGTGTGCAATCCTCAATTGTCAGATTGCAACTCAAATTATATATGTATTTTCCAGTACTAGGATCACAAGACATAGGTTAACCAAGTTTGTGTATAGTAGCCTGGTTAGGAATTAAATTCATGTTTTAAACCCCCTTTAAGTTAATATTTTCTTGGTTATACATTCTGAGTTTCAAACAACTAGTTTAGAATGAACTTTTGGAACCACACCCATTTCTAACTAACTGGGAACTGCTAACATAGCAAAAGATTTATTGCTGAATGATCAATTTGATACGCTTGTCATAACTGCTAAACTATCCAGACATGGTTCATTTATTCCAGTCAACATAATGTCTGAAATGGATTGAAGAAATTGGATCAATAGACCTTGACCATCGATCTGCAATGGTCACTCTGGACAGTTGTGGAAAATCAACCAGCCCAGTTGTCTGAAAAAATAACATTGGCAAGCAAATTATTTTATCAGTCATCTTTGTTTTTAGTGAAAAATGACATGGTTTCAATTTAGAATGGTATATGGTTCACTAACCTTACGGTGACCAATCTCTAAAAATTGAGATATGTGTTATATCACAAAGCTGATAGGTTGTAGGAATTCAACTACATACACTCTTTTTTTTTTTAACTAAAAAATTGATGTAGATAACTTTGTTTAAAACAGTAATAGTAATTACGACAACATCATAAGGGGTGAGAAGGAGGGACACTATGTTGTAAGGTACCACATTACATATGAAATGATATAGTGTTATTTTAAAATGAGCTTAAATTTGTTATAAGTGTACATTATAAACTATGGAAAAAAACACTATTTTTTTTTTTAAGATGTAGAACTCTTATGTTAGGGAAGAGATAAAACAGAATTATATGAAATACTCAAGTTCAGAGAAAGCAGGAAAAAAGGAAGAAACAAGAAATAAAGAGCAAATGTACTAAATAGAAAAGTCACAACTTGGTAGATATTAATCCAATATATTAATAATCATTTAAGTGTGAATCATTTAAGTACACCAATTACAAGGCAAAGATTGTCAAAGTGGTTTAAAAAAAAACAAACACAAAAACAAGACCTCATTATAAGTTGTTAATATGAAAGTCACATTAAGTAAAAATATTCAGGTTAGCTAAAAGTAAAGGGATGGAAAAACCCAAAAGTCTATCAATAAATAAATGAATAAAAAGAAGTGACATATACATACAGTAGAATTTTTTTAGCCTTAAGAAGGAAGGAAATTCTGACACATGCCATAACATGGGTGAAACTTAACATGAAATAAACCAGATACAAAAGAACAAATACTGTGTGATTCCATCTACATGAGGTACCTAGTGTAGTCAGATTCATAGAGACAGAAATCAGAAAGATGATTTCCAGGACTAGGCAGGGGAAGGAATAGAGCCTTAGTACTTAATAGATACAGAATTTCAGTTGGGGAAGTTGAAACAGTTCTAAGAACAGATGGTGGTGATAGTTGCAGAACAATGAAGTTACTTAATGTTACAGAACTGTATGTTTAAAATGGTAAATTTTATCTTATATGTATTTTACCACAATAAAAAATGCATACACAAAAACCAAAGGGATGGAAAAGATATACCACATTAACACTAATAAAAAATACAAAGTAATATATTAATTTTAGACAAAATTAACTACAGAAAAAGGAATATTATCAGGGATCAAAAGGGACATTACAAAATCATGCTGAGTGTAATTACTGAAGAAGACATACCATCCTAATTTGTATGCACTACTCTATGCACTACTACAGAGCACCAAAATACAGGAGGTAAAATAATTTGAAAGGAGAGAGAGAGAAAAATCCACCATTATAGTTGGAGATTTCAACAACCCTGTCAGTAATTGGTATACCAAAATGTCAGAGAACCAGTAAGGATATAAATGACCTGAATAACATTATCAATTAGATTTAATTGACATTCGTACACAATTCTATCCAACAACAGCAGAATATATATTCTTCTCAAGTTGACATGGAGTAGTCACCAAGATAAACCATGTTCTGGAACATAAAATACACCTTACAAATGTAAAAAAATAGAAATCATATGAGCTATATTCTTAGAACAAACATATTAAACTAAAAATCAATAACAGAAAGGCAGCTGAAAATATCTAGAAATTACATAGCACAATTCTAGATAATCCACACATCAAAGAGGTCTCAAGAGAAACGTAAAATACATTAAACTAAATTAAAATGAAAATATAACTTATCAAAATTTGTGAGTTGCAGCAAATGCAGTACTTAGAGGGAAATTCATAGTATTAAATAAATGTTTTAGAAAAGAAGAAAATCCAAAATCAATAACCTAATTTTCTAAGTTAGAAAATTAGAGGAAGAATAGCAATTTGAATTTAAAGGAAGCAGAATAAAATAGATGATAAAAAGTTAGAACACAAAATCTTGAAAACAGGAAAATAGAGAACATTAATGAAGTCAAAAGTTGATTCTTTGAAAAGATCAGTATAAATTCTTAGCCAAGCTAACCAATAAACAAAAATTACCAATGTTAAAAATTAAAGAAGGTCATCACTACTGATCTCATGGACATTTAAGGGATAATAGACTTCAAACAAGATTATACAAAAAAAAAAAAAACCCTCAAAAATTTAGATCAAATGGACTAATTCCATAAAAATTATCAAAATGCATAAAAAAGAGAAATAGATAACTGAATAGCTCTATATGAATTAAGTAACTTTAATTGTTAATAACCTTCCCCCCAAAAAGGTACAAGTACCAAGCCCTAATGATTAGATGGTGAAACCTACTAAGCATTTAAAAAAAAAAAAAAATTCTCCATAATCTCTTCCAGAAAACAGAAGCAGAGGTAACATTCCTTAACTCATTCTATGAGGTAAGCATTACCCTATATCAATACCAGATAAAAATGTTGGGAAAAAGGAAAACTCCAGGTGAATATCTCTCATGAACCTAGATGCAAATCTCCAACAAAATATTAACAAACTGAATACCACAATGTACACAAAAGAAAAATCATCTACTACACCTAAAAGAATTTTTTTTCTATCTCTGCCAGACTGCTTCTATATTCAAGAATCAGTCAATGGAGTCGATCATATCAACAGGCTTAAAAAACAAATATTATATGATGTTATCAATTGGTACAGAAAAAGCATGTGACAAAATCCAAAACCCATCCCTGATAAAAATATTCAGCAAACTAGGAATAGAGGGACACGTCCTCAATTGGATAACGATTTCATTGAGTCTATAGATTGCTTTGGGTAGTATTGACATCCTATAGTATTATCTTCTAATCCATGAACATGACATGTCTTCCCATTTATTTGTGTCTTGATCTAGGAATTCAGTGCTATCCAAATGAAAATCTCTGCAAGCTCTTCTGTAGATAGCAACAAACTGATTGTGAAGTTTGTATGGAATGGGAAAAGGCCTTGAATAATTAACACAATCCTGAAGAACAAAGCTGGAGGACTAGCACAACCTGATTTCAAGACTTACTATAAAACTCCAGTAATAAGACAGTGTGGTTGTTAGTGAAAGAATAGACATGTAATTCAATGGAAGAAAATAGAGAACAAACCCCTACAAAATAGAGTCAACTAATTTCTTTTTTTAAATTGTAGTAAAGTATTCATAATATAAAATTATTATTTTAGTAATGTATAAGCTGGCATTAATTACACTCACATTTTTGCACAACCATTATCTCTGTCCACCTCTGGAACTTCTTCATCTTCCCAGACTGGAAGTCTGTATCTATTTATGTTTTAAAGATTTTATTTATTTATTGAAAGAGAGAGAGTGAGTGAGACAGAGAAAGAACACAACCCAGCAGGGAGGGTCAAAGACAGAGAGAGAAGCAGACTCCCCGCTAAGCAGGGAGCTCAATATGGGGCTTGATCCGAGGACCCTGGGATCATGATCTGAGCTGAAGATAGACACTTAACTGACTGAGCTACCCAGGTGCCCCAAGAACTCTATACCTATTAAACAATAACTCCCCATTCTCTCCTCTTCCTAGTCCCTGATAACTACTATTCTAGTTCATTATTTCTATGAATTTGATTATTCTGGGTTTGGAGGGAAAAAAATGTTCTGACCTAAGTAATTTTGAAAATAAGTGGTATCTGTAATAATAAAGGCAAAAAGAACTGTACAGAAGTACTGTACTTTAGTTGAAAAGTCTCCCATGAGAGTATGGGCTAAAATTCTGAGACCACTATGCGTGTATACTGGAATTAAATAGTTAAGTAAATTGGTGTCAAGTGGTGGGATTAGGGATTGTGCATAGGAAATGGGCATAGGCAAGAAAAATCTTAGAAGGCTTGACTACTAAATGTAATGTGGGTTCCTGGATGAGATACTAGACCAGGAAAAGGACATTGGATAAAAACCAAGGAAATTCAAATAAACTGTGAACCTTAGTTAATAATGATGTACCGATACTGGTTCATTCACTGTGACAAATGTATCATATTAACATAAGGTAATAAATACTAGAGGAAACAAAAGTTAAGTGTATGGGACCTCTCTGTACTATCCTTGCCCTTTTTCTGTTAATCTAAAGCTATTCTAAAATAAAAGTTAATTGACTAGAGAGAACAAACTGATGGTTACCAGAGGGAAGGTTGGTGGGGGATGGATGAAATAAGTGATAGGGATTAAGGAGTGTACTTGTGATAAGTGCTGGGTGATGTATGGAATTGTTGAATCACTATATTGTACACCTGGAACTAATATGACACTGAATGTTAACTATACTGGAATTAAAATTAAAAAAAATAAAATTTTAAAAAAATAATAAGTTACTTGAGAAAGAGAAATCGTATGGTATCTAGAATTGTGGAATCTTCTTAGAAGGATAGAGAATGCTAGTGCCCTTTACAGGGTACTTCAAGGAACCATGAGGGGACTGATGGAAGGAGTTATGGCAGCAGAGGAATGGAAGCTGTGTCCATCACAGCTATAATGAATGGATAATTGAACAAGTATCTGCCAGGAAAGTCACTTCCGTCAGGGGAGAAACTGGCTACTAATTTCAAGCAGAGAGTAGACTAAGGTCAGAATCTAGTTGTCTGTTTGGTTTTCAAAGAAGTCAGATTGATTTATAGTTGTATAACATAATTTACAAAATAATTTTACCCTTTTCTTACATAATTTACTCAATAATAATGGGAATTATATTTTCAACTCATTTAGAGATGAGAAAGAGTTTCGGAGAGATCCAGTGACCTGGCTAAAGTTACCCAGCTAGTGAGAGAGCAAGCAGACAATTCTGTGCTAAAGAAGCCACTTGAGGGTTGAGGAGACAAGAGGCCAGGAACAGGGGTAGGTCACACAGAGTGTAGGTGTGAGAATGGGTCAGATACCTATGAAGATAATCAGCTTGAACATTGAATGGGTGAGGAAGGGGTAGGACAACTCTGATCCCTTTTTGCTGTCCCTCTTTGATTTTGTAAAGAGTTCAGGGCTCATATAGATTTAGGACTCTCAGAGTTTCTGACAGATGAAAAATTTGAAATTTGATCTCCATATTTCAGGGTGGAAATCCTGTTTCTAATGGAAGATTTGATTCAACCTGGGACCATAATTATCCAATAGCAGCATAAATACCTGTCACCCTTGCTACCCAGTACATAAAGTTTTCTTTCACACCTGGGTACCTCATTTGCCTTCTCAGCAAATAAAGTTTCTCACTATTGGACTTCTCAAATAGCAAGCTCCTCAGTATATCATTTTTCCATTTGCAGTAACTTGAGACAGACAACTTTTTGTCACACCCAGAGGGTTTCTTTTTACTTCAATTATATAATAGGTTTCCTGGCATTTTTGTCCCCAAATGTAGGTTAAAAAGTGCTTGCTAAAATTAACTTCTGTTATTTTGCACTCACGGGGCTTCTGGGGAAGGGCTGTCCACTTAAAATAGCTTCTAAGGGAACTATTCAGGACACTTGTAACTTTAGGTTTTATTAAATGACACAAGCTGCTGATGCTGGTTTTCCTTGACATGTAACTGAATCTCATTTGATCGGGGGGAAAAATGTTCCCTGTGTTGCTGGTGAAATAGTAGAGTTCCATGACCACGCTATCCTGCCATTTTAGCAATCTGGATTGGGGCTGCATGCAGCACAATGTGGGGAAGTCTGAAGATGAATGAATATGACAGCTTGGTAGAGACAGCTCAACTCAGGCTAAAGGGCACTCTGGGACTTTGACCTCTATCCTGGTGGCCAGCTATGTATCATGGAAAAGGCAGAAAGAAAACACAAATCACAGAAATGTCTTGCCCTATGATAAGAGCTAGATATTGGCAATGGGCAAGTTCACAATGACACACACTCATACACACAGAGACAAACACATGCAATTTTTGCCTAGTCACAGAATTCATCTCTCTGTAACTGTATGAACAGTGATTGTTCTCTCATGAGGTATTCACATATACATGAATATGAATGTAAATTATGTAGGAATTACATTTTTTTAGAGGGGGGAAGGGGCAGAAGAAATCAGAGAATCTCAAAGAAGCTCCATGCCCAGCACAGAGCCTGATGTTGGGCTCAATCCCATGGCCTTGAGATCATGACCTGAACTGAAATCAAGAGTTGCATGCTTAACTGGACTGAGACACACAGGCGCCCTGAATTATATTTCTTATATGTAAACCATTTTTCTACAGGTCACTTCAACCTTGGAGATAACCAGGACTGTGTGTCAAACTATGGCAATGGTATTTAGCTCCAAGGAACCACGCTACTTCATCATCCTGACCACCTGGTCTTAGGTAGCTCGCATTCTTGGTGGCACCTATAAGTGTTATTCCCTACTGAAGAGCTACTCTTGCTTCTGCTGCCCCCCAACAGAGCCCAGTGCCACCTGCAAAGCCCCTTTAGGGGCTGCTCTGGTCATTGACTCAATTTTTGTTCGTTTCCTGCTGCTGCAGCTCCTTCATGTCCCAGACACTATAGGGGCAATATTGGCTCTTACCTTGTGAGCACTCATGAGCAAGATATTAGAACAACTTGGGATGGAGAAACCCCAATGCTGACAGCAGAGGTTCTCAGCACAACAGGAGGTTCTTCAAGCCTTAGGTTATGGAGAACAGAAATGAAATGAAGACAAGAGCTCACAATATTGGACTCGACAAGATTTTACCTTCCTTTCTGTCCCCCACTCCAAAACTAATCCCTAAAATCTCAACACCATCTCCCTTGTAGGCTATCAGGATAAGTCTTTAATTACTGTTCCCAGAAGTCACTACAAGACCCTTCTATCATTCATTACCTGCCAGTCCATACTGCTCTGGATACCCCTAATAGCACTCCATTCCAAACCCTGCCTATTTCCCAATACCTTGCTTTTATACCCTCTGGAACTTATGATCCCTCATCACAAGATTTCTTCTCAAATTATCCTCCTCTTCTTGCTTTCTACCTCAAATCTTGTTCTCTCCTGAGGATACTGTTTCCCTGGTGGCCCTCTCCTATTGTAGTACTTCCTTCCCCACTTCAGTACTACTAGATGGGAGAGATGTTCTCCCTGGAGATGTCCTGCTGCTTCTAGTTCAGAACAATACTATGTCCTTCTTCCCTCCACACCAGTCAGTGAGGAGACGTACCCTGTCACCACACACCATTAGCTCTATATCCTTGCTATGGTCATCTTCAGACACCTTGCTTATTATGTAACCACCATCTATTATTTTCCATCTCACTTCCCCGTGTACCTAACTTGAGCAATCAATCATCCCACTGGGACATAAAATCCAAAGGTCATACCCCCTTTTAATTGTCCTTTCCTCCCTTCATGTTCTTGCATCCCCCCAACACCTAGCTTAAATTCTATCACCCACTATTTTTAACCACACCATTATAGACAACCTCTCCACAGTCCCTCTCTCTTTATTCTTTTCACCTTGCAAAAATCCCAAACCTAGTTATATACAACTCTACCATCTCTGCACCCACACTTACTGGGAAAATATCCACATCTGTCCTCTTTGATCATTTTACAATTCATGACCACTGGCTTCAAGAAAACTGTTAATATCATTCAGCAACCCTACTCTATTTCCCTAGTCTATATCCTTCCCCTCGTTCCTCATGACAGTTTCCTGCCTTCTGCTCTGTCCTCACACTTCCAACTTCTCCTTCCTCATTCTTAGCTAGTGGCCTCACCTCCTATTTAAGTACACATTTTATTTTATTTTTTAACTATATATTTAAAATTCATGTAAATGGTGAATTCTCATATCATTTTCTATATTTTTTTGATTTAACATATACTATACATTTTAAAAGTAAAAGCAGTTAGAAGGGAATGTTCAGACTTCTCTATCATCATATTTACAAAACTACCTTTATCTACATCCATACCTCTGCTTTCTTTCGGTTACTATGAATGAAATGACCATGGTCCCATCAACACCTAACCCCATGGCTTGTTCAGCAGGTCCCTTACTTTCTTGCCTACCCAAGGATGATGCTCTAGCAATGTCCCTTCTTTCTACTGCATCATAAAAGTCTCCTCTATTCTGGATCATTCCTAATAACATAAACATGTTACAATTTCTCCCAAATTCAGAAGTATATTTGTTCTTGAGCTCACATCCCTCTCCAGGTACTATTCCATTTATTTTCTCTTTCTTATACAATGCTTTCCTAAAGATATTTATATTCTCACTATCTCCAATTCTTCTCTTCCACTGTCTCTTTACTACATGCCAACCAGTCTTCTAACTAGAACTTCACTGAAGTAGCTCCTGACCAGGTTACCAATGACGGTGCTAAAAATCCACATGCACGTCTCAGTTTTCATCTTACCCATCCCACCAACAGCATTTACACAATCAATCATTTCCCCCTACTTAAACATTTTCTTCATTTTTTTCCTTAGCCTCTTTCCTCTTTGCATGACTGCTCATTCTCTGCCTTCTTTGCTTCCTTCCTCTTCATTTCTCCAACCATTATGGCTCAGTTCTCGGACCTCCCTTCTTCTCCATCTACACTCACTTTCTAGGTAATTTAATCCAGACTCATGGCTTCCATTATTATCCATATGCCAAAAATTTCTGAGTGTATATCTTCATCCTAGAAAATATCCCTGAAATCCAGACTCTAAGATACAGTTGCTTACTTGATAGCTCCATTTAACACGTCCACAAGGAAACTTGTTTATCCCTAACCAAACTTGCATCCTCAGTAAAGACAGTTTTGGTCTTCTCATTGTGTAATCCCAAAAGCTTAGAGTCATTCAATCTGTCAGCAAATAGATGTGTCTGGTTTTATCTCTAGAGTATATCTAGAACCTGACACTTGTCATCCTCCTGTGAAACAACCACCTAGACCACAACCACTATCATTTATCATCTCTATTATCTATTATTTCCTCCTCTCCAGGACCACTACAGTGGCCTACTCCATAGCAGCTAGTGTAGTGATTTTAAAATTTAATTTGCTTATGTCTTTCCTACGGTCAGACTCTAGTGGGTTTCTATATTATCCAGAGTAAAAGCTAAAGTCCTTAAGTTCTCCATTAATTCCTATGTAATTTAACCCTTCACCACATCTCTGATGAAGAGGTGAACACCTCTTTACCATTCCTCACCTCATCTCCCTCAGATATCTGCTTAAATGTCACTTGTAGTAAGATCACTCCAAAATAACAAACTCCATCCCTGGCATTCCCTTTCTCACTTATCTGCTTTCCTTCTACTGAATCTATCACCATCTGTCATACTCTCACTTTTGTGTTTATTTTCTCTTTTCTCAACTAAAACGTAAACTTCATGAATACAGAGATGTTGCCTGTTTTACTGACTGCTATATTTCCAATGTCTAGAATAGAGTCTGGTATACAGTAGATACTCAATAAGTATGTTTGGGTAGAATGAATGAAAAATGTTGAAATTATGACCACAAAGATAAATATTCTAATAAAAAATGAAATTCAACAAAAAGGGAACCTCGAGGGGTGCCTGAGTGGCTCAGTGGGTTAAAGCTTCTGCCTTAGGTTCAGGTCATGATCCCAGGGTCCTGGCATTGAGCACCGCATCAAGCTCTCTGCTCAGCAGGGAGCCTGCTTCCCTTCCTCTCTCTCTCTCTTTCTGCCTGCCTGTCTGCCTACTTGTGATCTCTGTCTGTCAAATACATAAAAACTTAAAAGATCTTAAAAAAGAAAAAGGGAACCTTGAATATTGCAGGTTTATGTGACCAAGTCTAATCTGGAATTTACACAACCACCTTGTTGTAGAGTAAGAGAACTCAGTGAGATGTTGAGTGTAGGAGACAGAACACTGATGCTGTTTGGAACCCTCTTTTTGACCTTTCCAGTGAGAGAGAAAGAGAGACCCCCAAAGAAAGAAAGAAAGATCATGGATAGTCAGAAAAAGAATACAGAAGCTGTAAAGTAAAAAATCATTTGACTATTGGGTGATGTAACGAGAGCTCTCAGGCCTAGAAATGAATTAGGGGAAGGGAAGCAGGAAAGGAGGGAAACTTGTAAGGCAGAATCTCATCTCTGATAACCCGCCTTACATTAATTTAAGATAATACTCCATTAATCTTCATAGCAGAATCTTTAATTGCAAAATCTTTCATCAGCCTTGTTATTTGCTGCACCTGTCATTGGAGACACTCTGTGGCTTTTGTTGTGTTGTTGTCATTTCTCACACTAATTAGGGGCTGTTTTGGTGTGTCTCCTTCAGTGTGGTTGGGTTTAAACCGTGTTGCTGTCAAGTATGCTCCTGCTCCCCGAGCAGATTTCACACAGCATTTTGAGCAGATTTCAAAGGATAAATTGTTTAAAACATCAATTAAATACCCCCACAATATTAACAACTTTCTTAATGCCCTTTAACAATCCCATAATCCATCCTGCATCTGCTGCACAGTCGTTAAACCTCAAATATATGTGTTTAACATTCAATTGGGTGCTTAATGATCTTACCTTATCTGGGCCTATTAAATTTAAAGAGATGTGCATAATTGAGTTATTGCACATTAATTATAAATACCTATTGGCTATTAAAATCACATTCCAAGGGTTAACACCTATCGCTAGATAGATTTGGCTAAACCTTGCCCAATCTCTGCTCTTCTTGGTGAAAAGACACAGCCTGCAATAACGAAATGATAAAGCCTACCTCTTACCAGGTAGTCCAATCAAATTGAAACTGCAAATCCCATTCTAAACTGGATACCTCTTGCAGAGTTATGCAGAGAAAATTAGTAATAACTCCTCAAAATTTTAAAGCACTTAGTGTATTTTAAACGGCTTCCACTAAACATCATTGCTTCTAAACTTCTAGAAACCCTGATATATATATATATATATATATATATATATATATATACACACACATATATATATAAAATACATGATATATTTATATGTTCTTGACCATGAAATACTATGTATATATGAAATACAGCTCCCTTTATAACAGCTGGGAATATGTCCAATATGACAAGTTCAAGTGACCTACCTCTTTCATTTGGAGCTGACTTAGATGCTAGAATGGCAAATGGAGACAAAGTAAATATTTGATTTTGGAAAGACAAAAGGTATGAGCAAAATGGAAGCAGCAGGTGCCTATAACCAACTTATATTGCCTTTTCTACTTCTATAATCCTCTATTCTCCAGCACTTTGGCTGCTACCTCCCCATCACCCCTTTAATGCTGCTACTGACGGTTCCTTTCTGTCTATAACTTAACGTGGCTCTTAAGTATCTTCTCCACATTTTCACAACACCAGTCTGTCCCACTTATTTATCAATTCTCGGGCCTGAGGTATCTATTTGGGTTTTCGTTGCTATAAGCATGTTTCTACCAGTACAACTTAATTGTACACTTTCAGAGGAACACCATTAGATCCGATTCTCCTGATTTCTGTCTGACTCAGGAGGTAATAGTCAAAGGTGAGTGCTTAAAAACTATGGGTAGGTTAATTCCCTTCACTGACACTCTTGCTCCATCTTTGAGATGACACCCATCCAAAGTACTTTAGAATATTCTCCTTCTGTACTGAATCTTTAATGGATCCATGAGCACCACGTCTTTGTGTTTGAACACCATGGGACCAAAGAAGTATTGAGCATCAGCCCCTCCCATTTTTTTTTGCCCGTGTGTGTGTGTGCTCTGAAGTTCCCCTGGGCGTTCCTTCTCTCAATAATAAAACATGACTGATAACAAGCAACAGCAGCCTTCCAAGTGGCTCCCTTTGTAGAAAATCCCCAAACACATTCAATTCAAATTTAAACAGCCACATTTGAAACAAAGAGAGAGACTAGCAAATGGCCCCCCACTCTGTTTTCTAATTGTCTCCGGAGACGGAGCACGTCTATTTGAATCTTTTTCAGCCTGGTCACATCAATGCCCTGACGGATCCTGTCCTTTTCCATCAGGCTTCAAGCTTTCCTTCTTGGGCCTAGTGTAAGTTAGTGCAGCACGTTCTGGGAATTCAAATATGACTTCTGTGGCTTGTGGACCTCTCCATGGTTACAGCTTTGAAACTTGGGTGAAGTTTTTATATAAACAACAGCAAAGCTTGACAAAATGTGAACTTTCTGAGGCAGTGAGCATCTTTCAGCCCACAAGCAACTATGGGTCTTTCTCACTGGTTCTCCTCCATTGGTTTAGGGAGTTGTGGGTTTTTAGTCCCAACTTCATCATTGCATCAGTGTGTCACTAAGGGAAAGTTGCTAAATCTCTCTGTGCCTCATTTCATCCAGTGGTGAGTGGAAGAGAACAGGGCTGCCCAGCTTACCTAGTAGAAGTCTTCAAGGTAAAATCCAGTGGATAAATGTGTATGAAAACATTTGAAAGAGACAAAACCCTGTACACAAGTAAAAGGGTTATGTTTGTCCTAAATAAACAACCTAATGATGTGTTCCATATAGGCCTAAAATCATGATAATTAAATGAGCATCATAGGAAAAGGACTGACATTCAAAAGTGGCTTCAATGAAGGGAAGGAGGGAGCACATCTTAAGTATTTAGAGCTTTTTCCTTTAAAAAAAAAAAAAAAAGATGAATGGATAGTCTAGTGGAAAGCATGCTAATCTGAGACATGGGTGACCTGAGCCTTAGTCCCAGTTCTGCTACTAGCTGCGTGACTT
This sequence comes from Martes martes, assembly GCF_963455335.1. Taxonomy (NCBI): domain Eukaryota; kingdom Metazoa; phylum Chordata; class Mammalia; order Carnivora; family Mustelidae; genus Martes; species Martes martes. Next base: position 7,508,523 of record NC_137903.1, on the reverse strand, counting down.
CAAGCAAATCACTGAACTTCTCTAGGGCCTTCATTTCCTCAACTGTAAAATGAGTGAGCTGGACTTAGTGGCCACTGAGGTTCCTGCTGGCTCTAAGATTTTTTGTAGTTCTGAATTTCCACTTTGACCACTCCATCAGGCTGACTCTGACACGGTTTAGTCAAATGCATGGTGGGGATGAGGCTCTTGATCAGTTATGAGCATTAGCGCCCAAAGTGCTGGTCAAAGACTAGGCCCATGTAACCTGGGCCTTCTATCCTTACCATCATGTGAGTGTTGCTCTCTGTGTCTATATGGCTCAGAGGCAAGAGCCCAGAGCCCTGCGAGGATGAACCTAGGGAAACGGGGCTAGGAAACCTTGTGGAAAGGTAATAAAAACACATAGCACAGAAAACACATAGCACAAAAACACAGGTTGTTCTATAACCACAACTACCTGCTCTCATGCCTGTTCAGTGAAGTGGCGCACTGAGGACTCTGGTGGCCATCTCATCAGGAATCCTTGCTCCACCTGGGCCACTGTCCTTGCTGTCATTCACATTCTCAGAAAACGTAGTTCTGCTGGCTGTTGGCTTCTGTTGCTTGCTCACCACACTTGGAACTTTCCATTCCTGTTGCTGTAACTTCCATTTGCTACCTCTGTGCTCCCAGACCACACACCATTCACATTGTTCTCTGGATTTCTTCTGTCTTGAAGCGTTTAGCTCCCATACTGTGTCTTATACTATTTTTATATGAACATATAGTGTCTCATAAATTCCATTTTAATTGAATAGGATTGACTCAAATTTGTCTTCCCTTGAAGAGTCCCCACTTTGGGTGTGTTTGATCTTGTTTACCATCTCTCCAGAAAGTTCAGTTTGATTTTATATCACATGCTATTCACCCTAAGTAGAAAGACAATTTGTAAGTTTATTAAAAGATAAAATAGGTCAGACCATTTCAGAACAGGGGATACATCCATCTGTTAAAAGGTCTTGACAAAGATTTAGAGTGAAAGTCTTGACCACCACTAATAGCATTCTTTTTAAGGGAATGACGTTTTTATATTCTCAGAGAAGCCATCTAAAAACTCCTAAGATAGAAAGGGTTTTCACATGCAGAAAGTCGAGTTGGTAAGAGTCTTCCTTTCCCATGGATAATTTCCACCCTGAAATCTCTTACTGACATGTCACGATGTTTTGAATGTTAACTGCATATTTCCCTTTTCCACCCCAGACTCTGCAGATAGAGAGATGTCAAAGAGAGATCAGATGACAGCTTTTAGCCTGGCCTCACAAGTGGAAACTCAGTGGGGATTCCCATAGGTCCAGGGTCCAGCCCTCAAGTTTGAAGTCTGAAAACTCAATTTTACCAATCCAGCGAAAGGTCATGAAGCTCCTGGACTCAATCAAAGTAAGAAATCTGCATTTACCAAATCCACACATCAGAATATCAATTCATTTGGAGTGGGAGATCTGTATGGAAATATCATCTAAATTGCAAATTCAACCATATTACTCCCCTGCCTAACATTTTCAATAGCTCATTTCTGCCTACAAATTGCTAATAAGACAATTCCTGATATAACCTCTTTCGATCTCATCTCCTTATATACCTCTCCTCACATCCAAAATGTTCCAATTTTTCCCAAACCCATAATACTCTCCAATGTCTTCTTTATAATGCCTCTGGTTTTAACGCCTGCTTTGAATACAATCGCTTGTCTTTTGTAAACGTAATGCCAGCCTTGATTTACCATCTCAATCTTCCATTACCTCTTCTAATCTTCATATTTTCTTTTTTTTTTTTTTTTTTTTTTTTTTTTTTGGTGCCAATTTTAAATACAGTTTTATTTAAGACATTGCATTTTCCACTTAACAATACAGTGCTTATAAAGTGCAATGTTTGTTTCCTTTCCCTGTGCACATATTCCATATTCAAGTATCAAGAATGCCCAGTTTTTTTTTGCTATAGCAGCTCAGCATTACAACTGCCATGGAATTTGCTACAAATTTGGGTCCTTTGAATATTGTGTGTGGAACAATGCTCAACCTATTTATTTTCAGGTTGGTTTAGTCAACCTCTTCAATGGTGGGCCCAGAGGAGGCACCACCAGAGGGAGGAGCTCCACCACCAGGGAAGCCTCCAGGCATTCCTCCTGGCATGCCCCCTGCACTCTGGTACAGCTTGGTGATGATGGGGTTGCAGACTTTCTCCAACTCTTTCTGCTGGTGTTCAAATTCTTCCTTCTCTGCAGTCTGGTTCTTATCAAGCCAGTTGATGATTTCATTGCACTTGTCAAGAATCTTCTGTTTGTCTTCATCATTTATCTTGCCCTGAAGTTTTTCATCTTCAACAGTTGCTTTCATGTTGAATGCGTAAGACTCGAGTGAATTCTTGGAAGACACCTTGTCCCGCTGTTTCTCATCTTCAGCTTTGTACTTCTCAGCTTCCTGGACCATGCGCTCAATATCTTCCTTGCTCAAGCGGCCCTTGTCATTAGTGATGGTAATCTTGTTCTCTTTTCCTGTGCTCTTATCCACAGCAGAGACATTGAGGATACCATTAGCGTCAATATCAAAAGTAACCTCAATCTGAGGGACACCACGAGGGGCAGGAGGTATGCCTGTGAGTTCGAACTTTCCAAGTAGGTTGTTGTCCTTGGTCATGGCACGCTCACCTTCATACACCTGAATAAGCACACCAGGCTGGTTGTCAGAGTAGGTAGTGAAGGTCTGTGTTTGTTTGGTAGGAATGGTAGTATTACGCTTGATGAGAACAGTCATGACTCCTCCAGCAGTTTCAATGCCAAGAGAAAGTGGAGTGACATCCAACAGCAGCAAATCTTGAACGTTTTCAGATTTGTCTCCAGAAAGGATGGCTGCCTGGACAGCTGCGCCATAAGCAACAGCCTCATCAGGGTTGATGCTCTTATTCAGTTCTTTTCCATTGAAGAAATCTTGGAGAAGTTTCTGAATCTTGGGGATACGGGTAGAACCACCCACCAGGACAATATCATGGATCTGAGACTTGTCTAACTTGGCATCCCGAAGGGCTTTCTCTACAGGGTCCAGGGTGCCACGGAACAGGTCAGCATTTAATTCTTCAAACCGGGCACGAGTGATAGAGGTATAGAAGTCGATTCCTTCATACAGAGAATCAATCTCAATACTGGCCTGGGTGCTGGAAGAAAGTGTACGCTTAGCACGTTCACAAGCAGTACGGAGGCGACGAACTGCCCTCTTGTTTTCACTGATATCTTTCTTATGTTTGCGCTTGAACTCTGCAATAAAATGGTTGACCATTCGGTTGTCAAAGTCTTCTCCACCTAAGTGGGTGTCTCCAGCTGTGGACTTAACCTCAAAGATCCCATCTTCAATAGTAAGGATTGACACATCAAAAGTGCCACCTCCTAAGTCAAAGATCAGCACGTTCCTTTCAGCTCCAACTTTTTTGTCTAAGCCATAAGCAATAGCAGCAGCAGTTGGCTCATTGATGATTCGAAGTACATTGAGAGCAGCAATAGTTCCAGCATCTTTGGTAGCCTGACGCTGAGAATCATTGAAGTAGGCAGGTACTGTGACAACTGCATTGGTAACCGTCTTCCCAAGATAAGCCTCTGCGATTTCCTTCATTTTCGTCAAAACCATAGAAGACACCTCCTCTGGATAAAAGCTTTTTGTCTCTCCCTTGTATTCTACTTGGACCTTGGGCCTGCCAGCATCATTCACCACCATGAAAGGCCAATGCTTCATATCAGACTGGACAACAGCATCATCAAATCTTCGTCCAATCAGGCGTTTGGCATCAAAAACTGTGTTGGTGGGGTTCATCGCAACTTGGTTCTTCGCAGCATCACCGATCAATCGTTCGGTGTCCGTGAAGGCGACATAACTTGGGGTGGTCCGGTTTCCCTGATCATTGGCAATTATTTCCACTTTCCCGTGCTGGAAGACACCCACGCAGGAGTAGGTGGTGCCAAGATCAATGCCAACTGCAGGTCCCTTAGACATGTTTGCTTCTGTGTGGGCCTGGCTCGAGTTGAGAAGAACAGCAATCCAAAGATCTAGCCCCGCGTTCAATGAGCAATCTTCATATTTTCAAGGTGAATTCAGATTTAATCTGATATGGCCTCATTGACTCCTCCCCACTATTGAGTGGGTAAAGTGCCTCCTCTCTGTACTACCAGTGCATGCTCTGCATGTCTCTGTAAGGGAATCTATCTCTTTACATTGGGGTTATATGTTGACTTCTCTGTCCAGCTGGACTGGGAACCACTTGAAAATGTTAACCATCCATTTTACTCCCCTAACCTTTGTGCTGGAGTACCTGGGATAGCAGGGGTACTCAAAAATGTTGGTTAAGTCAATGAATGAACAAATATCCTCGGGACTCCCTTTTGGTGGGTCATCCCACTCAGAGTCCAAGTTACGGACCAGAAACCTTGGCTGGTGACACAGATTTAGGATAAGAATTGTTAATGTCTGTAATACTTATTTTTATCTGGTTAAGATAACTAGTTGAAGTGCTCTTCTCTTTGCTGAATATTTTTTTTTTTTTTAAGATTTATTTATCTGAGAGAGAGAGAGAATCCCAAGCAGATTCCTCATGGAGCACAGATCTCAATGCTGGGCTTGATCCCACAACCCATGAGATCATGACCTGAGCTTAAACCAAGAGTCGGACACTTAACCTACTGAGCCAGCCAGGCATCACTCCTCTCTGACTATTTTTGTTAGCATACCAATGCCCTTTCCCCCAGATGATACAACTTAAACTATCGTCCACTCTTGCTCTGCAACCCCCTTTATTCTAGTCTCTACACATAATAATCTCAGAGTTACCGTTAATATCATTATCATTTTATCAGCTTTTGTTTTTCAATACCAGCTACATTTCAGTACGGAGGCACCATGCTGATCATCTTGATTAGAATGACACTGTGGTCTTTTGTCTAGATAGTTTTCTTGATTCCTCTAGGTGGAAACTGGGGGCTATTGTTGACTCATCATTACATCATTATCCTCTCTTGAGAGTCAGTTATTGCTGCCAATAGGTAATTTTACCTACTATATGTTCATGCTTATTAGCTTTCATTCCCGAGTCTGACTTCTCCTGATCTTACTCTATTTCTGAAGTTCCAAAGTCCCCATGCCTGGTTATTAAACATGCCTTTTTAAAAAGCTGCCAAACCAATCTAAATTTGCATAGCCTCTGGGCTCTGGCAGAAGAAAGGGTATAGTTCTATACCAAGCCTCCTTCCTAGGTTTCTATACCCCAGATGTTAGTCCTGGAGAAGGGGGTCCTGTGGTAGATCCTTGGGATGGAGGCAGCCTTGGTGACCGGCTAATGGCCTGGCACCATTGGGAATTTCCCAGCTTGCTTTGCAAAGTCCGCTCATTCTTGGCTTGCCACACTGCTCAGATAGCCTTCCTAGGGAAGCTGGCTGTGCTTCTTGTATTCGTTTATTTTAAACACAGTGTCTTCTCCTCATCCCTTGATGCCTATTGTGTGGTTTAATTGCTACCCTCTGCCCATGGTTGCCAGCATGATGTGCTGTGAGGCCAGCACACACAATGCAATGTGTGCTTGGAGGGGCTGACAAGCCCAGCTTCCAAACCGGATTCTCAAAGGGAGAGGCCAATGAAACCCGTCGTCGAGAAAGTGATAATTTCTGTGCCATGCAATTATACCCTTTAAAAAGTGTACCTCTGGTGCACTATCCTGCCAACAGTTTACCGACGACGAGGAAACAAAACCAGCAGTTGATGCTAGAATGACTATGGAAACCCTGTAATCATCTTAAAAATAGATTTATATAGGGAACCTGGTTATTATGAGTGTGGTTTTACACTCTGTTTCAAAAGAAAAAAAATCCTCTCCACAACTTTAGCCATTTTAATTTCTGCTGCAGCATCACGGATATTTGGAGGAGAGGTTGGAGAAGGTAAGAAAGAAAAGAAGAAGGAAACGTATTGCTGGGATTTTTCTCTCTGCCACATGCTGATCCTCAACTTATCCGCCCACAGACACCCTCCACACACCGCACCCCTATCATTATGGGAACATCTCCCCACCGATCACACCCACCAAGAAGCCATAAAAGCCAACCTTGTCATCACAGCTACCCACTCACAAATAACTACTGCCCTAAGTTCCCTAAGTTACCCCATTTCCCCCCTTCACACGCAATACGTACTCTTGCGCACTTTTCCGCCACACGGATGTAAAGTGCACGTATAGGTGACAGTCCTCCGCAGAAGGATCCTCCACGGTGGAAGTTTCTAGGCTGTGCCCATGCAGGTTGCCACTCCTTTCCCAGCTATTGGCAAGTGGAAGCAGTAAGAGTCTGATAATATCGGGAAAGGCGGTGACAAGGGATCAAGTGATGGGACAAAAGTAGCCATTGGCCACAGCCCGGGTGATGAGGAGGCCGGCCTGAGAATTTAAATGCCATTTGCTAATGTTGCCAGCTGAGGAGTGGTGTCTGATTGAGTTTGTGAGAGCCTTCCAGTACAAGGTTAAGAGACTAAACCCTGTGAACAGATGATTTGGGGGGAGGAGTGGCTTTGAATCCAGGTTCTTCCATTTACCTGTCGATACCCTCAGATAAGTTACTCCTCCCTGTGTGTCAGTTCTCTGAACTGTAAGTAGGGCCTTACATAGTATGTCTTAAAACACTGTCCTGAGGATTCGGTTAGAGAATATGTGTAAAAATCTCAGAAGAAAGTGCTACTTAGTCATGTTTTCTAGTGTCATTGTGCTGTTTGTATGTCACGATTCAGAGGAGTAATTGTACTGGTTGCGGATTTCATATCCTGTTTTGATAGGGCCATAAATATTCAGAGCCATGTGCTTTGGAAAACTTTATGGAATTCTTTAGGAAATACAAAGAAATGGTTCAGCAACTATCCTTTTGGCCGGGAAAGTGGCATCATATGATTGATTCAAAATGACAGGACCAATTGCTTCCGTACAGAAATGACTTGAAATAGAGGGTATGTGACGAAGCAAGAAACAAGAAGGAGGTGAAATTTAAAAGTAAAAGGAGAAGAAATAGTATGAAAGAAAGAACTGGCAGAGAGATCGCTTCTCGGCCTTTTGGCTAAGATCAAGTGAAGAACTGGCAGAGAAAGGGCAAAGTTAAAGCAATCAGAAAAACACAAACACTTTTCAATAGCACCTAAAGGCCATAAAGACTTAAGACTGATTGTCAAAGCTGGACTCTTTTTTATAACTTAATTTGCCATGTTTTCTGTTAAAATGGAACTGTCCTTTGAATGTTGTGTAGATGGTAGAAGAGTTGGACTCCTTTATGTTCTGAAGGATTTAAAGCTCACCATAGTGTTTCTCAGCGGCGTATTCAAATCACCTGCCTCCCTGGCAGATCAGCTCCTTGCTAGCGGAGATCGTGCCTGTCTAGTTCATTTGTCTCATTTGTCACAGCGCCCAGGACATAGTAGGTGTTTGATCCATTTTTATGAAATGGAAGAACGAATGGTTGATGGAATGATGGAATGACGTGTTAATTATGTCAGATTCGGCTGTGACTCAGTGGAAACCCATCAGACCGAGAATCAGATGTGGCATCTGGTCCCAGCCTTGGCAGTATTGGCTTTATGACATTTGCAATCCATCTGAGGCGGTTTTAGAGCAGTGACAATAGTAATTAGCCCCTCACAGGTAGCATGTGCAGATGACACGAGGAAACGTAGGCGAAATGCTTTGTTAACCGCAAGTCCATGTGCAGATGCAACGTCTTCTTTCGAATAGGATAAACTTTGGCCACTTGCTAAAGAGAGAAACTTAGCATTTCTTAAAGCTTTAATAAGAGAGCTTTAATCCAGGGGGTGTAATCATTTTGAAACCATCTTTACATACAAGCAGACTCATGGGAAGGAAGAGAACACTGAGGCGTGGAGAGAAAGAGGAGAAGGTTAAGGGAAACTGGGCAACGGTTTGAAGGAAAAGGAGAGAAAGCATTTTCACCTTTGACTGCGGTTGTTCAGTGATGGGGAGTATAAACAACATTCTGGAAATCATTCTTGAAAAATGGACAGCCTGCCCTTGATTCTTTCTCCAGATCTCCTGGAAGGGTCAGGGCTGGTATTTGGAGTGACTTTTCAATTAGCCAGCCCTCGAGAAGTCTGGATCCAGACTGAGAGAAGCTTGCCAGGGCACTGGCTTTTATCTTATTCAGTCACAAGGAACATGGAAATCAATTTTTCCCAATCTCAGTTATAGCTGGAAATCCATCCTTTTTAAGTCAGCAGGAGGATTAATCTATTGAATGGTTTTCGAGATTTTGCTGACATATAAACATTTTAAGAATACATTACATTTTTTTCCTCCCTCCCAGCACTATTTTTAAAATGAAGCCACCTTGCGGTGCCAGCCAGGAGAAGAAAGATGGCCACAAATTTCCTCCCCACAAGAGTGCAAACCCATTTTTTTCCAAAGCCTGAAGCACAAACTTAAATTCACATTGGTCAGTGCCTTCCTCTCAACCAACTGTCCCACATCACAGAAAAATCCACAGTTTTTTTCATGCAGATATTTATGATCCCATATAATTCAATTTAGAGGGTCCCATACACTAGAAAGCATTCTATTTTACAGTAACTACTACAACGATTTGGTTGTTTTGCTGCACTTAACACTGGGGGTGTTTGGAGATGCCCAACAAGCAGTATTTTCATACGTTATAAGGCATAAAGTAGTGGTTTCCAAGGTCTAGAGAGTGATTTCAAAGTACTCAGAGATATACCCAAGCACTATATGCTGAAAGAATAAAAAGCAGGTTCCCCACACGTATATTCTTACATTTCAAATGTATTTAGATGCTATTATAAAATAATATAAGGTTAAATAAATATAATAAATAATGCAGTTCATAATAAATATAATAAATATTCTATACTAATACAATAAATAAGACATTGAAATATGATGTAACTGAGGATAATTCATACTAGTAATTATACTAAACATAACAAAAATAAAGAAGTACTGAACTGAAAGTAACTTTTACATGTTTACTCAAGCACTCGCCCTAACAAGTAAGGGTGAATGTGATCTGTTAGGTCTGTCAATAGGTCATCATACTCAGAACATTTTAGAACCATTGACATAGAGTGAATAAATTGAGAAGGGGGGGGGGAATTGAATGCTATGGAGCTATTGAAAGGAAATAAGCTCTAAACAAAGATTATGCCATGTGACAATTCAGAGTAAGGGCTGGGATGTGGCCATGTGGCTCATACATGGTCATAGATCCAGTCAACTCTGAACAGCAAGGAACAAGATGAACAGATCCTTGCCACCCATGATGCTGTGCGGAATATAGATACAGAGTCAGATAGACCAAGAAGCTAAAGAAAATTAAGCTTCAGGGCCCCTCTATTGCAATGCCTCTCCCAAAGCTCTGGGAAGTATGTTCGCTGGATGATAAGATTTTACAGAATTTGCAAAAGCAAAATGTCCACCAGTTAACATCAGTCAGTTAAGTCTCGTATCAATGGTGTAGTTGTAGTCATTTGTGGGACTGAGCTGAGGGTGTGTTTAGATCAGATGGATCACATTTGTGTAGCCCGTAATCACTTCTGCATGTAGTTAGGGGTATTGCTACCCAGCACAGTATAGGAGAGATTTCCAGGACGACCCCTACAGCTCTCTGTGTGGACCCGCCTGTTAATGAAATGAAGATGCAGACCAGAGTTTTAGGATGAAATAAATGTCTGGCTTTGTACCAGGACCAGGTGGGCATCAGAAGAGAGACAAGGTTTGAAATGTACAGCATCAGAAGTCAATCTATGTAAAAATTTCCTGATAATCAGACATCTAAAATTATAAGCAAAGGATCCAATCCTCATCAACGCCGGTCAAGATGAAAATCTACTCTTGTCAGGAATATACTTCATTTTTATGCAGAGTATACTATTATAAAATACCATAGAATTTGTTTTTTTGGGACATAGCCTGTAGCAATACCACAAACAATATCTACGCATCCATCCATCCACCCACCCATCTATATCTCCATGGGTGACGTTGCATATTTTACCTCTAATAATAAAAATCAAATTTTAGTCAACCATACCGGAAGAGATAATGAATTGTCCTTTTATTTTCTAGATAGAAAATATTACAAAAATTGCTTTCATATTAGGAGATGATCCAAGAGTTGACAACCAAAATATTTAAGGAAAAATTATTACAGAGTTGCACAGAGATTAACTCAGTTAATTTATAAAAATATGTCATTTTTCTGCATCTTGTTATGTTTGTGATATTTTGTTATCATTTTTCTCATTCTAAAGAAATATTCACTTTTATATCTATAATTGTATTCATAATTCTTCATTGTTTTTTTCAAAAGAGTCCCCTGAATTTTATAGGCCTCAGGTTCCTCCTCTGGAGAAAGGAAAATTTGCTCACTTGTGTCTTTTGGTATAAATCCTGGGTAACTTCATCAAGTTATCAATCCCTGTTTGGGTTAGTATAGCTTGGACTACTCTAAGAACTCATGCTCTAACATCGGATAGACTTGAGTTCAGATCCAGGTTCTACAGCTTACCACCTCTGTGTCCCAAAGAGTTTGCCCAAATGGCCACAGCCATCTTCCTTCATCCACCATTTTTGTTGAAGATTTGAGTCTAGTAAAGCACCTACTACTCGACCTAGTATTTGGAATTCACTCAATAAATGTGAGTGAGAGATAGACACAGGGGTATACATCATGCATACACATATTTCTTGGATCAGCATTAATAAATACACAGAAAGTACCTACTCTACGAAGCCCTTAGGCAGGACTGAAAACAAAGACGTCTGAAACATAGACTTGCCCACAGGAAGCACGTTACCTAGATGACAGCATTAAAGTTAGAAGCTTATTCCTTTGGACCTGACCTACTCCCTCTTTTTTTTTTTTTTTTTAAATGCTGAACTAATAGTAATTCATTGCAGGTCTAGTTTATTTTCCTCCATGTGTACTTACAAGGGTCAGGGTAGGTTGCGCAAGTTGATAAATTGTGTTTATTTATTGGCAAGGCTGTACCAAATAACATGCAAATGATATGCAAAATGACATACACATTCACATCAACGACTCAGCCACTTATGGTAATAGCACTCCAGCCCTGCTCTGCCTCTGATCGTGGCAGTGTCGTTGTTTCATAAGTATTGATTGCTCTCGACTTTTGCTGATGCAGCCAGACAGTTTGTCAGGAGATAGGCCAAAAAGACCCATCCCTCTAGTTTAATCTGTCCTTCATTCACCTCCTACCTTCATGCAAGGACTTGCTCCTTTGGGTTTCGGGTCCGTTCATATGAGATCATTGATGGCAATATGGGGAACGCGGGTGATTGTTGCCCTCCAAAGTAGAGTCGATGCTATGTAGGTTGCTTTTGTTGAAGTAAAAGGATGCTCATATTTGGGCTCCCCCAAAACCTCACAGTCCAGACCATAGGATATAGCCAGATCATTCCCTATCACCCCCCGGGGGACTTCCAGTGAAATAGCTTTCTTGCTGGCACCTGGCAGTCACCAACGAGTCTGCCGTCGGAGCTCTCATCATGTGAGGATGGCAGCGTTCCCTCGGCAAGTAGATGGACCCGGATCAGCCTCTCTCCCCATGATAAACATGTCTGGATGTGACAATCATTTCTTTCCCTGGGAATGCAATGATGATGTGATTTCCAGGGCCCTGCTCTGGATGTATGAGTAACAAACCCATGATCCATCATCCACAATAAACTGTCTTCGTGTAGGGATTAATTTAGTCTTATGTAATATATAGAAGCGATTTGTTGGCTGGCAAGCAGAAAGCATGTGTTTAAGCAGGCCAAACATATTTGGGCCTCTCCTACACATCTCTCTAACTTGATCGTATATACCATGCATATTGATTGCTGCTTCGTATTGGAAGCTATTTTCTGAAATGCTTTTTCATGGTCTTCATTACAACACAATGCTGTTGTAGAGGAGAAATGGAGGGTGGCCACGGCTCAGCACAGTGGGGTTTTCAGGCATCTTAATTCATGAAGCAATCATGAGAATAAAGAACAATGCAAATGGAAAGGTTTATTTTTTCTCTTTAATGGTTTTTGAATAGATGCTAATTTTCATGAGCTATTTATTAATCTGAATTTGGTCTCTTAAAGACATGCTCAAACCTTATGAAGGCCAAAGAATTTAATTTGTGCTTTAGGAAGCAGGCTGGAAATAAAACATCAGTCTCCTTTTTTTTAAAATCATAGTATCTTCCATATCAGCACAGGCCAATAAAAACATAACAGAGGCATACACGTAATTTAGAATTTTCTGGGAACCACATGAAACATATTTTTAAAAGATGAAATTAATAACATACTTTATTTAAGTAAATAGAGAAAAAAACTTTCATTTCAACATGTGGTCAATACTAAAATACATTTTAATGCATATCACTGCAATGAGATTACTTTTTTTTGTACTGAGTCTAATAAATCTGGTGTGTGTTTTATACTTAACATCAAAGCTCAAGTCAGACTGGTCACATTTCAAGAGCTCCATAGCCACATGTGGCCAGTGGTCACCATATTGGACAGCAGGGCTCTAGATAGATGTATATAGGTCCCCTGACTTACACTAACACAAGGCTACGATTTTCTCTTTTATCAGAGGACAAAAGACTACTAAAGTCTATTGACACTTTATGATTTACTAGTAAGAATCAGGAAAAATTTTGGAAATAAGAACAATAACAAAACTATGGACTCTGAGCATGGGACTGACAACTCCTGCAATAGGTTCTAATACGATTTTGGGGTGCTCTGTCATTCAATTTTTTCATTTACAAAATGAGGTCCCGAGTCTAGATAACTTACTAGCTCCCTTCCAAATGTAAAATTATATGTTTCAGTTTTTGAATTATGAGTCTATCTTACGTTTCAGAAGAAGAACAGAATGATCCCTTACCCCCACTGTTATGACTGTCTGAGTTTTAATGTTTTAAGTATTGGCTTCCTCACTTCTTCCTTGGAGATTCTGTTTCTCAGATTGATGGCTACTATATGCAGGAACTTTTCCCTCTACTGTACTTAATTGATGTTTTCTTTCCCTTCATTTAATCCCTGGACTCTTCCTCATGGTCCCTTGGACTTCTCTGAACATTTTCTTTCCTTCTTTGATGATCTGTAGGCAATGAATATGTCACTCTCTCTTCAACGTTCCCCAGCCCTGTTCTCAATAAACACTTGTTTCCTGTCGGCGCCCCTCATCAGCCAGGTCCTGACGCATATTTCATGGCTTCCTTTGTGTCCCTGTTCAAAGGAAGAAGCCCTGAAGTTTGGACTAGAATGTAACCCTCTTCTCACCCAACCTCCCTTATTTTATTTTTGCAGGGAGAATACAGCTTGTTGACAAGTGGAGGAGAGTGGATGCGAGCTATTGTTTATCCCTGCCTTCTTTCCGTTCCCAGGCCATCCGTGGAGAATCGCAATGTTTCTGGATCCTCTTTTATAAACTCTGCCTTTCTCAATCTCACCGTCCTCTGGAGGATACCTCCTCTGTTTTCGTGTTCCATCAAGATTTGGGGGAGGTCTCCCAGATCCTGCTCATGCGGAGCTGGAGGAAGATGGCCTTTGAGACCTGTGCTATCCAACATGGTGGCCAACAGCCACAGCTGGCTTCTGAGCGCTTGGAATGTGGCTAATGGGACAGAGGAAATGAATTCTTAATTTTAATTAATTTTACTTAATTTTAATTAATGTACATTTAAAAACTGACAGCTCAGTTATTGGAAAACGTTCAAGAATGTTTGTAACCATTTGGGTATGTGAATCTATGTTTTCACCTGTAAACTTTATGAAATCTAAATAGAGCTCAAATACTTCTGATAAAAATTTAACATTGGAAATGAGGTGTTCTTTAAAAAAAAAAGATTTATTTATTTAAGAGAGAGAGAGAGATAGTATACAGAGGGAGGAGGAAAGGGAGAAGCAGACTCCCTGCTGAGCAGGGAGCCCAGTGTAGGACTCGATCCCAGGACCCTGATATCACGACCTGAGCCAAAGGCAGGCGCTGAACACACTGAGCCACCCAGGTTCCCAGAAATTAGATGTTCTATAGTAAAGTATGCATAGGACTCCAAAGACTTTGTATAAATAAAAGTAAAATATCTCACTAATAATTGCTTATATGTGTTACATGTTGAAATAAACCTATTGTGAACATATTGGGTTAAATAACATATTATTGAAATTAATTGTACTTATTTCTTTTAACTTTTTAAATATAGTTACTAGGAAAGTTAAAATCATATATATGATTCTTATGTCATATATACGGACAGTGCTGCTCTAGACAAAGTCTCTCTGGTTTTCTGAAACTTATTTTTAATTTGCATTCCTTGACAGGCTAAGTATCCTGGATACATTATTTCATGTAACTCTCACAACAACTATATATAAAGTAGATGTTGTCCTCCTTCTACGAATCAGAAAGAGGCTCAGAAAATGTACATAAATTTCTCAAATTCACATAGTTATACTTCATAATAAGTGACAGAGTTGGATCTGAATTCATGCAAGTGTGATTTACTCCACATCCCAAATTTTCATTACACTTATGTTGCCTCGGTCTCTGACATTGCGATTCCAATGCTTTGTCTGCCTTGAACCCATTTCTGATGCTCATATCAGAGTCTGTCATGTGCCCACTCCAACAACTAAAATAATAACAAGAATCTCGCATTCTTGCTTGTAACATTGTATACACTCATAATCTCATTGATCTGTGTTCGTTTTATGAATGAAGAAATTCCTATGTGATATTGTCAGGACCAGAATCCAAGACTTTTTTCCTTTTCCTTTTATCAAGAAGTAGTGAACGAACATGGTATACATGAAAGGAGTGGAGGTTGAAAATATCAGGAAGTCCAGATTTAAGACAGGAGAAGGAAAAGGGAGATATCTAAAAGGTGGGAAGATTTTCTTACTGGAGTTTGTGAACCTGGACATACTTCACAGGTCAGTATTGGCAATGTTTTAAATGGACTTTGAAGCTAATGTTTTTCAACCTGCAGGTCAAGATCCATTAATGGACAATGAAATCCTATCAGTGGCTGACAATGAATATTTTTAAGAGTAAAATAGAATTCAATAGCAAATACCAGAGTATATTTCATATCATAAGGGTAAATATTATTGATGGCTTTCTCTCTTCAGTGATGTGTGTACAAGGGTGTATGTTGCAACAGAAAGTGTGTTTCTTCCTCTGAGTGATGGTTTAAAAAAAAAAAAAAGTTGGAAAACACAGCTGTACGCCACCGGAAGAATCATAGCCATACATTATGCTGTACCAGCCCTGTAGCAGCCCTGCAGTGGGCTGTTGCTTCCAGTAAACCTCCTGACTATGCTGGATCAATCAAGCTTACTGCCTCAGCCAATTTCACAAGGCATAGAATTGTCTCAATTGGTCCAAGAAGGTGTCAGTCAGGATGATATACAGTCAATTATATAAGTCCACACCTTGACTTAACATTTCAATATATAACCTCCTCTACTCCCCTAGATTACTTCATCATCATTATTTTTTACCTTCTGAAATGCAAAAAAAAAAAAAAAATGTGAACTCTTGAGGCAACAGCTTTGTGTATTGGCCACGGCAGTGGGTGAACAGTGGGAAGAATTTTACAGAGTGAAAGATGTGCATGCATTTATTCATCTGGCACTTACTGAGTACTTCCTCAGCGTGTTAGGATGTGATAAAGAGCAGTCAGTGGTGATAGTGTATGCAGAGTTCTCACACATACACAGAACCAGCCAGTCTGGACATGACATGGCATCTCTGAGAGAGAAATCTTCAAGCAAAGAGCAGAGGTAAACTTGCCAAAAGCCATGTTAGAAAAGATTAAGGGGAAGAAGCTGGATTGGATTGAATAAAGAAATAACTAAAAGAGAGAAAGAGAGAGAGAGAGGAGAGAGACCATGGACACAGTGTAACAACTTTTTGGAAAAGTTTGGTTTAGAAGAGGGGATGGAAAATGGACAATAATTGAACAGAGACGTTTGATCAAAAGAGACCCTGTTTTCTCTTTATATATGTAGATGAAAAAGACTCGACCATTTTCTAAAGGTTATTGAGGAATTTCTAGGAGAGAGGATATGCCTGGTCATTCCCACGTCTCCAAATCTTACATATTCTTGGAAGGTCTATCACCTCCTTTGTAGAATCCACTGGCCCCTCAGCTCTCCCCCACCCCCACCCTGCCCCAGCTGGCAATGGATTCCTTTCAGAGCTCCCAGGACTTAGATCTAGTATTTGAATATGTATCCACTTTGGAAACAGTGGCTTTCTCCTGCATATTATCCTTAGCTTATTTTCTGTCTCCTTAATCATATTGTGGGTTTCTTGAGAGGAAGGTCTATGTCTCGACCGTCTGTGTTGTTACCCATAAGATGACTGAAATACGGCACGTGCTCAGTGACTGTGTTCATTGAGCAGGAGAGCTTCTGGAAGCAGACGGAGAACACTGAACTGGAAGCAAAGAAGCAAAAAGCAGCCTTATCCATCGCACTGTCTCTTTCACATTCAGAACCGTCACTGTCCCCTTTCCTTTAAGGACCTTTATGATTAAAATCAGCAACAAACCCAGAACCTGCCAGGTGGCCCATGGCAATACAAAGTCCTCAAAATTATTTCATTTGGTTTGTAATCTTAGGAATAATTTATCTACATTTAAATACAAGGGGGTTCCCATTAGATTTAGGTATCCTGCTTTTCTTCAAGAATCTAACAGTTTGCAGTACCCGCACCAATTTCCTATCGGGCAACAGCATGGTTAAGCTGAAGAGGTACCTCCCATTTCAGGCAGGGCTTGAAATGTCTATTGGCACGGCCTCCCCATCCCCAGCTCCTACCAGTTACGTCTGGCTTACTGAAAAAGTAAATATAAATAAGGTCATTTAGCTTGATTTGGTTTGGTTGCTATTAAATGCTGTACTTGAACTCTCCAGGATAAGTAAGTCCTTTACAGAATGGCCACTTCAGGAATCGTGATATTGTCCTCCTCAAAGCTGTCATTGTTTCCAATGTTTTGTAACTCACCTTCGGAGTGTTGCAAAAAATAAATAAGAGAAGAAAAGGTTTTGTGTTATAGCCAAGCCATTTTGCTGCTTTTTAAAACCTCGTTGTGAAACAGAAATATTGCTCAATCTTAACAGACTTCTTATTCACCTCTCTCAGTATGTAAAGAATTCTGACTATTTGCAAAAATTAAATACACTCCTCAGCAGACTGGCCACTGAGACTGCTCCATGCAACATGCTCCAAATGCCCTGTGGTCAATTTCCCCACAAAAGGTCTCAAACCATTTTTGAGAAAGGATAGTATCTGAACAAGTGTGGATGGTACAGACTCCTTTATGAGAGGGAGGATGTAATGGATATAGCTGTTGCATGTTTCTTAAAAACAAAACACATCAATTTAGAGCCAAACCCATACATTTCTGTAGTAGCAATGGGAACATTTGTTTTTCTTCAATACTTAAAAGGGGAGGGAAACAGAAGAAGCTACTTGCCTTCTCATATCTCTTTTTCATCCTGTCATGAAGCTAAAGATAAAATCTCTCCCTCATTCCCCAGCCTCCACCCATGCAAGAAAAAAGAAATGGGTCAATATATTACTTAAACAATCCCACTGTAATTATAGACAGTCTAGGTATGAATTACTTGGGGCACAGACAGTCTGGGGAGACTCTCACTGCCTCTATCACAGTTTTGTTTGTGTGGTTTTAAAGTGTTGTTCCCCAAACAGTACCCAGCCCTAATAACTCTCATGTTCCATCACCGATAAACTGGGTAATGGATTTCTTCTTGTTCTCAGCATTTCACAGGTGTGGCCCAGGCTGCCAATGACAGCAAAATGTGTTCTGTCTCTCTCTCTCTCTCTCTCTGTCTCTCTCTCTCTCGCTCTCTATCTCTCTCTTTTTTTTTTTTTTTTACCTTGTTCCTTTTTAAGTTATAGTCATGGAGAGGCTTGATAAGTTTCTCTCTTATCTCACTAAGACATCTGAGACTGATCCATAGTAACTGAATAATCAATTAATTCTCCTGCAGAGTTCCATTTACATAATGAAAATGCGACACGCTGATATTTTATACAAGTCGTTTTTGGTCGTCTAGACTGATAATATATTGTGTATTGATTGAGGGGGAAAGCCTAATGGATCTTCTGTTGTTGAACTTGCAAAATTACAATTAAAGTAAAATGACAGAAGCAAGCATCTATTGGATTCATATCTATATATCTCTCTTTAATATAGGATTCTAAATGTCTGGGCCTGATTAAGACTTTGCTCTCACTTGAGCAAAAAGAGCACATAATGTGTGGCTTCTCGTGTTCTCACTGCTAGGGCCAAAATCAATAGAGTACTGTTTGCAAAGTTCCCAGCAGGCAAGGCTGAATCCTCTGTCCTCTGCATGACCAAGGCAGCTGGACCTAAAGCTTACCTCACTGCTGATGGAGCCATCTCTTAATCTGGGAAAGGGAAGGAATTTGAATAGAGCTTAGACCAAAGAAATGAGAATTGGGATTCCTGGGTGGCTCAGCCCATGAAGACTCAGACTCTTGATTCCAGCTCAGGTGTGGTCTCAGTGTGGTGAGATGGAACCCAGAGTCCGGTCAGGCTCCACGCTCAGTGGGGAATCTGTTGGAGATTCTCTCTCTCCCTCTGCCCCTCCCCCAACTCTTACTCAAAAAAATAAATCTTTAAAAAAAAAGAAAGAAAGAAAGAAAAATAAATGAGAATGAAGGCTCGTGTGGTCTACAGAGTCCCGTAGGGAAAAGAAAACTTAGTTCATAGTCCCAGTTTTTCCTGCCTCCGTGTCTTTATGGAATCAGATGACCACTGAGAATTTTCACCACGTCCCTACAAGAGAAGGCAGTAAAGTGTAATGGTCAGGCTCACGGGCTCTGAAGGTCATGGATTCACAGTCCTACCCCTATCACTGAGTAACTGGGAGATGTGGCAAAAGTTACTTGGCTTCTTTGAGCCCCGTTTTCTCATCTATAGATGGACATGATATTAATGCTCACCTCATAGGGGTGGTGTCAGAATTAAACGAGCTCATAGTTGTTAGGTCCCCAGAATAAGGGCTGTCACATAGCACGTGCACAGTCAAGTCAGCTATGATTGCTAAAAGTCTACAAAGAAAAACTCTGTGGTCCCAGCCCTCCAAGTAAGGGGCCTTTCATTGAATTGGGGAGAACTAATGCACACCTAAACCTAATTCTAAGGAATAAAGTTAGAGCACAAGGAATTGATAGCTGTGTGTTCAAACATGTGTGGTAGGATTATATTTACTATTCTTTTTCAAAATTTTCTCTGTATTTTCTAGTTGTCCGTAGCCCTTTTCACCCTTCATCAGAAACAAAACCTTCCAGGCAAAAACCAAGTGACACTTGTGTTAATTTACTTATTTCATGGGCAAGACCCAGAGCCATCACCAAAGTGGGAGGGGCTCTGCAGCCCTATGGTGTTAATAAGGACGCTCGAGAACTAATCCTTCCCTCTTTGTCCTGTCATAAGACAAGGTATCCTTGCAGCTTGTGTGGCTCTAGAAGCAGGGAATCCATTTGAAGGGTAGATGTGGAATAGCACTGACTAGGAAATGAAAACGGAGTCAGGACACAAACACGGGAAGTTCAACACAGCACCCCACAGGAAAGATAAAAACATCTACCTCCCAGGAGCTCCTTTTAGCCTGCATGTGTACTCCGCTCTGGACTCTGCCATTAAGAAAGATGGGTTGGCTTGTGAAAAAGGAAGGGGAAGCTATACAACCTTTGTTTCTTCATGGTTCATTAATTATCCTTTCTGACAATGGAGCACAAACTCGAGTTATTCAGAAAATTGAGTTAAAATTAGCATTGCTGGTGGGCATAACTGCATTCTCATCCCAAGGAAAGGAGTGCCGCATGAGGACTGAACACAGCCTACCCACCATGTACCTTTGCAACTCAGTAAAAATGTATGCAGATTCTTAGAACACCCAAGATAAAAATAAACTGGAGTCTATTACTTGAACCTCAGTATTTATTACTGGCTTTGTGCCCTAAATAAGTACCACTAATAACACTTTTTATACACAACTGGTCTTCATTTTGTATATGGCCTAAATTCGCTAAGGTTGCAAATATCAAAGCATATAGTCTTAGTATTAATATCATAGTGTGAGGAAACAAGCAAAACGAACTAATATCGTTACTTGACCTTGTGCCTAACAGTGATTTCATTGAAATCCCATCTGAAGGAAGGACGTGATCGTATATAACGAGAAACTGAGGGACGAAGGAAGCCAGTGGTAGATTTAGGATTCTGCACCAACGGGGGAATCTTTAGAGGTCAGGGCCCGATTCAGAGACCATGAAGATTAAGGGACCAAGCCAGAGGGTCCAGGCTACCTAAAAGACACCTTGCATCTGTCCCAGAGCAATGATGCCCCAAGAAGACAGTCCCAAGAGTGGCAGTGATGTTTTAATAGATTTAGTTTCAGTCCTTCCCAGCACTCAAGGAAGAGATGTGTTTTGTTTTTGTTTTTGTTTTTTTGTTCTCAGGGAACTTAAAACACACAGACACACACACACACACACACACACACACACACACACACACAAAACCACCTCTGAGCATGTGGAAGTTAAATGTAAAAGAATATTAAGTGAAATATTTCCTTTTGCCCTGGAATTAGGGAATAGGCCTTAAATGAAGGGACAAAGCTGATAAATAATCCATATTCTAAATAAATCTGCCAGTAACTGCTATAAATACTACTCATAGGGCTTTTTAATTGTCAACAGTCAGGGACAACTTGGTGGCTCAGTCAGTTAAGCGTCCTATTCAGCTCAGGTCGTGGTCTTGGGGTCCTGTGATCGAGCCCTGCGTTGGCTTCCCACTCAGCCAGGAGTCTGCTTCTCCCTCTCCTTTTGACCTCCCCACCCCACTGATGTGTTTGTGCACTCTTGCTCTGTCTCAAATAAAGAAATAAAATCTTAAAGGAAAAAAAAAAAGAGTCAACAATCAATTCAATCAAAATGTGTCAGTCTGGCTTTTTTGTGCCCTTTCCTTGCAGAGGGGTAGGAAGCGGTATTTTTGCCTACCAAAAGCCAAGTGAAGCAAACTCCAAATATAGCCACGTCTACAAGAAAAAGGATTCGATATCTCAATGTCTGGACGGGTGGCTACACAGGCATCAGAATTGGGAGGTGTGACCGGCACCTACTTGAACAGAGAGACAAGGAATTGAGGGGAGACGGTATCAGGGAGCAGCCATTTTCATCTTTCCCCTGACCAAATGGACCCCACAGAAAGAACCTCCTTGAGTTCCTTTGCCAACAACAGCCCCCTGGCCACCAGTGGAGGGCAGCCCAGAGCTACGAAGTGTGTCCCTGTGCGTGACAGAGGATGGTTTGGAAGAAGTCAAACCAAAGACTCATCTCATCTCAGGGTACTCCATGGGGTGGAGATGGGGGCGCTCTCCCCCATGGTTCCCACCCACAAGCTCCCAAGGGTACTAGTACTCCAGCAATTGGGCACCAGCTACATAGAGACTCCACGTCTGCCAATCCATCATCCAGGGGATTGGTGACAACCAATTAAGAGATTTAAAAAGAATACATTTGCCCTTCCCACACTATTCCTCCTCTGGGTCCCCATAGCAGAAAAAGGAAGCCGTATGGAGGACAAGCAAGCTTCCTTGCTTCCAGAACCAGACCACACCCCAGAAGGAGGGAAGAAGTGAGGCAGTGACAGAGCCAACAGCATTTCCTGCCTTCTCAGGCCCTGCAAGTCCAAACCTGGCTTGTTCCAGGGGTCCAGGGAGGGGAGGAGAAGAGATTTAATTTATTGTGAAAAATAAGTTGTTGTTTTGTTTTTTGTTGTTTTTTTTTTTGAAAAATAAATTTTTAAATTGACCATATAGAACTTAAAAATATATATATATATATTGAAAGAGATAAAAAACCAGTAGGACTCTCCCTGAGATGACAATGGCATAACATGATAAAAATGATAAAAAGAGTTTGATGTTTGTACCAGCCATGGGTCAAAACACCTCAGTCAATTGGTTACATAGATGATTTGTACATACAGCCTGATACTGGAACTGGGACTTAAACACAGACCATTGACTTTCCACCTTGAGTTTGTTCTACTCTATTGAACTGCTTCCTCTCCCCAATACCAAATAATTCACCTTGTCTTCTATAAGGACAGAAATGACAGGAGCAGAAAAATATATTAGTTAACTTTACGATGCTTTTATTTTCAGAAGCTCTTTAAAATGCCCACCTCCTCCAGCTTGTTTAATCAGAGTTTAAGCCATGTACTTGAAGTGACTAGATAAGATTCAAAACTGATGGGTTTTGGGATGGAGACACTGCCCCATTGTGCCAATCAACTTAATAAATGCAGTTATCCTCATCAGCCAGGTCCAGCGGCCAGCAAGGCTCTGCAGTGTGCTGAGTCAGACCCAGCACATCTAATAAAAGGGATTGAAAAATAGTGCTTGATGCTGCTCTAGCTCGCATGAGTAAATTGTGAAGACATTCCATATATTAGAGGAACCGTCCATTTCCATAATCGGATAGGAGCATCTCCATTGATTCCCACCCCCCGCTCTGAGGACGGAAACTTGCTTTGGGTCCTCAGGAACGGCTCATCTGGGGCTCGAAGGAGTTGACAGCAGGCAATGCACTAAACCCTTTTACCCTAAACCTGACAAGACTTTCTGCTAAGCTATCTCTCTGACTTTTCTGGTTTATTTAACGACATCCGTTGCATCGGTAGAGAACACCAAGATCCACTCTCTCTTGTGAACTATACACTTGTATTTCCATAGTGTTTTCCATTTCTAGAGTTTCTAGTAATTGATCAGTCTTCAGTAGTGAGCTCATGCCTACTAGTGAGGTCTAGACCCTCCCTCACCTAACAGTCTCATGGGTACAACCGAGTGAACTGAAAATGTGCTACCTTTCACAGCATCCCTCAACGTCATTGCCATCCTCCCAACCACATTCTCAGTCACTCAGATGGGAACTGACGTCCGTCACCTGATCTTATATTGTTGCATATGTTACTTCCTTTCTGCCTCGTAGACACTGAGCTATTTCATATTTTACACTTCCGTTTCTCTGATCTGGACTACTGTAATGGTCAGCACTCAGGACTCTGATCTGGACTACTGCTGCAGCCTCCTAAGTCATTCTACTTTCATGAACATTCAACAACATTCAAGAAATTTATTCACTTGGGAACCTGGGTGGCTCAGTGGGTTAAAGCCTCTGCTTTCGGCTCAGGTCATGATCCCAGGGTCCTGGGATCGAGTCCCACATCGGGCTCTCTGCTCAGCAGGGAGCCTGCTTCCTCCTCTCTCTCTCTCTCTGCCTGCCTCTCTGCCTACTTGTGATCTCTGTCTGTCCAATAAATAAATAAAATCTTTAAAAAAAAAAAAAGAAATTTATTCACTGAACATGATAAGCTCTGGAGACATGGTATGAATGCGACACAGCCACTGTCCCCAGGTAACTTACAGTCTAATAGAATAGAGCCCACATGGAAAGATCCGTAAAGGGTCCATTCAAATGAAGAAGTCATCAAGTGGACCCCAAAGTCATTCTGGAAAGAAAAATCTGGCTGATAGTCAAGAGCAGCTAATGTCCTCCTCCAATAAGGGGCACGTGGGTGGCTCTCTCGGTTGAGTGTCTGGGTCTTGATTTCAGCTCGGGTCACGGTCTCATGATCTCAGGGGTTGTGGACTTGAGCCCTGCGTCAGCCTCCATGCTTAGCGGGGAGTCTACTTGAAGAAGCAGATCCCTCGGCTCATCCCCTGACTCTCGCGCTCTCTCTCTCAAGTAAATAAATAAATCTTTATAAAAAATAAAAGATCCTCACTGTATAAAGAAAATAACATCTATCAAAGTCAAAGAATGAGGCAAGAACAGAACTGAAAGGAAGCGGTAGGTGGAACTAGCAGCTCCCAGGGCTGAGAGCAGAACCGGTGAGATGTTCTGATCAGGCGGGAGTGAGCCTCCCAGGACTGATTCTGTGAGCAGTGCAGATTTTCAGCGAGACCATGGGATCCCTGCCTGGACCAGAGGCAGGAATAGGAATAGTGACTTTAAAAATATTTTCAGGCTGGATAGTTTTAGCAGGTTATAATCATTATTAGCTTTTCGTGTGGACCAAGATTTTATAAAGCTTTAGAATTATTAGTAGCCAGCATTATCTTTAAGTAATAATCATTAGAAGGGAATGTTACATAAGCATAGCAGCTTCCTTTTAATTAGGATATCACTTTACTGTAGGTTTTGTTATAGTTGGTAAATTAAGCATAGGATAATATAATTCAAATAAAGCAATTTTCTTCACGATTAAGTAAAAAGCCTGTCACATAGGTATTCTTGTTTTTCTCCCCATCATATATCCTGTTATAAAATCTGGTTGGGAAAGTGGGGTTACATGACTCCCTACCTCAAAGGTTTAGTGGGTGTGTTATACCATGGCATCTAAACAATGCTTAACAATCTATAAAAACCAGGGCTCCCCCAAGTCCTGTGGTTAGTTAGAACCTCCACACACAGCACAACGTCTCAGGAGGGGCAGTTCACGTGACAGACGTCCCAGATCTGCGTATTTATCGTGGCAGCTTTCTGGTTCCTTTACTCGGGAAGATGGGTCTGTTTCTAATGCACCTAAAGGCCATGTGGACCTGCCGGTCCTGCCCACAAGTTGTACTGAATCATAGCAAGGCCAAGGTCCCCGGGGCCTTCCAGATGAGAACAGTGGACATTGGCTCTGTTTTGTCTGTGAGAGTTCGCAGTTCTTGATGCTCTCGTGGGCAGTGCTGTTTGTTGTTGGTAATGACAAAACAGACTTTGTCGGTGAGAAAACTCATCAGCCACACTTAGTGGGTAGCATCTAAGTTATGCACTTAATAATAATAGTTATGCATTTATTAAACACTTTATGTGTGCCAGACACCATACAAAACACCTACCAATTATGTTCTTATAACTCCATGAGGCTAAATAACGTTATTGTCTTCATTTTACAAATGAGGAAATTGGAACTTGAGTAAAACTTATCAAAGGTCAATTAAAACTAGCAAGTGGTCTGCCCATGGGTGTCTGGCTTGAGAACCCATGCAGATGCCTCATGGACTAGAACCACCAAGCAAGTCAACTGGACTGCCATATAGTTGATTTGATCAGGGTTTGAACTGGTAGGTGTTAACAGTGACCAGGATTAACATATCTCTTTATCAGAACCGTAATAATGAATCTGGCCTGTCTTGCAATCACTTGATTAGTTTCTTTGTATAGTGAAAAATAACTATCATAAAAACAGTAAGCAGTGATAAAAACAGTGACTCTGAATAGAACTGATAAAATTGGTTTGAGAGCTTCTTTGAATTTCTTTTTATTCTGTAACATTGTTTCCTCTGGTGAGAAAGATTGGTGGCATTATAAAATAGTTCCAGTTTAAAAACACATAATTTTTATAACTATAATACTATGAAACAGTGTAGCATGGTAAAAAAAAAAAATGTAAATAGCAGTTAGAATGTAGATTTTGTTTACTTTTACGATTTTTTTTTAAGATTTTGTTTATTTATTTGACAGAGAGAGAGAGCACAAGCATGGGGAACAGCAGGCAGAGGGAGAGGGAGAAGTGGGCTCCGCACTGAGCGGGGAGCCTGACCTGGGGCTTGATCCAAGGACCCTGGGACCATGACGTGAACTGAAGGCAGATGCTTAACCGACTGAGCCACCCAGGCTCCCCAGAATGTAGAGCTTTTATAGAAAAACAAGGCCAGACTAACACTCAAAATTTCTGTGTCTTAATATGTAAATGGTTTGCCCTGTTAATAGACTCCGCTGTAATCTTGGTTCTCACAGTTTCTTGAATCCTATAGAAGTTTATTTATTTTATTTTATTTTTTAAAGATTTTATTTATTTGTGTGTGTGAGAGAGAGCATGCGAAGACTGAGAGAGAGAGTGTGAGAGAGAGAGAGAGAGCACCATTAGGGGGAGAGGCAGAAGGAGAAGCAGACTTGCCTTTGAGCAGGGAGCCCTGAGTGGGACTCAACCTCAGGACACTGAAATCATGACCTGAGCTCAAGGCAGACACTTAACAGATTGAGCCACCCAGACACCCCTTGAATCTTGTAGAAGTTTAGATGACAAACAATAAAGTCTATTGTTCCAGTTTTAAACCAATACATACAAATACATGCAAAATGTATACAAATTCATTTTACTCTTTCTTCAGATGTAGTTTTTGAAATAATAATTATGGGCTATTTTTTCTATCTCTAGATTTTTTTGCTTCCTACCATCTATGAGGGTCTACCTACTGCGTGCGGGGGCCCTTGTGACTGGAAGATGAGTAAGATGAGTAAGACTTGCCGGTAAGACTTTAATCCAGGTGATGACTCAGAGCGTTACTACATCAGCAAAAACCACTGATCCATAGAGCTGGGGGGAAACAATGTTCTGATCCGTGCTCTGTCACTCACTTCTAATTTGAGAGGTAAATCGCCACACCCGCATTTCCCACTCTTAGATTTCTTACTTACAAAATGAAGGGCTTGAGCAAAATCAGTTTTGCTTTTACTTTTAACAATGTGGCTTGGGAAGGAAAAAAAAGTCAACCAATAACAAGGAAATTAAATTTACCTGAAATCCCACCACTGTTGATAATTTGGTGACCATCTTTCTATATACTTTTTGCATGTCCACATGGCAGACATGCAATTTTACATAAATGCGATTGTAGCTGGTGCTTCTAACACAAACCCAATATTTTGGTGTTTTCCCCTTTATCGTCCTTTCTTCCATGGTGCACAATAATCAACATTAACAACAGGAACGACCCTCTAACTTTCATGAGGCTCTTATAACAACATACATCTATGACAAAATATATCTATATGGAGGACTTGTATGACATTATGAAATTTGGTGTTGTTAAAATATACCTGTTTTCAAATAAAAACTACTTGCTGATATTTCTCTAAGCTTACTGGCATAGGACTACCTTTATCATTTTAACGACTGAATAACCTGTCATCATTAGGGTAGGCTACGGTTCCATTTCCCCATCGATGAGCATTTATTTGTCTTCAGTTTTTAACAACAGAAAACACTGCAATAAACATCCTTGTGTGTTCTTATGCTTTTATTCCTGTGGGATAAATCCCCAGGAACAAGATTGCTGCATCACAGAATAAGGATATTGTCAGAACTTCCAAAAATAGTGTAATAATTTAATTCCACCGGCAACATTGAAGAGTACTTTCTGCCTGGTAGTCTAGCCAACTCATTTACATTTTTGCCAATGTGAAGGGTATAAAGTTGTTTTAATTTGCATTCTTATGATTGCTAATGAGCTTGAGCATTTTTTTCTACTGTTTGTTGGTTGCTTCAACTTGTTCTTCATAACTATTATTTTTCCAGGGGAAACACAAAGTTCCTCATGTTCCTTGAGACAATCACAAGAAAAGAAAGAGTGACCAAGATGGTAAGACTTCAGATCCCCCTGCCTTTTCAACAATAACAGTTTATTTATAGGATTCCTTATGGGATTTGATACACTGAATTCATTTGAGAAGTACTGGACTAGATGCTTTTTAGTGTTCCTTCCCTGAGATTTTAAAATAATCTTGTTTATGAATTTTTTCATTTTAACACCATCACCATCATCATCCCATCTAGATGTTAAGCTAATTATCACCAGAATCTCCTTCTGATACTGTGTGTATGTCATCAAATCACTCTGAGACCATAGTTTTTATGAAAATGATATGAATGAGAATCATCTAGAGAATTTGTTAAAAAAGTTAAAAATGTTAAGAATTTGTTAAAGATGCCAATGCTAGAGATTGACTCAGAAATTGCTGGGGTGAAGTTTACAAGTCTCTGTGTTCACAAGGACTTGAGGAGGTTGTTACACAGATTGCCTGACAACCACACATTGGCTGTAAGTGAGCATTCACTTAGTGAGTGTTCAACACATGCTTGGTGATTAATAGATTTCCCTAAGCCAGCCCTGGATGCTCCCTAGGTCTATGTACTTTGGTAAAGCTACGGAAGTATTGGCACTAAAAAGTTTATTTAAGAGTTTAGACTCCAGTACACTTTGGCCTTTGAAGTCCAGCTAGCCTCTTCCAAAACGGGAGAAAATCTTCACTTTTTTGGGCAGGTGGGAGGTCAGACAGAACAAACTCAGGTTCTCCTGGTCTATTAGGAGTCGCCCCAGAGAGCCTGTAACATGGTCCTATTTCTTGCCTCTGATCCAGGTCCGCACACCATCACTAGCCAGAGGAGGGGGTTATACAAACGTGTTCTAGTTCTGGGTCCGGAAAGCGAAAATTAATTTCAGTAAAACCATTCCAAAGGAAACACCAAGAAAGGGAGTCTTATAAAGCTTTATTTCTAAATAGAAGTATAGTGAAGAAAGAAACTTCCACTCTGATCAGATGGGGGCCATTCAGTCTTACATTCTTGCCTCTAATCCTATCTGCATCCCAATCACCCTGATTTACTCTGTCACTGGGTGATGGTACAAAGGGAAAGATTGCAGATCTAATTAGCATAATATAGATAAGCAAATGAGGCCCTAATCAATTATGGTTCACACTTGCTTTCATCACTCGTGCCAACAGTAGGCAAATTCACTGACAGTTCAAATGCGACATTTTTAGAAGCCATCAGTAAATCAATAACAAGTGACAGTAATTTAGATGCACACTTCGTTCTGCCTCCATTTCTGTCCAGGAGATGCAGCCTCACAACCCAGAGACACCTGAGCTCAGCAGTCAAAGCCTTTCACCACTCAAATCACACGCGCGGGCCAACTCTGCGCACTTGGCTCTTGGCACCACGGCGAGCTACGACAACACGCTTGAAGGTTATGGTAGGTGTGGCGACTGGAAGCTTTTCTTCAGATTTTTGAAAGAATCCTGATCCATATATTTATATATTTACATATTTATGACAGGCAATATCATCAATAGTACATGTCCAGGGACAGCAGACCCAAATTCTGATCCCGGGTCTACCACCCACTTCTGTTATAACCTTGGGGAAAATAACTTGCTCCATCCGGTTTGCAACTATACCATCTGCTGAACGGGGGGGGAGGGGGATGTTAATATGTACCCTTATTTGCCTCACAAGGCTGGGTTGGGGATGAAATAAGATGTCGATAGTGAACATGCTTTTCATAAATATAAGGCTGTCGTTAGGGCTTCGACAGAACAGAGCTTTACCTTTCAAAGTAAAGAGAAATGGTCTGTTCTCTTTTCTGACATTTACGGTCATTTTATTTTATTCCTATGGTATTCATGTCAAAAATTCCCCCTTAATATGACGCTCATAAAAAGGCAGAACAGGAATCTTAAAGTTCAAATTCGGTGTTGTGAAATAAAATCTGAGAAAGCCAGAGCTGGAAAGGACCTCACAGGTCACCATCCACACCATCACCATCACCGGCATCCCTTATTTTTCTACACGTCCTCACACTTAATGTAGGGCCCTTGCATACCGGGCTTTGCTCTGGCTTCATGCTTCAGGAGGAACACTGAACAGCCACAGGTCCATCAGACATGGGTGATGATGGAGACTTGGGCACTCCACTTAAAAATCTTCTTTCCAGGGGTGCCTGGGTGGCTCATTGGGTTAAGCCTCTGCCTTCGGGTCAGGTCATGATCTCAGGGTTCTGGGATGGAGCCCTGTATGGGGCTCTCTGCTCAGCAGGGAGCCTGCTTCCGCCCGCCCCCGCCTTCCTCTCTGCCTACTAGTGATCTCTCTCTCTCTCTCTGTCAAATAAATAAATAAATATAATCTTTAAAAAAAGTCTTCTTCCCTACTGGCATTCAGCTGCCCACTCCTTTGGGGCTATCCCCGTGTACCAGTTCTAAATCCAATAAGCAAGGGACATTCCACTTGTATCTCTCCACATTTTCCACAGGTCATCGTCTCTGAAATTCACACTCACTAGAACCACAGCATCCCTTTTAGTTTGTGTGGTTAGTCTCATTATAATGTGCACCTAATGAATCCATAATATTTCCTGTAGATCACTGTTCCTCATTTTTACTCTGTGTAAATTCATCCTTAAATATTTAATTCTAGAATCTAGAAAATCATCTTACTATAATTTTTTTGAAGACATTTGTTGAGTACTGTACTGTTGGCTGTTATTACAAAATTGCTGTGCAACAAGTAACCACAAAACTCAGTGGCCTGGAGCAATAGGTAAATATTCACCACATGTCCACCTTTGCTGTTCAGCTGATCTTGACTGAGCCTGCTGGTATCTCTGTGGATGGTCCAGGGCTCAGCAGGTCTGCACTGGAGCATCTCACCTGGAGCCACTCTGCGCTCTCTATCCTGTATTCTCATCTTCATCTTGCAAATGGCCTTCTCATGTAATGTCAGAAGGGCAACAACATAGAGGTCAGGCACACCAGTGTTTTGCAAGTGTCTTCTCCCATGGCATCTACAAACATGCCATTGGCCACAGCTAGCTGCAGGCCCAAGCTAAGGTGTAGGGAATTATGCCCTGCCCATAGCAAGAGGGCCCTGTCAAGTTACATACAACAGTATGGCTACCTGTTGGAAAGAACAATTGGGGTCATTCATATGAGTGCCTTATGTAGGAAAGTCTTGAATCTCTTTCTACAGGAAATACAAATGTAGGAGGGTTTGCCACATAGGACCTTACAATTAGCAGTTAACCTGATAGCATTTTGCATAAGGGAGAAATTATATCTCATTGTAGAATGAGGAAAGGCTATAAAGGTGTCATTTGAGATGGATTTCAATGACCAAGTAGGATGTGAACAACCAAATTAAAAAAAAACAGGAGAATATTCGAGGTGGTGGAAATCTCCCTAGAGATGGCATACAGAAGGAAAACATGGTGATGCTCAGAAAAGCTATCAAAGTTTCTAGATGGCTGTAGATCAGGGATGTGGACGGTGGTAAATGACTAACTAAGCCAGAAAAGCTTAGGTTCATGATTCTTGAGGTCTCAACAATGTCAACAGAGATCTCACTTGGGCTGGTACATTGTCAATGACCAAATTCCAAACAAACAAGCAATTAAAATGCGCACCCACACACACACACACAGCCATGGACAAGAGATTGATGGACTGATTCCCAAGAGGCAAACCTAAGTGACGCTCTGCGTGTGCCATCCACCGCACCCCCTTCCTCAAGTTTTTAAAGAAACATTTCATTTGAGAACATCTGCATCCGCCTGAAACATATCTTCCCCGTGTAGTACTTGACTTTAAGCTGACTAGAGATATCAAATGTTCTTTCACAGATTCTTTGACATACTTGAACATTATTGAACAAATGTCAGTTATGTCTATCTCTTGAGTCATGTCAATCTGAATTGATAATGTGCTGAGTTTTTTTAGCATCATCACTCCGTGGGTTTCTATGCCAGCGACACAATTGGACATGACTGAGAATATCGGTCACTTCTCTTCCCCGGGACGTTTAAGTTAGTTCTTGCATCTGCATTTCTAGGACCTGACCCTCTCCAGCCACGCACGATCACAACTGAGACATAGGGAGATAACTAGAAGTCCTTTGTGCACATACACACAGAGTCACTGGTAATACTGTGGTGAATAATGCCATGAATATGGTGCAGCTGAGTAAGTTAAATAGGAGGAGGTCTATGGATTTGATGACAATGTATCACATTTCTTGCAATATTATTCAAATTCACAAATTCATTTTGGTTGAGGAAAGACCCCTCTTGATTCATAATAATTAGAATTACAAGATATTTTTGAAACATGCATGATTTTAATTTTTGAAGTCCTGTCGTGATTTCTGCCAAGCTAGCAAAATGTTTTAAAGTAGAAGCTGTGTTCATAAGTGGGCATGATAAATAAGAATAATGTGTGCTGTTTATTACCAGTTTGCTAGTGCTCATGAGCCTGGCCAAGTGGGTATATATTACCCACTTTGGTCCTCCTAGTTACTTATGGCAGCAGTACTGTTGTCATCCCATATTACAGATGGAAAGACTGAAGTTAGATAACTAGCATGCCCAAGACCACACAAATGATAAATAGTAAGAGATAAATCTGTCTGACTTAAAATCCCATTTAGATGCATTCAATAAGAAATTGAGTGTCTACTATCCACGAGGCACCATTCTAGGTTCTGCAGATCTTGTGAACAAAACAGATAAAAATCCATGCCCTCATAGAACTTATTTTCTAGTCAACGTTACACATTCATATAAGTAGGATAAATACTCAGTATCTCACAAGTTAGTGGATTATTTTTCTCTAATACGTTAACCGATAAGGTTCATCTCCACAACTAAGTTATAAGTTCCTCATAAGCTGGAAGTATATTTTATAGACCTTTTTAAAATTTCCCTACAGCACAGTGACGTGATGATAGATTGTGCCGTTCAAATATGTACTTTTTAATTGATATATTTTTTGAGAACCACATCATTAACAAACCCTTGAGAAATCACCAGTTCAGGGCTGTTTTATTGTTGGAAGTTGCCGCTGATTCATTGGAGGAGCAGCAGGGAAGGTGATTAATCCAGGTCCCTGGGGTGTCTATATAACTCTCATTTCCAGATGTTGTGCTGACTGGAACCACTAGTGTCCAATGCCAACATCTAAAGAAAAACTAAAAAAGTATGTTCTCTGGATACTTCGCACCATATTGAAAGTTAGCCTGTGACGTTGACCCGGTTCCTTATTCTGTCTGCATGTGTCCCTCCATGTTCCTCAGTCCAGGGAGGAGCCAGAAGGAAGAGACGGTTGCTACCTAACTCGCTAACTCGTACTGTCCTGTTTATTTATTCTTTTCTTTTTTTTTTTTTTTTTTACTCTTTAATTCCAGGGGCTGCCAGCTCCGGCCTCTCTCCAGCTCCCTATCTGCAGCTACTTCTCACAGCCTTTCCCCATCTTTCTTTCTCTCTGCTTCTTATCCTGTCTTCCACGTCTCTTCTTCCACCTCCCCAAACCCTGCTTTCTGTCCCTCTGCCCATGTGTGGTGTGTCCTAGATCGTCTCTCTCCACTGTGGCTGTCTCTGTCCCTCTCCCCCTACAGGTACAGCCAGAACACTCTCTCTCTCTGAGCCTCTTTCTCTTCCCGAATGTCACCTCCCCTCATGAGGGCTCACACTCTCTCTTCTTAGTGTGTATGTGTGTGTGTGTCTGTGTGTGTCTTTGCATATTTGTCTGTGTGTGTGTGTGTGTGTGTGTTTGTGTATCCTTCAACCTGTTTCTGTGCTTTTAAATTTTGATCTCCCTTCAGGTATTTCTTATTCTGCTTTTCCTTTCCTGTGGGAATCTGCTTTTTCCTTTTTTTTTTTTTTTCCCTCACTCTCCTTTCTCTTTACGTCTGTTCTCATCTTCAAGCCCCACTATGCCTCACTTTGCGTGTGGGTTTCTCTCTTCTTCTCCGGGAACGTATGTGTGTGTTCATGTTTTTATAAAGGTGGTCTCAGTGTCTCTGCCTCTACTTCTCAATGAATAATTTTCCTTTCTTTCTTATTTGGTGTGTGTATATATATATATATATATATACACACAATGGAATATTACTCAGGCATTTTTTTCTGAAGAAGAAGCAAACCTTTTTCACCACATGGATGGACTTGGAAGGCCTTATGCTCAGTGAAACAGGTGAGACAGAGAAAGACAAATATTGTATGTTCTTACTTACCTGTGGAACCGAAAAAAGCCTAACTCACAGAAATAGAGAGTAGATTGGTGGTTCCCAGGGGCAGGAAAGTGGGGGAAAGGGAGAGATACTGGTCAAAGGGCAAAAACTTCCAGGTATAAGATGAGTAAGTTTTGGCTATCTAATATACAGCCTGCTGATCTTTTTTTGTTTTTAATTTTATTGATTTATTTATTTGAGAGAGAGAGAGAGAGAGCAAGAGAGGGGGGAGGGGCAGGAAGAGTCAAGCAGATTCCCCAGAGCAGGGAGCTGGATGGGGTGGAGGGAACTCCATCCCAGCATCCTGAGATCATATCAAGAGTTGGCCACTTAACTGTCTGAGTCCCCCAGGCACCCCAGCCTGCTGATTATAATTAACAATACTGTATTACATATTAAGAGAGTAGATCTTAAATGTTATCACCACACCAAAAAAATAAAGTAATTATGTGACATGGTAATCATTTTGCAATCTATACATGTATCAAATCATCACATTGTACATCTTAAACCTACCTATGTTGTATATCAATAATATTTCAATAAAGCTGGAAAAATACATGGGGTGGGAGGGGCACGCAAGCAAGCGAGAGAGAAAAATTAATTGTCCTATTTATTTTTAACAGATTGTCAAAAGGAACTGTGCCTTTATTTAATTATTTCATTTCTGGCATTTTGGCAAGCATAAGGAGAAACAAAGGATCTTTTTTGACTTACGACTTCAGTTAAAACAATTTCTAATTGGAAAATTAAATAATCATCTCTTTGCCAGTCTTTACAGAGAGAAGTTGGACTCCAGCAATAGATGAAGTTGGACTCCAGCGGTAGATGAAGCAGCTGCAGACACACGCTCCGCTCAGAGCACCTCTGGACTGAATGACCATGAAAACGGCATGCATGAAATCTGGAGAACGCTGGAAAAGCTGGATTGGAGGGAAATTCAAATGAATGCCAATTCCTTTAATTTTTAAAATGTAAGAACTGAGACAATTGAAACAAGAAGCAAACAGACAATAGAAAGAATCAACAAACCAAAAAGCAGGTTCCTTGCAAAGTCTAATACAACTGACATGCCCTTTCAAAACTGATCACAGAGAAAGACAAAGACAGAAAGAGAAGGACCCAAAACACAATATTAAGAATAAAAGAGGAACAGAATCACAGGATGCATCAAAGAATAAATAGATAGTACATAGATAACTATGACAATTTCATTAGCAATGTATTAGAAAATAGAAATTATTTTAAAAAGCCAATTTAGAAAAATGTTATATTCAGCCAGCACCCATTGCTTTAATGTAACACAGCTCTTACAGTTTGTTAAACATTGAAACATCTACACTTTAGTTTCCTTTTTTGTATCACACTGGCTTCTAAGAGCCCCTACCTTGATCCGCAAGTGCCACCTGGACCCCGTTTGCTCCTACCCCAAGGACCCCATAAACCTCTCTACAGTCCATCAACTAAAGGTTAATTCTGGGTACAGGAGACCTCCAGATTCTGTTTTAAGGTTATTGATTGACATCTATCCTGACTAGCTCAGTGCCTGATCCAAATCCCCAGTAAAACATTCTACCTGTCACTCCTACTTACAACCATTCATTAAAATGAATAACCAGTTAACAATCTACTCATCAAAAACAAACCAGTTCCAGATGGTTTTACAGATGAGTTCTACATTTAAAATATTGGCAAATTCACACAATTTTTCACACACTCTTTCAAAGACTATAAAAAGAAGGAATATTGCCTAATTCACTCTATAGGAATAATCTAGCTGCAAATTCAAATGAGACAAGAAAATTATAAATATATAAAAATTACAGGCCAACTTCATTCATAAATTTAGATAAAAAATATTGAACACACTATCAGAAAATCAAATTTAGCAATGTATAAAAAGATGTTCCATCATTAGCAAATTAGGCTTCTTCCAACATAGTTTCAGTATAAGAAAATGCAATAATGTGACTTACCATATTAAAAGAATAATAGAAAAAAATATGGTCATCTCAGTAAATACAGAAAACTAACCTGATAAAATTCAGCTGATATTCATGATTTTTAAAAATAGAATCTTAGAAAACTTGGAATAGATGTGATTTCCCTCATCTGGTAAAAAATATATGCCAAAAACTATAGCAACTCCATATTTCATGGTGAATATTAAAAGCATTCTCTTTCAAATTAGGAATAAGATTTTAAAAGCCTACTGTCATCACTTCTAGTCAACACAGTATTGGAACCTAGACAGTTCGATCTGACTACAAAAAAAAAAATAGTAAGTACAAGGATTGGAAAAAAGGAAACTAAATGTCATTCTTTTCAAATGATACGATTGTCTACATGGAAAAACAAAACAAAACAGAGATTGATTATTAGAATTAATAAAATAATGTAGCAATCTTTCCAGTAATAAAATCAATCTGCAAAACTCAATTGCAGGGCTATAAAGCAAATGAAAGCACGAGAAAACATTTTGCATTTGTCTGTGTGTGTTTATGATGACAAAAAGTACAAAGAACCAAAGAACAAATGTATCCAAAGATGTGAAGGCAAAAAGTTGATGGTGAAAATTATAAAATGTTATTGAAATACCTTAAAGAAAGTTTCAATAAATCGAGAGATACATCTTATGCACTCATGGACATCAATTCTCCCCAATTCATTTTTGCATTTAATTCAATTCCAAAGAAGATTCTGTTAGTTTTATTGCCAGGCAGATTCTAATATTTGTATCTAAGAAGTCAAGTTTAAGAATAGCCAATACACTAACACACAAGAAAGATAAGATGTGAATTTGTAATCAAAGATCATTAAAAGGGGCGCCTGGGTGGCTCAGTGGTTTAAGCCTCTGCCTTCGGCTCGGGTCATGATCCCAGTGTCCTGGGATCGAGCCCCACATCGGGCTCTCTGCTCAGTGGGGAGCCTGCTTCCTCCTCTCTCTCTGCCTGCCTCTCTGCCTACTTGTGATCTATCTGTCAAATAAGTAAATAAAAAATTAAAAAATATATATATACAAAGATCATTAAAATGTCTGGTAAAAGCTGCATAGTCTGGGGATGGCTGGGTGGCTCCGTTGGTTAAGCGGCTGCCCTCTGCTCAGGTCATGATCCCAGAATGCTGGGATCGAGTCCCGCATCCGTCTCCTTGCTCTCCAGGGAGCCTGTTTCTCCCTCTCCCTCTCCCTGCCACTCTGCCTGCTTGTGCTTTCTCTCTCTGACAAATAAATAAATAAAATCTTAAAAAAAAAAAAAAGCTGCGTAATTTGGGACAAGATAAGATACATTGACAAATGCAGTCAAATGGAGATCCCAGAAACTTAATATGTGACAGAACTGATTTTGTAAATAAGTGAGTAAAGTTGACTCTGTTCAATAAGTAATGAAGAGAAAATCAGTTAGCCATGTGGAAAAAAAATATAATTGAATACCTATTTCCCACTATATGCAAAGATCAATTGCAGCTAGAATTATGACCTAAATGTAAAATGCAAAACTTAAAACTGGTAGAATAAAATATAAGAGAAGATCCTTGTGACTCCAAATAGAAAAAGATTTCTTAAACCAGACTCGAAAAGCAAAAATCATAAAGAAAGAAACTGATGGATTCACCTATGTTCAAGTTAGAACATACTTTGAACAAAAGATGCTATCAAGAAAGTGAAAAGGCAGGCCACAAACTAAGAAAGATAGTTATCTTTGCAAAGCATATAATATGTTATGTGTTTTTGCAAAACATGCAGTAATAAAAGATCTGCGTTCAGGGGAAAAAACAAACAAACAACCAACAAAAAAAAAAACACTGCAACCTAAAAAAAAAAAAAAAAAAAAAAAAGACAAATGTCCCAGTAATAAATTGGCAAAAGTCATAGACATGCATTTTCCAGAAGTGAAAACAAACAGTCAATAAACATGAAAATGTGCTCATTTTCTTAGTAACCCATAAAATATGAGTTAAAACCCTAGTGAGGTACGACCACGCAACCAAGAGATTAGCAAACAATTTACGTGTTTGACGATACCAGAATTTGGCAAGAATGTGCAATGGGAAATTTTATCCTCTGCTAACCAGAGGATAAATGGGCCCAGATGACTGGAAAACAAGTCCGTAGAAAATACCTAGGAAAGTTGAAGATGTGTAGACCCTACCAACTAGCAACTCTAATCTAGGAACCATACAAGAATATCCAGAAGTAACGCTTATAATAGCAAAAAAAAAAAAACAAAAAACAAAAACAAAAAACAAAAAAAAAAAACTTGAAAACAAGATAAATGCGCAACAGGAAAAAAAAGAGGGGGAAGGGTATAAACATATTGTGTATGGAAAACAGGGAGTACGAGATGGTAAAAATGAGTGCATATAGCTATATGTAAAAAATTTAGATGCATCTCAAAAATATAGCATTGAGTAAAACATTCACAATCTCAACACATAGGCAGTATGATTGCATTTATATAAGAATCAAAACCCGAATGCAAGTAAATAATATATTATTTAGGGAGACATGTATATGTGAAAGCAACAACCAGGAGAGTGATTTACACACAGTCCAGACTGTGGTTAGCCCAAGCAGGGAGAGGGGATGAGATCTGTGAAGGGCACACAGAATGTTAAGAGGTATTGGTATTGTTTATTTGGTATGCAGTCTGATGGGTACACATGAGTTCATTTCAATATTTGTCTTTAAATTCTAAATATATGTTATATAGACTCTTCTCTGTGGATGATATATTTCATAATAAAAAATTTTTAATATCATGGAAATCCCATGTTGAAAATATTTTAGAAGTCTCAAAAGAAATGCCCTGTGGATTGCATATCAAGGCATAGTAATTCAGTGGAAGGAATAAGCTCAGAGGCAATGTACAGAAAATACAACTCGTACAAAAGAAGCCTGTTACACAGACTGGGTAACCAGGCACAGAAGTGAAATGCAATTTTTAGAATAGCCTAAATCTTGAAATTAAAAAAAAAAAAAAGAAAAGAAAAGAAAAGAACCAAAAACAGCAATGATATTGGTTTCAGAGAGGAAATACAAATTTACGTTTCAGTGAGAATCTTTGAGCAATGAAACCACGAGGCTGGAAACGTTTGTGCGAATGCTGGGAGCGCGCTGGGAACAGTCCGCAAGCCTCTGGCATCCAGCTTGTTCCTGGCTCTGGGACAAGGACCCCGGATGGGGGAAAGGAAGGGCTGGTGGTTACAGTCCAGGGTTAGCCCCCAGCCGGTGGCAATGAACCCAAGGACCAGGAAGACAAAGAGAGGTGTGGGGGAAGTGCAGAGAGAGAGACCAAGAGAAGAAAGGAGCTGACTAAATTAAACCAGACATCCATATAAATTAAGCTTTATTAAAATGGTGCCATGGTTCTGATTCTTTTAATACTAATTTATTGGTTTGATAGATTCTTAGAGCTGGGAAGAGCTCAAGGTGCAGGAAGGCAGGATGCTCCTTGTGCTCTAGACAAAGAGTACCGTGAGGCTCCCTACATTTTCCTCTTCCTCCCTTTCCTCCCCCAACCCCCACACCAGCATCCCATCCTCAAAGATCTGCCTGTTTGAGGGCAAGGAACCCCTGAAACGACGCACCCTGAAAAGCAACGTCCTGAGTCAGAGCTCCAGTGGTGGAGCGTAACCCTACACCAATTCAGCTTTTAGGCATCCCCATTAAGGAAACATTTCTTACTGTCAAATGCAATGGACCAAAATACATTTGTTCAAAAGATGTTTTACCACGGAGGCACTAAAAGCTACATGGGCCACATTTCTGAAAGATCTATAAAGTTTAAGAGGAATTAAAGGAGAAATATATCAACATTTATGGAAGATTAATGAAAGGCTGCAAAATGTGAAGTGTAATGTCCTTAAATTAGTCTGGGAAAAGAGAAATGGAACAAAACGTTGAGAGAGCTGGGATGGAATTCAGAAGGAAAGCTCCTAGGCCAACATCTGAGAAATGACAATCCAGGAGAAACCACCCTGGAGTGGGGGCTTTCCCAAGGAAAGGGAAGACGTGTCCCCGAGGAGACAGATCATTCGGGGGTCCGCTGTCAGGGCTGGGTGAATGAAATGATCTGTTTTGTACTGTATCTTCCATCTTTAATGTCTCATTCCTGTCTAACCGCACCAACTATCCATCTTAAGCCAGGACATTTCATCAAAGATGTGTCATTTCTAGGGTGGGTAAATTGACCTTAGGATAAAATGAAAATTCCAAACTTACTCAAACAATCAAAGAGGAGCTGCTTTCCCAGGGGGCCCTCATAACGCGCCCTGCCCAATTCCTAAGTGTTTTCTAGATGAGGCTGGGGAGGGAGGAAGGGGGTCCGAGAGGCAGGGTGGGGAATAAATTGTTTTGCTTTAAGGTACAGATAAATAATATCTTGGGGTTTTGATTCAACAACAACAAAAAATTCATGGATGTGTGAGGTTAGAACCTCTGATAAATCAAAGTGGACTTAATAAAAAAATACAAACTTAGGCAATTCATTTAAGTTCTCCAATTTTAATTTTTATTTATGTATTTTTGGCAAATGCAGAAATGAGTAGTAACTCCCGAGGGTTCTGAAGAGCACATGACAAGTGACAAGTGAAAGCGCTTTGTCACTCTAAACAGTAATACTTGGAAAGCACAGGATTCCTTTGGAGCCCAGACAACGTGGACTTTGTCATAGTTTAACTACACCATAATCTTGCTTTCTAAAACATATTCAGTGAGGTAATGATGTTCCACGTTATCCAGAGCAATACCTTGTCCAGAGAGAGCTTTCTGTGGGTCTCACAGTGTCTTCAGCCCTGATCCACTCTACAAAACCCCCAGAAACGGCCATCATTTCTCCTGGCATTGGCCGAGAAAACACACAACAAGCTTTAGAGGGATTGGTTCAAGGTCATTAGTCAACATAACAATGAAGGTTCTAGCCTAGTCCTGCCACTCAACAGCTCTGTGACCTTGTGAGAGTTTCTGACCAAAATGTAATGGCACCCTCCTCTTGGGATAATTAGGGGGTGGTTCGTAGACTTCCTGGAGCTAAGTAAATAGACCAAAATTTCATTTATATTTTCACCAATTGTAGAAAACAGTGCCTTCTAGAATTTGGCTCACACCAGTATTACCTGAAGTTCTAGAAAAATACAAAGGCCTGAGCGCTCCTCCAGCCGCTCTACTCAGCAACTCTCTAGGAGTAGGACCTATAAATTGGTGATTTTGAGAAAATTTCCTCCCAAGGGATTCTGTTACAGTGGGTACCCAGCCTGGTATTTAGAATCTGTTAATATTGGTATTTTGGTCAAAAAACGGTCAGTGGCAAAAAACCGTGAGGCTGTGGTGGTTAGATTATGCTTCCTGGGCCCTTGGGTTCAACCTGCCCCTTTAGGGTGCATGAGATGAGGAAGGGTAGGGTTGAGCACCCAGCACCACCCAGTAACAAGCCATCTGGTCTTGAGCACTGGATCCTCTCTCGTGAAGTCCCATTTGAATGTCCTAATCAGCTGGCAGGAGATACAGATCCAACCCAGACTGTCCCATCTCCCACGCAGGATGCACTGCGTTAGGACTTCGTGGGCCTGGAAAGAAAGTCGCTATAGGTGGGAAGCTCACTGTACCCAGTTCAAGGTTCTCATGATGCTGAAAGCCCATCTCACCTTAAAATTAATTCAGGGCAAGGTACATAGCATCTGCAGGTCTCAGAGTCCCCACATAGGAAATGAGAGGGGTCCAGTCAAATGATCCCGTGGCCCTTCCTGCTCCAACATTGTATGGCTTAAATCCTATTGCTATAGGTACTTGGAATTTCTGGGTATTTGTGTCTGAAGGGGTTGGGGAGGCAGAGGAAGTGTGGACTCCTGTCTGAAGCGACTACCCATGAAGTACCAGCAATGTCAAGAAGTCGGATTCTATTTGTCCAAAATTGACTCCCTTTTCCTTTCCCCTGTGGACGCTGGTCATCCCGCCTTTGTTAACAGAGTCTCTTGTGCTAAGCCCCATGTCACCAAGCAAAGCTGTAATTGCCTCTCCTATTGAGGGAATCCTAACCCCACCAACCAAGAACGGACTGCTCAGTGCTACTTAGGTAGTCAGACAGATAGACCCCTGCCATCCCCCAGAGGAAAGTAGCCTTGCCATAACCAGCCAGCTTTCTGGCTCCATATATCGCCCTTGTCTTCTTCCCTTCTGCCTAGCAAAGTCTTTCATGTTGTTCAGCACCTCAGAGCTCCTCTCTCTGCTACATGGGGTGGGTGCTGCCTGATCCAAATCAATTTTTGCTCAAATAAACTCTTCCCATTTTTAACATGCCTAGTTTATCTTTTAACAGCTCCCATCAGGACCCTCCCCTTCCTTTTGGCTCCCCTCTAACAGTCCTATCCATCCACAGGGCTCCTTTGAGCGTCTGTCCCCACCTTCCTACTTCTACTCCCCATTTTCTCTCCAGTATGTTTATTCCATTCTGTGATGGGCTTGTTGTGCTTGAAACCTGACCTTTCTTTTGTACAGAAAATCAGCCGCCTCCCCTGCTCCTTGAATCCAGGCTGGTGGTAAATCGGGACTATTGTCTTACAGAGAGTTCTTTGGAGCTACTGAGTTTTGGAAATCCATTGATTCTGTATTTGCATAAGTATGTTCGTGACCGTTCAAACGTCTCATCTACATAAACAAAAGAAGAACATGTTTTCCTTTCCTAACTAGTATTGATCATAGATATTCCAGGAACTTTACTGCTGGGTGCTCCTTGGTATCTGACCCCAGCATGTATTACAGAGCTACCTCCCAGCCAAAAAAAGAGGGGGAGAGGGAGAGAGAGAGAGAAGGGAGGGAGAGAGGAAAGGTAAATGGTACCTGTGGAAGAGCAGAAAATTCCAAGAGTCCATGCAGCCCTGCACACTGACTGAGACTTAGAGGCAATGGGGGATGGGGGATGGGGGATGGGGAGGCTTCTCCAGAGGTGCTGGACCTCCATCCTCAGCAGGAGTAAACATCATGGTCACCATGTTTATCTTGAAAATGGCCTATGAACATGCATGATTTGGTCCTCAGTGAGGCAGGACCTCAGGAAATAGGAGTTACTCTGTTTTCCCCAAATCACAGAGATTATGTTACTTTTACCCCAGACTGTCACCTGCTGCTTTTGTAGGGCCAAAATAAATCTTTTCACTCCTTTGTCCACTCGTATTAACACAGGCCTAGCATGCCTGACACAGAACTGTGAACTGGGGAGACAATTCTACAAATAGCAAAACTGGAGAGGGGAGATATGTAATGATTTGTAAAAGAATGACAAGCATATAGGAAGCACTGGACCAGGAGTCTGAGCAGTGCGCCCCCAGACCCAGATCTGGGGCTCCAAAAGTAAGTGAGCTTGGCCCCACTCTCCCTCCTCTGGGCCTTAGCTTCCTCACCCTAATGGATAAGCTGTAAAATTTCTAAGGTCCTCTCCATATTTTTACTGGTGAGTCTCTGGATAGTCAGAGTGAGATCTCATGTTCCAATTACATTACAGGTGTGGGGGCTGAGGACCAGATGTGGCATCCAG
The DNA here is from genome assembly GCF_963455335.1 of Martes martes. Taxonomy (NCBI): domain Eukaryota; kingdom Metazoa; phylum Chordata; class Mammalia; order Carnivora; family Mustelidae; genus Martes; species Martes martes. Next base: position 7,465,244 of record NC_137903.1, on the reverse strand, counting down.
CCTGCCAGGGCACATTCAGGACTGAAGGTCATGTCTTCTAACTTCTGGGCTTGTGTTTTGCTTACTCAAGCCTTCTCTCCACACTGCCTCCCTGATGTCATGGGCATGAGCTGGATGGATGTGTCAGCCCTTGAGTGATGTCTCCCACACTGAGAGCAAAGTAGAGGCACAGCAGAAAAGGGACACACACATAAGGAGCAACCCAGAGAATCAGGCATTCTTAGGAGTAAAGCTTTGAACCTCAAGGACAAGAAAAGGATCATTTTAATGTTCAAATCTCCCTCCCTTGGTTTCAGGCAGAGTACCTCTCACACAGCAGTTCCAGGAACACAAGCTGGAGGTAAGCCCCTCCCTGTCCTTGAGAGGCCAGCATGCAATAGAATTCTCTCCTTGCGTTCTCCAGAGCAGTGGGGCCAGAGCAGTTTCCTGAGCCATCATCATAAATGGGTTACTCACTCCTCTACATGTCCCTACTCCCCAGCTACTATCATGGTTCCACGTTGGGACACCAATCAGCCTTATCTCCTTCACCGCTGGCGGCCTCCATCATACCTACCCAGCGGAATCTCAGTCCTGTGAAACACAGCTCTCCACTTACATTGCAAATGCACCTAAGCAGCTGAATGTCAGGAAAATGCACACACGCACACACACACATGTGCATGTGTGACACTGACACTGGCATCTGACCCTGAAGACAATTCCACCACAGTCCAGGTCAGTTCACTTGTTCCTTCTCCACACCTTGGACTCCCTTCTTCCTCACTTACTCGAGTTCTTTCCCCCACTCCTGCAAATACCCTTTTTGCTCTTCCATCATCAATTTCTTCCTCTCCCCTGGATCATGACCATCAGGATACACACCTCAACATCAGGCTTTAATATCATCTGTCTGAGGAAAGAAACAGGTAAATTACCCTTAACCCTGGTTTCTAGCAGCTCCCATCTCATTCCTTTGTTCTTGTTCATATTTAAATGCCTCAAAAGATTTGAGTGCTCCCTACTTCTTCACCTCCCATGCCCTTCTCAAGTCATTCCTATGGGCGTTGGCCCAAATCTCCACACGCTGAATGAGGCATCTTCAAGGTCAGCAATAACTTCCACTTTGAAAGAACCCAATAGACAGATTGCTGTGTACACTGGATTCAAATTCTGCCCAGCATTTGACTCAATTGGTCACACCTCCTTCTTTTAATACCTTCTTCTGTGACCCTTTAGGACATCACATTCACCCGATCTTCTTCTGACCTTCTCAACCCCTTAACCAGCATCTCTTCCTCTGAAACATTCTTAAATGTTGTCAGGCTCCAAGAATCAGAAGGGTGAGTCCTTGGCCTTGATCTATTTTTCTGCTCGGATGATCTTTCTGGGAGCTGTAAATACTATATAAATTTAAAATATGTATATTTAAAATACATATTAACATATAATTTCTGTTTTACACATTAAATTTTATACAATAGATATAGATATAAACACACATATGCATATATATTCAGAATTCCCAGAACCATGTCTCCAGCCCAGATTTCTCCTTTCAGTTTGCAAATGTAAGTGCTTATTTGGCAATCCCTCTTAGATGGCTGATAGTGTCTCAAACATAACACAACCACAGCATTGCTCTCATTTCCCAGCCGTCCTCATCCTGCCTGTCTACCCCTCCCTTAATCTTCCTCATCTTTGGTGAATGACAGCACTATCCACGCAGTTAGTTAAGCACAAAACCCAATCGTTATTCTTGGTTGCTGTTTTTCATTCATGCCCCACATTTAATTCTTTCACATGCAATGTCAAAAGCAAGTATTTCCAAAATATATCCAGGACTCAGCCACTTCCCACCGCTTTCTTGGTAATGATTTTATCCCAGAGCGAATGGGTGAATGAGTAATGTGATGGTACCTACAGAGAAAAGAGAGTTTGGAAAAATATTTTTCATTGTTCCTCTGGTGTAATGTCAGATCAGCATAAAGGGAGAGTTTATGAGATGTGTGCTGTGATATCTATATGCATCGTGGAAGAGAGGTCATGCTACTGCTATAATTCACTGGGGCTCTGGTGGAAAGCAAATTAAAAATTGAGTCCAGGCAGGTTCACAAAGAAATTTTCAGAAGTTTAGAACGCTGTTCTATTTAACCTTCTGTTTCTGGATACTACTGATATCTGGCTTTTTATAAGGATTGACTCTCTTTCATGAGTTTTGGTGAAGACAACACTGGGAGACTTCTTCAGAAAACTTGAGGTTAGAGGAGTTCCCCAAATACACAAAATATATGAAACAACAATTTTTAAAATGTTGTATATCAGGCAAAGGATAGGGCAACCTCAGAGACAGGAAGCAATCTGAATGAGCCCCTATGATTATTCCCATCTGTCCCCAATCCTAGTGACCTTTTCCAGTAACAGTAACTAACATTTCTATGACACTGTGTACCTGGCACGGCTCTAAGTACTTTATGTATAAAATCTTACTCTCTTCTCTGTTTCCACGTGGGCTTCCCTGGAAGCTGGTTGTTAATGAACACTGTGAACTTTTTACATTGCTCCAGACTTGAAAATTTTGCCCCATGCCCTCCAACATCTTTCTCAGCTCCACCAACCCCCATCATCTGCCACACAGTCAAGAAATCTTCCCGATGAGGCAGAGATTGGAGTTACGCTGCCACAAGTCAAGGAATGCCAGGACCCATCAGAAGTTAGAAGAGGCAAGGAAGAACTCTTTCCCAGAGCCTTCAGAGGAAGCATGGTTTTCCTGACACCTTGATCTCAGACTTCTAGGTTCTTCTTACAAAAGTAAGTTTCTGTTTGTGGTAATTACCAAGTCTGCGGTAGTTGATGACAGCAGCCTTAGGAAAACTAGTATAGATTTTGGGTTTTGGTGTCTGGAGTTAAGTTAGTTTTGCCTGATGGTTTTTAAAGACACCTATCTCTAAGTGCTCCAGACTGAGCCATGCTGTTTGGTTTCTCTAGTGTTTTTTTAACACTCCAGAGCCATATAGAAATATGTGGAACGATAATCAGTGGGTTCTCCGAGTTTTCTAAGAGAGCCAGAGGAGCAGCACAATCTTGTGAACAAAAGCTTTGGTTTGGCTAACAGTTGACCCTGGTGGTTGGATTAGATGGTTCTACAGTTGGCTCATTTTTCTCTATTTTTACCAGGAACCACATTTTAAAGTAGAAAGAAAAAAGACAATATTTTGGTTCTTCTTACTCTTCTTCTCAACTCTGTGATCTTCATTTAATACCTGGTTCAGTCTTTATGTTATGACTCAATAGTTTGCAATGTATCCAATAATTCTCTGACTCCTGGTCAAGACAGCATTATGAAAATTACTATTCTAGACAAGTTGACCTACAGGGACTAGATTTACCCTCCTCTTGAAACAAATATAATATCATGCAAAATTTATAAAACAGCATAATTCAAGATGTTAGATGTGAGTCAACAAAGTAGGTAGGAAATCATGGAAACTCAAAGCAAAAAGCTAAATCTTGTGATTATCCCAGACCTGGAAATGGTGTCCAGACTACAGTAGAGGGAGAGGGACTAGTCCTACACAGACTATAGCAAAGGGAGAGGAAGCCTGGACAGACAGTCTCCGAGGTGAGGAAATGAAGCTAGAAGCACAATTAGGCTAAGGCAGCTAGAGTTTTCAGGGAACAATCTCAAAGTTGAGAGAGCTCCATGGGCACAAAACAATGTAAATCTGCAGAGAGACTTCCTTAAGTCTTTCGTTTAGTACTGTTCAACAGTTATGTTCAATGAAAGTAGCAAAACCAAGGGAAAGAACCACCTGAAAGATTAGAAGGAACAATTACTTATCCTCAAGTGGAGCCAAGAATATTTCCTGTTCCTACCAGCCAGCATAGAAAATCTCATAATTGGTGGGCCATCGGGTAGAGTACTCAGAAGTCTGCCTCTGTAGTGGGGCAAAATTAGGCTAGACTAAACGTGTTCTGATCCCACCTAAGAAAACTTAAAAGCAAGATCCAAAAGATTTAAACTATTTCCAAGTAATAAAACTGTTCTGCAAAACAGAGTTCAAGAAGACTTTTCAGTCTCATCACACAAAAAGTAACATCACAATGTCTGGCATTCAATCAAAAGTTCCCTGACATGCCAAGAAGCAGGGAAATGTGACCCATAATGTAGATAAGTAAATCCATTGAAACTGACTAAGAAATGATACAGATGATATAATTAGTAGACAGTCATTAAAACAGTGTTTAAAACTGGTTGGTTGGTTTGGAGGTTCAAAAAACTAGAAGAGAGATTGAAATCGTAAGTTAAGACATGGAATGTGGTTTTTAAAAAGATGTAAATTGAGCTTCCAGAGACAAATCTACAATATATAAAATGAAAACAAATTTGATAGAATTAAGATCAGATTATATTATTATTACAAATAATAAATACAAATCTATAATATATAAAATGAAAATAAATTTGATAGAATTAAGATCAGATTATATTATTATTATGTTTAGTAGTAAAGTCCTATTAAAATGGAGGTTGTATATTTTTAAAAATGAAAGAGTAGTTAAAAGATGTGGGGGCTTCATGGATAAGCCCCAAAATAGATCTCAGAAGAGTAGAGAGGGAATAGTGAAAACATACATTTGATGAACTAATATCTGATAATTTTTTGTACTATTTTTTGTACTTGATATTTTTTATACTTGAGAAAAGCCACAAATCCTCAGAAGGCAGACAGATCTCCTCTGAGTCCTTATTCATAAGGTCTAATATGATTTGGAATTTTATCAAAAATCCTTCTGACCCTTCATTCCTCAACTGTGCAATGGGGTTAATTCTTAACCTCATTGGCTTGATGTGAGAAATAACGTGTTAAAAAAAAATTAACACAGTATCTGGCACATAAGGGCTAAATAAATGTTAGCTATTATAATTATTCTTATTTTCTGTCCTAGATCTTGCTTTCTTTCTGACAACCTGCCCTGGAATCTCAACTGCATTCATCATAGGAATTAGAAACAGCAAATAAATGCCTTCAGCACAAAGTTTCTTCCAAAGTTCTAGGCTCATATTCAACTATGTATTTTTTTATGTCTGCCCCTAAATGTCAGCCTTAACTCAGGTTCTTCCCCCCTCCCTGCTCCAATCAACTCCTCTTCCTCTGCCGCCTTCCTTCCTCCCTTCTCAATGAAAACTCTCACCCACCCAGTTTTCCAAGGTGAGATTGAGGAGTTTTCCTTCAGTTACCATCATGTCCAGTAGATTTACTTCTTCCCATCCCCAACAATGCTTCTCCATTCAAACCACCAGCATTTCCCAAGAAAGCTGAAACAAAAACAAAAACAAAAACAAAAACGACCTTTCAACCAGTCTCCTTGTCTTCCGTCATGACTAGAACCAACTCATTTTCTACACCGTCCTGGGGTCTTCTCTCTGAAACATATATCTAATTCTATAATTCTCTTGCTTAACATATTTTACTGAAGTCCCAAATTTTCAGTACAATGTCTAAATTCCTTGATGTATCTACGAAAATCCCTCCTGAACTGGCCCTAGCGTACCTCTCCTCCTCCTCCGAACTGCCCTGCTCACTCAGTATATGTCTGAGCAGTAGGCAGGGGAAGTATTACTTTTCTTATTTTACTGATGTTTGTGTATAGAACCTTGGCTAGTAGCAGATGAAAACCGAATCTGGCAGGGCACACCATCTCCCGCTCTGGACCTTTGCTTTTCATCTATGCGGCAAAGAGGTTGGACTCAATGTTCTTTGCAACCGTAGCATGGAATGCTTCTCTCTTCATTACTCACAGTTATATGTGTCTTACGTTGTACGCAATGGAAAACTTTCTGAAGGTGGCAATTAATAGATGGGGAAACAGGTCACTGAAGAAGAATGTCGCTCTGACTCTTTGAAGAGGGAATAGACTCTCATCCATGTAGAATGGTTTACAGGTGGTTCTAGTCTATGTCTGCACATAATAAGTGCTCAGCAAATGTTTGTCAAGTAAATAAAGTCCACGCCGCCTTTAGGCCTTCCTGGCTCACAAAGTGCTTTATCCTGCATTATCTCATGGGACTCCACAAAATCCTCACGAAGCCTCTAGAGCAGCTATACCCAATCCCGTTTTCTAGACCCAAGAAACTGAGCCTCCGAGCACTTAAGTGACCATGCTAAGGTCACAGAGTTTGTAAATGGCAAAGGCGGGTCTCAAACTGAGGGCTTTGAACTCGAAATCCTGTGTTCTTTCCATGGTATAATGCAAGCCTCATAATTCTAAGATACAGTCCTAAAATAACACAAAGGACTCAGCCGGCCTCTTTCTTTGTTCCCTTGACCTCATTAAAGCTTTAAATGGAACTTGTCCTCACAAACTTAGGGCGCACCATCAAATCTGTCTGAGTTCCTAGGGCACGTAGCAACAGCTTGCTTTAATCTAATAATTGGCTGAAGTAGAACCACAGAAAGGACATAAAAAAGGCAAATTGTTATTTTTCAAAACCAAGCCATTCCCCCGCCTGAAAGGTTCACAGCGTTTTCCTTTTCCAAGAAAATATTTATCCCTCTAAAAGATTTCTTCCCGTTAACAATATTTTTACAGCCTTTGTGATACTTTTACAGCATTTTAGATGCAACCTAAATACTATATATTTCAAGAATGGAACCATTACATTAAGAACGCTGCATATGTTTAAAAGTGTCTTTTATGAGGTTTATTAAAAGAAGCCATAAATTTCTGAGAAAGGTTTAAGCCATATTACATTGATCTTACTTCTCATTTAAACAAAATGTAAAATTTAAGTAAAACCTTGATGTGGAATGTAAACTCACTCATATCCTCGGAGCTCACTCATTCGCATGTGCCTTCTCTGAAATATTAAATCATCTATGAACCACTCCATTTCTTGGAGTGTTTTCCAATCACAACAAATAGCTTTCCAGTGATTGCTTGTACCTGTTGAGTTTCTCAGACTCATTCACAGTGAGTGAAGAATTCACAGTGAGTGAAGCCAGTGGTGCTGGCTGGATACAAAGTAGGGTTTTAAGATCATTCTCGGCTCTGCATGCCAAGGGGTGACCAGCAGCCCAACGTCGCTCTCCAGGCGCCCTCTCCTAAAATGCATCCCCACACCAAACATAGGTACTCTGGCTCTCCCCACTTTATCGATGAGGACCCTGGGGGTACACAGGGAAGTTGAGCGATTTTCTGAGGTCACACAGTTAATAGGGAATATTGTCAAACTGTAAACCCAGGCAGTCTGGCTCCAGATGGCCAGAGCTCACGCTCTGCTGCCTGCCTGACACTATCCTGTCTTCTTCATGAGGTTCTGATGGGGATTAGATGGGGTACTACACAGGCATCATTTAATACAGTGCTTGACAGATAGCACTCCACAAGATTAACCATTATTAGCATCATTATTACCATCAGCCAGTATATGTTAAGGCTGTTTGTTCTTTCCAGGGCCAAGGCAAATCATATTGTGAGCCCAAAATGACCCTCCCAGCCCAGGCCTTTGTGAAATGAAGTGAATGCTGATTGTCTAGCAAGGAAATGGAAGTTACAGAATGAAACGTATGGAAAAGAAGGTGGTTCCAACTCTGTAGCACTTGGGGACTCGTGTATGAGGTCTTCGCGCCTTTCTAACACAATCATACAGTGTCCTTGACCTAGAAGGTGGCACCTCGTCTTTCCACCCAAATGCCCAGACCCTCGATTCAGAGCAATTGCTATTAGTTTCGGCTTCACGGTGTGGCACCTGTATGGACATTGTTTCTTCTATCTGGAATGCTCTTCTCCTACTTCTCCCCATGACAAACTCCTACTCATCCTTCAACCCAAAGGTGCAATTTCCCCTTCTTTACATACTTCGTTGACACTTCTTAAATAATATTCAGAAGGTTGTAGTATACTAATAGGCTTGCATGTCTATCTCTCCCAGTCCCATCCAGACTGGGAACTCTGAGGAAAAGGGCCAGGCATGATTTATCTCCGTATCCCCTCAGCTTACACCAAGTTTGGCCCAAAGGAGATTTTCTTTAAGAAATCTGATGAGTTGAGGAGGGCATGTTGACCCCTGTGTTGTCAGCTCACCTAATGGACCTCAAGGACGGGTCATGTCAGAATCAAGAAACAGAAAAAAAAAAAAAATCATTCACCCACTACTATGTCTGAGCTGAGATCTGTGAAGGTCATGGAGCAAAATCCAAATCACTGAACTCTGACCTTTCCTGGCCCACAGAAAATAAAGCCATACGCTCAAACTCAGTGGCCACAAAGCCAGCCCTAGTGAAGCTTCTTGTCGCTGCCTCCCCAAGGTCCCCGGTTCACCACCTTGAGCTCCTTTTAAAGTTCAGTCTTGGGGGCTTCTAACAACCATTATTCACATGCCTTCTCAGAAATGGTTTGAGAAACATGGAAATTAGGAGGTGCTCCCTGACAAAACCTAAGCTAAAGAAATCAAGTCCAAGATTTCTAGGAAACAGAAAGAAAATTGCTTCTATCCAAGAGCCTCTGTGGAAAACATTTTAAACTCTCAAGTAGGTCTAAAGAGCGAGGAGAACATTTTATGAAAGGTGAGGGTCACCCCTGACCCCTGCGCATTTCACAGCCTACTAACCCTCTGCTGTGTTTTGTATTTTGAAAAGAAAGCCTTTTCTGTACCTATTTTCTGGAGGGATTGTGAAGCGTGGACTTGAACTCAGACATCTCACCTAACTCGCTATGTAGCAGTGACATCTACTGGGGAAAACTGTCACTTCGGGGCTTCCACTTCCTACTGTGCTAAGTTAACTTTTAAAGGTTAACCCATTCAGTCTTTGTAACAACTCTACGATCTGCATTTGTTCACAAGGAAATTAAGATTCAGAGAAATGAAGAAACTGACCTAATGTCACACAGCTAATATCTGTGGCAGAGCTGGGATTTGAACCCAGAACAGTGTGACTCCAGGGTCTGTGACCTTAACGGTTGAGACCTATTGCCTTCACTACTGTTCAATTTCTGCACTTTGAATGTATCCACTACGTACCTTTTTGGATTCTGCTTTGAAATGATGCGCTTAAGGACGCCTGGGCAGCTCCGTTGGTTAAGTGTCTGCCTTCAGCTCCGGTCATGATCCCAGGGTCCTGGGATTGAGTCTCACATCTGGAGTCTGCTTCTCCCTCTTCCTCTGCCCCTCTCCCTGCTCATGCTATCTCACTCTTCCTTTCTCTCAAATAAATAAATAAAATCTTTAAAAAATAAATAAAAGAAATGATGCATTTATATGCCTGTTTCCCCAGGTGACTCTCCATTCTCAGGGCAGCTCCTGTGCTCATTCATACTTAAGGTAGGTACCCCGTGCATTTCCTGATACATAAGAGGTATAAATAGTTGTTGAGTAAATCCTGCATAAATGAATGAATGAATAAGCAAAAGTTCTAGTGTATGTGGGAGGCAGATACAGAGTGGGAAGAGAGAGACAGGAAGGAAGGCTTGGCTCTTCTCTGGGGAGCCGCCATACTTCTTCACATGGCTTTCAGAAATGAGAGCAGGAGTGTCCATAATTCAAGACTGGTAATCCTGGAGCCTTTTAGAGGCTCCTCGTGGCTTTCAGAATTGAGTCCACCTTTCCCAGCTTGGAAAAGAAAATCTGTGGTCATTGGGCTACTATCTACCTCGCCAGCTCCGGCACATATGACAGCATGGCCCCTTGGCTCCAGTGACTTCTCTGATACAGTCTGCCTCTCATATGTCCGGGCTTTGACATTGCCTTGAACCAGAATACTTCTTTGTCCCTCCAGGCCCCCTCCTTCTTCATCTGAGAAGCTGTATTCATTTCTCATGATTCAGTTCTTTCTTCCTGGAAGCTTTCCCAGAGGTGCCATTCGGGAATGTCATGGGCAGAGGAAGTGGTCATGATGGTCCACTTAATTGCCCTGGGACTCACTCAGCCTGGCCATTGACTAGGCATGGGACCTTGGGCCAGTTACTCAATGGCACTGCACCTAGTCCCCCTATTTTCAAAATAGGGTCTGAAAAGAGTATCCATTTCATAATGTCGTTAGTATTGAGGGAGCCAATAAAAGCAATGTAAGAAAAATCCAAAGAAATGTAAACTCTCCTAGTGACCGTGCGCAGGAGCAGGAATTTCAGGGTTTGTGATGATGATCACGACTGAGAAGAGGGAGGCAGAGGCAGGAAGAAAGACGGAAAGAGATATGCTTGGTTCTGGGTGTGGCTACGGAGTCCCAGAAACACTGGGAGTCAGAGAGCAGCTCCAAGCAAGAAAGGGAGTGAGCACAGAGCAGGGAAGTGTGTTTTACTCTGACTCCTGTTAGCTCTTCCCTGTGCTCTGTGGTGTGCGAGGAGCTCATCTCCATGGCCTCACATCCCCAATCCCTCCCTTTCTCCAAAGGATCCCCTACCCCATCCCCCATCTTTTGAAAGTTACAACCATTTCCACACATGGAAAACACATTGAAGCCATTCTGGACGGTCATTACGAAGAGACAGAAACCAAAGCGATATGATCTTCGGGGGCCGGGCCCGAAGGCGGGGTGGGGAGCCGTCTCTGAGGGGATGCTGCAAACAGCTCTGGAAGGCACAGGGCTCCAAAACACATCCCTACAGCTCTTGTTCAGTGGCTGTGAGTTCCAGCATTGGAACCATTTCTTGGTTGAAGTCATTATATTTCCAGAAAGACCCCATTCAAAATACAAAGATGGACTTAAGGAGGCTAGTCTCATTTACATACAGGAAGGATTTGTTTTTCCCATGGAAAGCAGACACTTCAAAAATCTCAGGTAATGAGTTGGCTCAAGTTGTGGGGGAAAAAATGAGAGTTGCCATTTAGTGAGTACTTTTCGTGTGACGTTATGTAAGGACCTATTTTATATTTTTATATTTTAGCAAGAGGCTTTCATTGAGGTTAAACAAAAACCTTGTTTAACCCTTAAACTGTCCCTGCTCCCCTTCCCCCAGGGGATTCACTTAAAAACAAGTCCCGGAAACCAGCTCCAGGTAACAAAGCCCAGATACAAAGGTGGGTCAGGCCAGGTGGAGATGTCCCATCAGTAGGGAGTTGCATACTGTCTGCCTAGCTACAAAGGAGTATGGGCCCCTGCCCTTTGGGAACCTTTTTGGAGCCAATCCTAGTCAAGGTATAATAGGCTGGTTCAAATGTCTACTAGGGTAAATTGTAATTCAGTTGGTCACCTACCACCACTGTGGAGTTTCCTGTGTGTGTTACAATCTCATTGGCCACCTGTGCATGGCCAGGCCCGACCACATGGCCTTTGCCCTTAAAAGCTAGTCTGTGAAACAAAGAAGGGTCACCCTCTCTTGTAAGAGGTGCGTCCCCAAACGTTCAGTTCGATTCTTGATGCTTGGCATGAAATAAAGCTTTGCTTGACCTTCGCTTTGTATCAGTCTCGCTCCTTTAATCACGGACCCATTATTAGGGCATAACAGTTAGGCTTCGTGAACAATGTCTTTGGAAGCATTTTTGCTTTTTTGTTCTTGTATTTGAAGGGTGGGGCAGGGAGTCAGCCTGATGGCTGGCCCCACACGGACAGGAGGTGGTGAGCTACTGTGGAGAGAGGCCAGTTAAGAAAAAGGAGAGGTGTGGACAGTTGGCCAAACATCTCCAAAATTAAGCTCATAATGGACAGCATCATAGCCACTCAAGGGCCTTTCTTAACCCTCACTGTATGGCCACAAATTAACATATATTTATTAACCCCTCTCTTTCTCCGTTTTCCGTCAAAACCCATTCCCAAAGAGGAACGAGTAAGTAAGGTCTTTCCAGTGAAGTCGTAAGTTGTGCTCATTCATTTACTTGCTGGGTGAAGCCTATCCACCTGCTCCCACCCTGCGACAGAGCAGGGCCCTAGGGATAGAGAATCCAGGCAGACCCTGGTTCCCAAACCCCGAGAGAGACCTTCCCATGAGCCCAGTGGGATAAACCCCTGAAAACCTGTCCCTTCTTGAGGGGTCCGCCCCCTCCTCTGCTCCTTGCTACCTTCCCTTTGTGGGCTCTCATCTTCTATCCATGGGAACCTCACAGGATCCTCCTGGCTGGCCTGTCTCAGTTCACTGCCCTGTCTTTAGAACAGGCCCACTTGCCCTGACAAAACACATGAGAAGCTGGTAGTCCTGCCCTCTCTGCTTCCAGAGCCCCTGCATTCTTCACCCCAGCCCAGATGAGCTGGGAAGCTTCCCTCCACACAAGGTGGGCACATTCACCTCAGAACCTTGACTCAAGCTTGGCTCCGTCTCATTCCGTGGCCTTTGTGCACTTAGTAGCGTGCTTCCAGCCTTCCTAGACAGCTCCCTCTGCAGCCTTCTCAGGAAACCTGGACAAGTTTCCTCCTCTTCTCTGTGCTTCCAAAGCCCTGTCAATTTGCTCTGTCCCTGTGCTTAACTGTGTTTGCTCCTGAGGCTGGGAGCTGGGAGCGACCAGGGTGTGTCTCCTAGTGATCTGTGTATCTGCCTTCTATGGGTCCTATCGCCCTGCAAGACACAGACACATGGCAGGGGCACAAAGAAAGAAGGAGGATGAGAGAGAGTGTGGGCAGGAGGAAGGAAGGAAGGAAGGAAGGGAGGGAGGGAGGGAGGGAGGGAAGGAAGAAGGAAGGGAAGGAGGATGGGACAGAGAGGGAGAGAGGGAGAGAAAAAAGGAAGGAAAGAAGAGAAAGAGGGAGGGAGTCCATTCAGTCCAGACAGCTTAAACATATTGGCTAAATTAACCCCACCTAAGTTACCTGAAGGAGTAGCTATATTGTAAGAATACTGAAGTAGTTCAAAAAACTGAAGGAAAAGACTCAAAACCCCAGGAACGTGAGCAACAAAAATAACCCGAGTTAGGACCTCTGCTCTATAGGGAGCTACCCTCGGAGCCAGCCATCAGGCTTCACATCCCTGTGATTTCTGCCAAAATCTCAGGGTCACAGGAGAGAACTGGCCGAGCTTGGATCAGGTATAAAATCATCTAGATCAACAGCTACAGTTAAGGGGTAGGGAGGCGAGCAGGCATCAAAGGCGTGATCAGTCAAAACATACATAAATATTTGTGCACCCTCACTAGGCACCAAAAGCATTGTGAGGACCTTAAGATAAAGTAGAGAACAAACAGACAGAATTTCTGCCCTCAGGAAGCTCTAGGGATCTGTGTGGGAAAGGCTGCTGCCCAATTAGTGTCTATTACACTAAGCCGAGAAACAGAGTGTCTGAGGCTGAAACAGGAAATCTGCAAACTACCAAAAGCTGGAGGCTCATTTCTGGCGAATTTGGGAGTTTTGATACAGTGTCCTGAGCTGAAATCTCCAAATCACGTAAGAGTTTAGGTTTTACGGAAAGGGTAAAGAAGAGAGGCAGCGAGAGACTGAGAGAGAGAATGAGTCTAGGAAAGATCAACTTTATTTTAAACAATGTTAGATAATAATTAGGATTGATGGAAAAAATCCAAATTATATCCACATTTACAGTAATTACCTAGTATAGTGCCAGGTACCATGGGTGCTTATTAAATATTGGTCAAACATGAATTTACATTTTATTTACTGAGAGGAAACCACAAAATATAGGCATAATAGCAGATGTACAGGATTTTATAGTCAGGCAGCCTAAACTCTGGTATGTCATTGCTGTGTGACCTTGGACAAGAAGTTTAACATCTTTAAATGGAGGATATTAAAACTAAATTGAAATGTATTCTGAGGATTAAATAAAGTAGTGTATATTAACTCATACAGTAAGTGCTCAGTAAATGTTTATTCTTTCTCTTTTCTTCTCTTTATCTTCTTATTAAATACATGCTCTTAACATTTAGAGTTTGATTTTACTAGAAAGTTCAATGTTTTAAACAAAGTCTTGAAAAGTTATTCTAATAAATTTAATGGGCTAGACTAGAAAACCCAGGTCTCAGATAAAGGATGTTTCTCAAACGTCAAACAATGACCGATCAATCAAGGCTATCACTACCACCACCTGGTGGCAGCGTACTGTATAATGTTTTTTGAGTTGATGAATATGAAATCCTAACATTCCTTCCAGTTTCATATATTACACATACTTGTAAGGATTTAGACAACATTCTTACAACATATTTTTCTAAACAATATGTGGTTAACACTTTGGTATGTAATAAGGATGCGTGACACAGTAATCTGGTTTTCTAAATTCACTGGTATCTATCTTTAATGCCATCTGCTCCAGTACCACTCTCCCTCAATACTCCTATCACAGCCTCAATTCAAAAGCTTAGGGTTTCCTTTGAAGAGTCGAGTAAAGCAGATCATGATGCCGAAAGCACAAGCAAAAGGGGGAAAAAAGTACATTATCAAATTAAAAACCCTGTGTTTGAAGGGTTTTTCTCTATCAAGAAAGAGAGAAGAATGGGAGAAAATTTTTGCAAATAATGTATGTGATAAGGGATGTGTGCCTAGAACATATAAAGGAGTCCTACAACACCTAATACAAAAGCAAATAATACAATTTAAAAATAAGTGAAAGATTTGGGTAGATATTTCTCTGAAGAAGATATACAAAACGACAATAAAAAAAAAAAAAGTTCAGCATCAGCCGTCAGGGAAATGCAAATCAAAACCATAATGAGACACCACTTTACACACATGAGGATGGCTATAATCAAAAAGACAGTTAATAGCAAGCATTGGCAAAGATGTGGAGAAATTGGAACCCTCACGTACTGTTAATGGAAATATACGTGCAGCTGCTTGGGTGAAGTAATCTATTAATCTGTCAAAAGATGAAACCTAGACCTGTCACATGGCCCCGAAATTCCATTCCTAGATATGCACTTAAGAGAAGTGAACATATATCCACACAGAAACTTGTTTGTGAATGTTCAAAAAAGCATGGTTCGTAACAGCCCCAAAGTGGAAACAACCTTAAATGCCCATTGAACTGATCCTTACAGTGGACTATTATCTAGCAATGAAAAGAATGAGCACCGATATGTATGGCAACCCAGCTGAACATCATGCAAAGTGCAAGAAGCCAGTCACAAAGCCACATATTAGGTGACTATTTAATTAAATACTCGGAATGGACAAATCCATTGACCAGAAAACAGATACATGTTTGCCTAAGGTTGGGGGGCAAGGCGTTTGGGAGGTAATGGCTTAGGGAAGCAGGGTTTCCTTTTGGGGTCATCGATGTTCTAAAATTGATTGCGATGATGGTTGTCCAACTCTATGAATATATAAAAAGCCATTAAATTGTGTCCTTTAAACGGCTGAAGTGTATGGTATTTTAATTCTATCTCAATAAACCATGTCAGAAATGGCGAGGGAGAGGTGGTCCCTTCTTCATCTCTCCCCTCTACAAACTAAAGCTTCTTCCTGTCTCAGGGGAAAAAAAAAAAAAAAAAAAGTCAGACCTAAACATTTTGATCCAACACTGGAAGCTAATCTTCTAGAAACTAGAATCTTTTCCATAAATTAATTTGGAGCTTTGAACACATTTTTTGTGCTATTTCATTTTCCCATAAAAGAATAGTCTCTTTCTGGTTTAAGTGATTTTTCCTCAAAATAGGGGAAGAATACAATTTCCCATTTAACTGTAAAAAGATTCTCTTTGATTTCCACAGCGGAGCTAGTCCCACCATCAGAAGTCATATACATTGGTATTCTATCCCAATTGACGATCTGAGTCATACCTGCCCCACTCACCCATGCACACACATGTGCAGACTTACACGTGTGCAGGCCCACAAACCTCTGGTGCATTAGACTGGGACATGGAACAGTTCGGGGAACCTCATCTGCCGTACCAAGGCGGACCCTGGCGAGGTTGGCATAGGCGACCATTTGGTTTCCGGCTGTTATTCCCAAAAACAGCATTTCTGGATGAACGCGGATCGTTGAAACAAATCACAGAATCTAAGCATTGTAAAGCACCTCACAAGCGGCTAAGTCTTACATAGCTCTTCCACGACAAATGAAGCCGGCCCAATCTTTCATTCCTATCTGATTCCGCTACAGTCATAGAGATGCCATGCAAAGGATCAAAGAGCCATTTTTCATGACCTTCCTCCTTCCTCTGAACAAAGCCCAGCGTCAAATCTTTGAAAAGCATATATTAGAGCAAAGAACAAGATTCAAAAAAATGTTTGGAGGCAGTCATGATACAGAAAAATAATTTCCTCTCTCTCCCCCATCCCCAAATAAAAAAACAACCTTATGATGTGTTAGATATTAGAATGTTTAAATATTGAACCAGTGCCCCCTCCAAAATGGTTTGTAAGCCTCAATAAATTTCATGAAATTTTAAAATGATATTATTATCCCATCTGACAGTGTCTTTCAGGGCTTGAAGCTGCATGGCCCAGATTAGGGGCATTCTAATGAAAAATAAATGTGTAGCACATTTGACTTACAAATATAATGATATATATAATACTCAAAAGATATATATTCAGTGAGGTCCACTGGCAATTGCTAGTTTCTAGTATCAGTTCTGCCTCCTGCGCAGAGCAATGGAATCTTCTCCTTGAGTATCAGATGCTCTTAGTGACAACGTTAAAGCTTCTTTCCAGAAAGAAAAGAAAAGAAAAAAGGAAAGGGGTTGGGGGGGGGGGGGGAAAGGCGTGCATCTAGGAAAGGCAACACAGCGCCTATTGACACTCAGTGGAATACCCAAATTAGATATTTTAGACAGATGGACAACGGATTCTCCGGGAGAGGGGTGTAATATTCGCGTGTACGATATGAAACTCGCAAATCATGTGCACACGGTGAGACGCGGCCGCACACTGCCGGCTGCGGGGCGGGCGGTCATTGCCAGTCTCGTTCTACCCATTGCCGTTCCCACTGCGAAATACATCCCACAAAGCCGGGGACGTAGGAGGAAAGGGCCCAGTCTCTTCGATCCTTCGTTTCCCCCCTCTTTCCCAGAAACACTTCGTGCACACAGGGCTCTCGCCATCGCCGTCCGCGCGGAGACGCGGGGCGAGGCGGCCCGGGAGCCGCGGCGGCGCGGGGAGAGCGCGGGGCGGGGCGCAGGGGGGCCTTGTTCACTCCGCCGCTCCGAGCCCCGGGCAGGCACAAGATTGATGATGCTCCCCGGGCGTACGGGAAGATCTCCTCCCTGTGAAAGACTGCTCATGAGGCCTGATAGACTTGTCATCTCTTAATAAACATCGCGGAGATGTCGGAGGGGAGAGCGGGCGCAGGAGCCGGGCACACCCCAGCGGCGCGCGCGCCTCCCCTGAGGATCGGCTCCGCGGGTCCCGCTGAAGGGGCTGCGGGGCCGCGCCTCCTTCCGCACCGCGGAAATGCCCCGCGGGACCCCGAGCCGGCACCCTGGGGATCCAGCTCCTCTTACCTTTCGGACCCCCCTCCCCTAGTTTCCCAGATCTCCTTGAATTTGCATTCAGTGGGATCCTGAAAATAGAAGTGTGGCCCACTTCGTGCCCGGGAAATACGGGGCATCCACACGCTGTCGCTTTTCTTCGTCCCTGTCCCTGTCCTCCTGTTCGCAGAGCCCTGGAAGCCCAGCGTCTCATCAGCTCTCCTACACTTGAGCCACTGCTGAGTCCGCCCGGCTTCTCCCAGTGCTTCACCTCTGCCCCCTCCCTATCTCTTTTCTCTCTCCCCATCTCCTCAGTCATCCCCGAAGTCCTGCCTTCTCCACAAAGACGTCCCGATCAGTTCTGTAGACAGTCCTTGGTACGGCTGACTCCACGGGGTCCACTCTCATGGTTTCTTCTGCACTTGACCCCAAGGGAGTCCCACTTCCAGGCCCCACGTTAGTAGCTGGCACGGAACCCAGGTCACCGGCAGTTGCTGCCGAGTGCACGTGTATATGGAGAATTTCGTGTTCATCCTTTTCCCTCCCCCACTTAAAAGCCAGACTTGGGGCATCTGGGTGACTCAGTCTATGGAGCACGTGACTCTTGATCTCGGCTGTTGTGAGTTCTAGCCCCATGTTGGGGTGTAGAGATAATTTAATAAATAAAAGTTTAAAAAATACCAAACTTATCTTGGGCTTGTAAATGAACATATAAGTACTGTAATGTTCATTTCATCTTCCTTTTGATGTTTCATTCTACTCCCCAATGTGTGGTCAGCGCTCTTGCCCTCATGTATCTGCATTAGAACCTCCTGGAGGGCAGGGAGGCAGGGCTGTCCCTGGGCAGCCCCCCCAGCTTTGGAGGAAGTCAAGAGTCTTTCCTAGTGCATGTTGCCGAGGATGGTGATGAAGGCACTCACCGACACCATCTTCGGTACTGCAGACATTTCTCATTGTGCTGAACCAGCCACACGGGCAGCTGGTGTGACACAAGACAGAGGCTTGGCCATTAGAATAACTGAAAAACCCCCAAACACTGAAGGAGCCATAGTTTGGTGGTAGTGTAGAGCCCTGTGGCCCCAGCTTCAGTGTCTGGAGCCATAGCCTCCATGCACCATTTCCCCCACAGGAAATTGCTCTTTTGATATTTTGAAGTCTTTTATGTGTAACATGTGTGTGTGGGCCAAACAGCAAGCTCACATTTTCATCTTGAAATAATTGCGATTAATAAATTACAATGGCGCGGCAGGACAAGCTCCATTCCCCAGGGAACCACGCTATGTTTATGTTCCTAGAAGTCGGCCACGGCCTGAACTCACACAGTTCAGCCTCTGCTGGAATCCAAGGGGGCTTGACAGAAGATGTGTGTCGGGGTGGGCAGTGAGGAAGGGGGTGCAGTTTCCTTCTGGAATCATCTTCTGTTCTTTGTAGCAGGCCTGCATCTAAGTCAATTGCTTGTTTATTATTCAACCCCTCTCCCCTATCCTCAGACCAGCACCAGCCCTCGGACCAGCAGCAGCAACCCCCTCTCCTCGATGCCAATCTTTCAAGGAAAACAGCCTTGTAGGAAGCCTTGATCAACCCCACAACTCCATGCATTGGGCACACTGGACTAACAGAGAAAAAGCCCGTTCTGTGGTGGTGTGGGTGGGAGTGAGCTGCTTAGCTTAACTGGAAATACTGGTGAGTTTTGGGGAAATATGGGAATTCCCTATATTAAGGCCCTTAAACTCAACCAAGGCAGAACAGCCAAGAGGTAGGAGTCCCAGCTCCTAAAGAAAACTAGCTTTTCTTTGATTCCAGGCTCCGCCATTTTAACTGTCGGGCTTTGCCAATTTTTGTAACTCCCCCACACACGTGTTTTCTCACCTGTAAAGTAGGGATCACCCATGATAACATCTTGCACACAGTCATCACTTAAAAATCATAGCTATTATTGCTAGCATAGCTATTGTCATCATTACTATTACCAGAGCAGATTGAAATTCTCTTTATTAATTTACCTTTTACCGATCCTGTTCTACGTGCTAGGTGTGGTCCAGGAGGGGTGAAACCATGTCACCTGAAGCCAGTGTACTTCATCTCCCATCAACCTAACTGTGAAAATATTCATAGACACAAGCAGTTCCCAGACTGTATCAAGCTAGGGGTAAAACTAAGGATGTCATCATAATAACAAAAATGCCTCATTTGGCATTGCTCTCACCACTTCTTCCACAATTAAATCCCAAGGTTCCTGAGTGGCTTCTCGAGGGCTCACGGGCAAGAGATATCCCCCACATACTTTCATTTGAGTTTGGCACAGTGCTGTCACCTTGGGCTGCCATTCCCAATAACGGCAAAGAAGATGAACTTGTTGTCTATCTTCAGATGGCCCTAAGCATGTGCTTTTGGGGTACAGAGTATTTTTTAAAATGTTGGCTTAATCCTTTAGGCCAACTTGTCTTCTTCACTTTGACAGACACGACCACTACAAATTCATTGCCTTACACCTGTCACTTCACATGTCACAAACATTTGTTTCTTGCCAGGACCCAAAAAGGGTTGTTTCTTTCTTTCTTTCTTTTTTTTCTTGCAAATTCCCCTTCGCATAAGTTCACTGATTCCATAAGCTAGCGATACCCTCCAAGGTCCCAAACCACTGCCGAACCCAGGAGGTCCCAGCGCGGAAATTCCCGTTGCTTCTCCATTCCAGCTGTCCTCAGCCCGTAGGGGGTGTTTTTCCGAATACATGAATGAGGGAATGTTCTGTCTGATGGACCCATTTCATATTCCTACTCCCCACAAACACAGCCCCAAGAGGAGGTACTTTCTGTCCCATCTTATGACTTAGGCCACAAAACAGGGCAGCCCTGTGATCCTAAGGAGATCCTAAGAATCCAGGGAGATGTTAGCAAATCAACATCGTATTTTCACTTTCTCTTTCTTGCTGCTTCCTTTCCCAGGCAAGCCTTAGGAGAGGCGGAGAAAACAATGAGATCACATCCTATTGTTCTCAAAATAGTGAGAGTGCCCGTGCATATTTTATGTTTTGACTCCCTCCTTGTTCCAGGTAGAAAGACACTGGGGTTCTCAGAGAACTTTGTCAGTTAATAACACAATACTGTCAGCTACAAGTAAAAGAAAATCCCTCAGAGGGGGGCTCCCGTGAAGAAAGGATTTAGCAGCTGCACAGAACAAGAAGCTCAGGTGTAAGCAGAGAAAGGCTGATTAGTGGTTCAGTGGTCCCGGCCCCTCGTGTCCTCAGGCTCGGCCATCCTTTACCCTGTGGCCTCATCTTTCCGGTCACAAGATGGCGGCCACACTTGCAACCACTGTGCATGTACTCTGGAGCAAGAGAGGAGGAAAAGAGCAAAAAGTGGTATAAATTATTCTGTTCTTTGAAAAGCCTTCCCAGAAAGCTCAACCAGCCACTGCCACTTACATCTCACCCAACAGAACAGGGTCACGTGTTGATCTCCATTTTCAAGGAAGTCTAAAGTAGTTGAATTTTTTTAGCTGGGTTTACTACAACTCCAAGGGCAATCAGAGTGTGTCACCAGAGAAGGAGAGCCTGGAGCTTGGATAGGTAGTTAGCAGTGTCTCCCAAAAGAATAGTGCTGGATGTAGCAAAAAGTATCCCCAAAGGTATTTGTAAGAGAAAATGTCCAGGTCTAATTTCTAAGAAGGGCCTTCATGTTAGATGGATGGCACGCTAGGAAGGCATAACAGGATATCAAAGCTGGACATTTCTCCAGCGGTGACCCCCAAAGCCAAGAGTGAGATGACAGAGGTCAAGTACACCTGCATTTCCCAAGTGAGGTTAGGGACATTCTGTATAGGATTTGCCACAAGAATAGCCCTCCACTGGTCCTCCCCCAATTAGCCAAGGCCACACCTCCAGCCAACATAAAAAAGTAGAGGTATTCCCCTCTTGGGTTAGACAAAGAGGCTGCAAGAGAAGCACCGGAGGCTTGCCTATGCCCCAGCATTTGGGGAACATAGGGACTGACATCAGATTCTCTGATTCTCCAGGGAAAGACTGAAGACAGAAAATTATGTTCAGCGATGGTCCTAAGACCGAGGAAAAGAGGTGGTTGCCTTCAGAATTAGATGTTCCTCCCCCAAGAGCTGGGCCAAAGGGTCTCCTTTTCAAGAACCAGGTATAGGACCTCATGGAGGAGAAACACTAGTTTTGTCTGAAAATAGATTTGAATGAAGAAAGTCAGGGATTCTCCTTAACCTGTTGTAGACTTTCTCTATCTCTGCAGCACTAGGGTCTCCATGAGTAGTGTTACCTTACATCCTGCTTGGCCTAAGGCCATCCCACATGACAGGCTGTCCCCGAATCCCAGAAACTCTATGACAGGTCCTCCTTCCACTCTCAAAAGTGTCCCAGCTTGGACAACTATACGGTCACTTGGTAGCAAGGGACAGATATGCACCACTGGGTTGCCAGCCTGCAGTTTTGCAAGATCCTAGTCAATGAAGGCACTAAGACATCACTGGGAAGGGACTTACCCAAACTGCTTTTGAGAGAAAGTGTCTGCGTGGTTAACAGGATTACTCTGAGGCAGCAGTTAGGATACAGAAGCGTCATAGTTGGATCGGTGTTGCTTTCTCAGGATGGTAATTCCAGGCAAGTGGAGAGCTTCATCCTGCATCCAGGTTAGCCAGTGGGAATAGACCAGGGGGATAGAAGGAAGTGTGAGGGTTACTCCAAGTGATCTTCTGATTCTTGACTCTCCTATACAGAATTCAGTGCTAAGTAAACATTGAACAAATAGGTCATCAGTTTAAATAGCATTTGGAAGTAGGGTCAAATAACTTACCTTCCATGGATTCTCACGTGTCTTGGTAGATCCTTGTCAATGCATTATCATTTACCATTCATGAATTATCACGTCCTTTTTTTTTTTTTCTCTACAAAGTTGTTTTGGGGCTCATGAGAGTTGGGGTATGCCCAGAGGGAATTTCCTATATGGGAAAAGCATCTCTTACATACACAGCAGGACCAAAAATTGGGCAGCAACTTATCTTTTCAGGTAGAGATTCTGTCACAGATACTTTTGTTATCCCTTCTGGAATGTTAGGAGGAAAAACAGAGAAGGAAAGAAAAGGAACCAGATATAGTTCTCTATCCAGGTACATGGGTTAAAAATATCCTGGAAATAGAGCATTGTCGGAGAAATGTCAAGAAATGTATCTTCAAATTAGCTTTCTTCACACTATCGATAAAAAAATTTATGAGGACAATACCCTACTTACTAGGTGTCACTCATAATTTCTTTGAAATTGTGATAATTCATTAATTATCACCTTTTGGGTATGGTCAATCATCAAGCTTCTCATTTGCTTACTTTATTCCCTGTTCCTACTCCTCCTTGTCCATAGAATACCATGAAAGAGCTTGTTGCCCACTGTCTTGGCACATTCAGGCCGCTGTAACAGAGTACCCATAAGCCTGCATGGCTTACGAACAACAGAAATTGATTTCTCAAGTCTAGGGGCTGGGAGGCCAAGATCAAGGTGTCAGTAGATTGAATGTCTGGTGAGAATCCACTTCTTGGTTCATAAATGGCCATTTTCTTACTGTGTCCTCATATGGTGGAAAGGGCTGGTGATCTCTGGTGTTTCCTTTGTATGGGCACAAATCCCACTCATGAAGGTAACCGCTGCCATGATCTAAGGCCTCTCTTCTAAATACCGTCACAATGGAGATCAGGATTTCAACATGTGGAATTTGGGGGTGGAGGACACAAACACTTAGTTTGTAACACACACCTTGCTGAGGTCCAGCTATACTGGGTCTATCCCATTTCTCTGATATCACCATCTAATAATACTATCAGAGAAATAAATAGGGCTAATCTGGCATGGCTTGTCCTTTGTGAACCCACTAGAGCCTGAACTCTTTTTTTTTTTTTAATGTATTTATTTGTTAGAGAGAGAGAGAGAGAGCAAGCACAGACAGACAGAGTGGTAGGCAGAGGCAGAGGGAGAAGCAGGCTCCCCGTCGAGCAAGGAGCCCGATGTGGGACTCAATCCCAGGACACTGGGATCATGACCTGAGCTGAAGGCAGCCGCTTAACCAACTGAGCCACCCAGGCATCCCTAGAGCCTGAACTCTTATTAACTGTTGCTATTACCACTTCTAGATGACCACAAACCCTGGCATCCAGGGATCGATGCCAGCCTTGTCAGGATCTGTGAAATTCATCTTCTTTTCCTGTTTGAGAATCAAAATAGCATTTGCCCATAGACTTCGGGCAACTCTCTGATTTGCCATGATTCTGCAAAGAGCATGCATTTCAGTAAAATTTGCCAGATATTAAATGCTTACTAGGTATCAGTGTGCTGAGAACTCTTACCAGCATCATCCCCTCTATGTCAAGATTAGTGAACCCAACCTAAATGTAACATGTGTGAACATAAAATGCTAATTTTTAACATTTTTAAATCAACATAATAGAACTTGTAGTCTATTTTCCTACAAAAACAAAAAAGTCAGTTTTTTTCTCAAGTTCTCCTGCCTGTCAAATCACACTTAGACTGTGATACCCTACAACTCATCATTCAAGTCCCTGTTCCCACTAACTTCTGGAAGCCCAGTGCCTTTCTTAAGTCCTGGAGATTTCAAGGAGAGTCTGACTAATCCTATCGTCACTCCTCTCCACTGAGAACAGCACCTCTGGGCTTTTTCAAGATGCTTCTTCAGACCACGATGATGTCTCCTCACTTCTACCCTCCAAGGTTTGAGCACTTCCTCTTTTTATTCCCCAAAAAGGGCTGACTCTAGACTATTAATAGTCAATTTACTGGATTCAGTAGTTGAGAGGATGACACAGCTGGAAGGGTCCTGGGTCCACCTCGGGCAGATTTGGTAAGGTATGAAGAAAAGAGAAGGAAACTCCCTGTATGTCAAATCCCATTATTTTACCTCTCAGACCTGGGGCTAGGGGTGGTCAGACCCTGTTCTGGAGAACCCCACAGTCTCATGATTCCTCTGTGAACAGACCTGAGCGCTCTCTCTCAGGAAGGGAGTTAGACCAAGACGAGACGGGATGGACCTATGGCCACCCATAAAAGCAATGCAGATATGAAGGGCAGGTGTCAAGCCACACAAATGAGTCATCTACTGATTCCAGAGATGCTGTCTTTTTTTGGAAACATATGCAGTATTCTCTTTTTTGAACTGTTTTTGTTTTAGGTAAGGACTGGATGTCTTCAAGGGAAAGAACCAGCATGGCTTCGTGGCAATTTTAATTTCTAAAACCAGGTGAAAGGTATTCAGAACTAAGTCTGACAATTAAGGTGAGTAATGTGCTTCTGAGTCAAAAACCAGATGTGACAATATTGTAATGATACTGATGTTTTCTGTAACTGGGGAAATAGTTATTAAGGATATTCCCAAAGAGGAGTTTACAAAGATGTTTGAGCAACCGCAGTACATTTTTTTTTAAAGACTTATTTCTTTATTTTAGAGAGAAAGAAAGAGAGTGGGGGGAGGGACAGAGGGAGAGGGAGAGAGAGAGAGAGAGAGTCCTCAGGCAGACTTCCCACTCAGTGCAGAGCCTGATGGAGGGCTCGATTGCAGGGCCCTGAGATCATGACCCAAGCCGAAATCACGAGTCGGACGCCTAACCAACTGAGCCACCCAGGCACTCCAACTGCAGTTTGTTTTGAAGCACAAAACACATCTAGGAAACACAGTATCGTGACTAGAACCCAGCCTTTGTTGGTCAGACCCCGGGCTTAAGCCACACTCTGCCACTCGTTCTGTGAATTTGGAGACATCTCATGGCCATTTTCCATTTCATGTTCCTCTACTGTAATAAATGAATGGTACCTGCCTGGAAATTGTTGTGAGAGTTCTCAAGCCAGGTGAGTGGACTCTTGTGGGCCACAGGAAACATGACATCCACTTTCACGATTTTAGGGGACAACGTGGACAACTCTGGAAAGCCCTTGTTTGCAACCAGTCTACAGGTAGGTATTTTAGAACCATTGGAAAAGTGACAATGTCCTTGTTAAGACATTCTCAATTTGCTGCGTCCGAGTTCCAGTGTACACAGGAATGGTTCAGGTGGCAAATATATAGCAAGAACAAGAAACGATTTTATGAAATTTGAGTATTCATCAATGGTGACTCTGTTGGGACAGTCCTACCTGCCCAATGCCTAATAAAATGTGGGGTTTTGTTTACCACTTGGCTGTCCTGATTGGTGGGGCATCCAGGCTGAGCTGGAATAGTAACAGAATCTAGGGCAAACTTCCCAAGTATTTACTGAACTGAAATTTTATTTTATAGATTATATTCTTATACACAAACACACACATATACAGGCTGCATGGAGACAGAGAAATGAAGACTGGGATAGACATCCAGTCTGGAAATCCTGGTTCATGACAGTGGGAATAATAATGAAAAGATATATGGAAGCATAGTTTCCCATGGTAACGGCCTTTATTGGAGAAATTTTGTCAGCAACTGGATATACTTATTATTACAACTAATTTAAATAATTACAGCGATATTTATGGAGCCACTAAGCACTGTACTAAATGCTATAGCCACATTATTCTATTTGCTTTGTTTAGCATCAAAGTCAGTAACCCCAAGCCACATATTTGAGAAATGAATTCTCATGGGTATAAACAGAGATTATAGGGCTGCATCAATTTGCAAGGAACGGATGTCAACTTTGAAAGGGTGTGCAAGCAGTTTGGATTTCTTGGCACATCCTCTGGAGTTGGGGAAAAGACAGGCCAACAAGGTGGAGAATATTCTTAGATGCTGGAGGGAGGAAGAGGGG
This sequence comes from Martes martes, assembly GCF_963455335.1. NCBI lineage: Eukaryota > Metazoa > Chordata > Mammalia > Carnivora > Mustelidae > Martes > Martes martes. The sequence continues at coordinate 7,439,178 of NC_137903.1, read as the reverse complement.
TCATGAGGGCAAGGAGACAGCCCACTATTCTAAAGCAAATCATTTATTGTTGGATTGCTGGTGATTTTACAAAAGAGATGAGTCCGGCAGCCGGGGCAGCCATGTTTCACCAGCAGGCAGAATTATGGGGTCAGTCTGAATTCCATAAAGCTTCTACGGTTTGTGAAAGGTACTATATGGGCCTCAATAAACAACGATGATCAGTTAACCTCTTGCTTCCGAGATGCTCCTGACTTTCCATTTGCGATGGGACTGGACTTGGAACGTGGGCAACAGCATCCCCCCACGGATCCTGCCCTTCACAGAGCAAATGCGTTGTGACAAAATGACTGAAGATAATCTCCAAACCTCTGTCCACTTGATGAGTATGGATATTGGGCTTCGGCGGGAAGGTGGCTTATATCACCGCCAACCCCTTCGCGCCAAACAAAGAAGAAAGCGCGCCTCTGCAGGCTTTTATTTTGTTTAAAGTCCCTCTGATGGGCTCCTGTGCTCAGTAGTTATATAACAAAGTGGTGGCATAATATATGGGGGCAGTGGGGCGGGAGTTGAACATACCTGTATTTGCAGCCATAATGAGAGCTCGGAGGTAACAAGGGGGGTGATTTGGATAATAATTAATAACCTGACTTCCAGGGCAAGGGGGAGCAGCATGCAAATTCTATGGCCCTGCAGTGGCACCTCTTGAAGAAGAAGGTGCTTTATTGCCTCTGTCAGGCGTTCTCTTCTCAGCTGTGATTCCTCCCAGCCTCGGTGGTTTGCATACTGCAGCTAAACATTAGGCGGTAATGAATGACAACCCAGCCACTCTGCGCACTGCAGCGAGAAGCTGCCATAATTGGCTCCCCCATTCCCGTCATCCCCCCCTGCTCTGCAGAGGAGAGGAGGCGCTGACGGCAAGCACTTTGACAAAATGCAAAGGGCACCGGGACCCACTGCAGTACTCCGGGGGGGTCACTCCGAGGTGGTTGTGCCAACCCCGTATTTATACCCTGCCCAAAGGTAGAGCCCGCGGCTTGGGATATGAAATATGCAGCTCTTCCCTTCCCTCTGGGACGTGCCTGGCTCCAAGGAGAAAGCAGAAGTACTGGAATTCTGGCTATGTGCCCCTGCTTTCTGGGCCTGTTCCCTCTCCCCCACCACACTGTATATAGGTTCCACCTGCAGAAGTGTAGAAATGAGAAGATCCATAAGAAAGATCGAAGGAAAGGAAGCAAACATACCTCGTTTGGATTTGGTTGTCTCTGAAGCAAATCTAAGGCTTCTGCTGTCAGACTGAGTGCCAGATCTTTGTTCTAACTTGACTGCCACTAGATATATGATCCTGAATAGGCTGGTTAACCATTGCAAGTTGCAAATAGCAATAATGTCAGCCATAAGTATTGAAAATGAGACAAAGCAGCATTTCAAGAATATATTTTGAAGTTAAAACCATATCAGTAAAAAGTTCTATTCTTACGTGTATCTTCTACTCCATCCTCCAATTTTTAACCTTCTTTTATGTTAAAACAACAGACCTACTTTCTGTGTCTTGAATTCCTAAATAAGGCAATCTTCTGACATTTTGGCTTAAGTGACTGAATTTAATTGCAAATTAAATGCTGTATTTCTTTTGAGTGCACAGGCCCAGTGATGACTTGAACTAGATGGCCAGGAATGAGCTTGATAATGGAGAGTAAACATCAGCCTAGTGGACTCTTCAATGCCAAATATGAAGTTAAACTCCAGAAAGCAAGTACAGAAAGCCCATGGCTACAACAGGGTGAGATTCTGAATGAGGTCCTTTTTGTAATTATAGGAACTGGAAATGTGGCTGAGGTTATCATTTGGTATTCATTTGTTCCATAGAGCTACTTGAATAACATAGAGAATGGTTTTTGATTTGGCAATTCAGACATACAATTTGAGAACAAATGAACTCATACCACGAGATAAGAACTGTATACAGTTTATTGAATGGTGAGCAGTTCAGCCCAATCATGAAGAGCAGAGGCTCCTGAGAGAGACTGCCTGGGTTCAAATGCGAGTGGAACAAAGATATGTGCTGGGAGGGTTATTAACAGGCTCATCTTGATTTTGACAGAGTGGTCACAAAAGATTATGCAATCAGGGAGTGATGAGCAAGGGATTTGTGATTTTATATATGTCACTAATAGATATTTATTAATAATTAAATACATATAAGTGATCTTCCATATGTAAGTGATTTATCAGTGATTACATATATTATTTATTATATGTATAGTATATAAGTCAAATTGAGTTTATTTAAAGAACACAAGGCTTCTTTTTGAAAAATTAATGTAATTCACTTTTTAATGAACGAATAAGAAAATCATGATCATCTCAAGAAATGCAGGAAAAAAACACACGATAAAATTAAAAGAAGCATTTTGAGAAAAACCCTTAGAAAACTTGGACTAGGAAGGCACTGCATTATTTCACATCTAAGTCCTTTAGCAGATATATGTGGTGGTGAAATATCAAAGAGCTTTTTTCCTAAAATAGGTAATGAGACAAGGTTATTTACTATCACCTTCTGCTCAACATTATTTGGAAGGTAGTAGATGGTGCAATAAGATAATAAAAATACAAATAAAAGGTATAAGGATTGGAAAATAGGAAATAAAATTTTCTTATCCATAGAGAACATGACTATGTAGATAAGCCAAAAGAATCTAAACTCTTAATAAGATAATTTAGTGAGATCATGGAATACAAGGTCAAAAACAACAATCAGTTTTGTTTCATCAGAGCATAGACCAATAACAAGGCCAAGAACATCAAAGAAAGACCACGAGGGCCCAATGAATGAGAGGGAAAGAGGTACAACAAATAATGGCTTGCTTTGGTTTCTGAGGATCTTGAGTCCTTAATTCCGTTCCTTAAAAGGCCTACCTGTACTTCTCACTCTTGAGTTCACTGGGATACTTCCATTCGTTTTTTGAAGTCAGCATCTCTTCTTACTGCCAAAATCCAAATCAATCAATCAATCAATCAATAAAATGAAAGGAATTTCTAGTTAAACAACATGGCAATACATGGATGTACTCTTTCTACTGAAGTCCTTTAAATTACAGTACAAGTATTTTCAAAGATACAGACACATGAGAACAAAGAAGATGGAAGAGGAGACATTCATGAGCAAGTGATGCCCTCCCAGGCTTCAGAGAAAATATTTAGTCACTGTTGACATTGAAGTCCACCATAGGCACGTGTACAGAACCTACGGTCAGCTTTCCAGATTCTTGACCTTCATACACGTATGCCATCATGGATTATAAAATAATTGAGGAAAACGTGCAACACCAAATATGGAAGTCAAAACAAAATAATATGGAAGAAAGAAATAATGCAGAATATATTCGTTTTTATTTCTGTGTAACAAATTAGCACAAACAGGGGCTTAAAATATTTCTCATTTATCAACTCACAGTTTTATAGGTCAGAAGTCCAAGTACAGCATGTCCAGGGTCTCTGTTCACCGTTCCACAAGGCTGAAATCAAGGTGTTGTCCTCACTGAGTTCCCATCTGGGGGCTTTGGGAAACAACTACTTCCAACATCATTCGGGTTGTTGGCAGAATTCAGTTATTGTGGTTTTGGACTGAAGCTCCTATTTTCTTGCCAGCTGTCTGCCAGTGATTGCTATTAGCTCCTAGAGGCCACTGTCAGGTCCTTGCCACCTGGCCTCCTTCCATCCTCAAAGCCGGCAATGGAGAATCTCCCGTGAATCAACTCTCATTCACTCTTCAAACCTCTTTCACCAAGAAGATCTCAGTCCCATTGAAAGGCTCACCTAATAAGGTCAGGCACACCCAGGGTAATATTTCCTTAAAGTCCACTAATATGAGACTTAATGACATCTCAAAATCCAACCACAGCAGCAGCACTTAGATGAGCATTTGACTGAAAAACCGAGAGCAGGTGCATGTACACCATTGGGCTGGGAACTTAGGAGTCCCCTAGGAATTCTGCCTGCCACACAGAGGTCAGAACAGAACCTCATAAAAAGTGGGATTGAAATCCTCAAGGATTAAGAGACTATTTTGCATCCATTAAAAGGGAACTATATGTCATGAAAAAGGAACAATTAGAGAAGAAGGAAGCTCTTGGAAATTAAAATATGCCAGCAAATTTTTTTAAATTTACATGAAGATTAGGAGATAACTAAAGGAAAAATAAGTGTTGCAGAGGAAAATAACAATCATGTAAAAGGCATGTGGAAGAATTAAATTCAATAAATAACATCTGCAAGAGATAAATCAAGAGATAGAATGTTAAGAAGAAATAACCCCACCCCAAAATCGGAGGTGGTTGCCTTTTAGTACCAATTTATTTGCTTATAACAAAAACCAGAATTTCATTTCAAGATTTAGGTATGATAGATTCTGACATAGATCAGTGTGGATAATACATCATTAAACACAAAAAGAAAGAGTGGGAGAACAATATACATACTATGATTTAGTTTCTGTAAAAATAAAGTATTAAGTTTCAAATGTTAATTTACCCATAGAAGAAGATTTGGAAGAATATGGAAGATGTGAAAAGCCGTGTTAGAGAGCCAAGTGTCTGAAATGGACAGTTTCTGGTGATGGCAAGACTCAGGTTGCGACCCTGGGGGAGGGTGGCTTATAGTCAGTGGAGAAACAGCTTCAGAGAGAAGAGATCAAGAGCACAAAGCTTGTGCTCCACCCAACGCTGGTCGTCAGCAGAGATATTGCTTCCTTCCGTCAGACCATACCACGGTCAGAGAATACTTGTTCTCTGCAATTACTCAAAATTCGGTACTTGAGTACTGAGCTTCATGTACTGCTGTTTTTTATAGTGACCACGATTCTAGTTCTTACTGCACAGAACTTGAGCGATTTCCATCTGTCTCTAGTGTTGGCAGTGCCTGCTGCCTGATTCACCCTGGAAATGGCTTCTTCTTGTCTTGTCCAGCCCCCTGGCTTTCTCTTCTGTCTCTGACAAACTCTGAGATCTGCCTGTGATGTGCTACTGGAAAGGAGTTTAACCTTCCCACGTTTTGGTGAGGAAGGCAATTACCAGAATAGGTCTGAACTGAAACATTTTCCCTGCTCAGAAAAAATTATGTCTTCCCTAGACTTGTTCTGAGTTAATGTCAGATGTCTCCCTTGACGGCCATCCTGACCTCTTACCTTAGACACCTTCAACTCTGTGAGAGAATGTTCCCCAATGACCTTGTAAATTAAACTGTTTGTTTCCCAGAGGGATTGTTGAATATGCACATAACAGTGATATCCATTTAATTTATACATTTTATCCTCATTTTCTCAAGATATTTTAGATAAATGAAAATAATATAAACTTCATTTTCAATTGCAATTCCCCTTATGTGCTGTTAGTACACAGTTTGGGGCAATGTTTTAGAGGGAGAGGTTTTAACTGCATGCACTTGGTGGCTTTTGAGTTATGAGATTAGGCAAAATAGGCTATTTAAGGCTCAGTACAGAGGGAGTTGACCCAGGAGTAACTTAGATTCTGCATTCAGAACTAAAGTCTGCCTTCTCTTATTTTTGCGCAATCTCCTTGCATTAATGTTTACTAAATTCACTTAATAAGTGGTATGCCTGGTCTTCCTTGATGCTGAGACTCCCCTTAATTTTGAAAGAGAAATAGATTTTCATGTACCTCCTTCTCAGAACCTAAGACATAGATAGGGTCAATTATATAAGGTGTGAATTTTTCTGCATTTTCTCTCCCTCCTACATTTTGAATTACATAAGATCACTTAGGCCTTCAGGCCTAATTTTTGCACAATGGAGATTGCTTGTTGGTCCCAGTAAATTACAGGAATTACCCAAGAAAGCACATTCAACTACATGGGATGAGAATAGTCAAGGTCCCTCTTTTCAACTCTATTAAAATCATTTCAGTAGTAACCACATAGACTACCTCAGGGCTAGTGAAAAGCTTTCTATCTCCCCTACCTTATGATGTCCTTCTGTAGCGACCAGAAGTACTCTCATTATTTAATCTGAGTGTTAAGAAGTGTGCTTTCTATATGATCCAACTCCAAGCCATGTCTCCTTGGTACTCCTATACCCAATCTCTCTCTGTCTCAATTATCCAACCCTTACAGAAATTCTTTTTTTTTTTTTTTAAGATTTTATTTATTTATTTGACAGAGAGAGATCACAAGTAGGCAGAGAGGCAGGCAGAGAGAGAGAGAGGGAAGCAGGCTCCCTGCTGAGCAAAGAGCCCGATGCGGGACTCGATCCCAGGACCCCGAGATCATGACCTGAGCCGAAGGCAGCGGCTTAACCCACTGAGCCACCCAGGCGCCCCCTTACAGAAATTCTTGATCTTCCTCTGTGCTACCAAAATTCCAGGCACCATGAGGAGGGTCTGCCGGGACATCTGTCAATACGGACTCAACTCCATTCTCTAGGCTATTGGGAAAGTGTCCCTTCCCATACTAAATTTCCCAAAGCCAGAGGTCAAAGATTCATATATAACCCAGACACAGTCACAACCAACCCCAGTGGGCCTACTGTCTGGTAGAGAAACATTATGGAAGGATCAATGGGATTTCTGAAGTTTCAGAAGACAGGGTGGGACATTTCAACAATGGCGTGAAGAGCAGCACGTGGGCGTATTCAGTAATAAGTACCCACTTTGCTGGGTGGATTGCAGTACTCTTTTAGATAGAGCAATAGCAAGGTCTAAAGCGGTAAATAAAAGCTTTGTCATATTTATTGTCCGGACATTTTCTTCTCATGTCTTCATTGGATCTCCATCATGATCACCTATATGTAGAGTTCTGTGATCACTTCCCCAAATGCTTACTGGTAATTTCATTCGTATTTCCTAGATGCCTAGAATTCTTATATAGACTGCATCATTTCCATCATTACCAGAGAGACCTGGCTGGCGTGAATGAATACTAGCCATCTGTATTGTAAAGATGGGACTGGGATTAAGATCCCAAACTATAAGAAATGGTGAAACTGGGTGCCTGGGTGGCTCAGATGGTTAAGTGTCTGTCTTCAGCTCACATCATGATCCTAGTGTCCTGGGATCAAGCCCCACACTGGGCTCCTTGCTCAGCAGGGAGTCTGCTTCTCTTTCTCCCTCTGTCTCTTTTCTACTGCTACTGCTAATTCTCTCTCTCTCTCTCTCTCTCTCAAATGAATAAATAAAATCTTTAAAAAAAATAGTGAAACCAAGGAAATGGATGACTGACTAGGTCCAGGTCTATAAAAGAAAATCAAGATACTTTTACAAGGGAAAACACATTCAGATGCCAAGTCTTAGGAGTTAGAGGGTAAGGAGTAGAGGGTAAGGACCAAGGTTGGGTGAAAAAATCAAGAATTCACATGCATCCAGATTACAAACTGGTTAAACATTATCAAGGTATGGAGCAAGGCAAGATTGGCACTAAATAAAGAAGACCACCTGTGGTAAACCTCTAGGTGACATGTGTATATTGCAGATGTGGGATATGCTAATTTAAAGGACACAAGCCAGGTATACACTGAGCTCCTGGCCTAAATCCTACAAATTTACTCACCTGATCCTATGTTAATTAATACCTATTCCTAAGATATCATTGGGTATGATGAAATATGTTCCATCTTTTAACCAAAAAGCTTTTTATGAGTACATATTCAACATAAAAAAAATCTCTAGCAAGTAAACTTAGTCTTACAATCAAATCCCTAAAAGCTTCTTAATTTAAAAATCTGGGCTTTTATAATTAACCTTGATAAACTTTATTTTAAAACATTTTACTAGCCTTTGTATTAGTTTTTTATGGCTACATAAAAAAGTACTACAAATTTAACAGCTTAAAAGAATACTCACTTATTAGCTCATAGTTCTAGCAGTAAGAAGTTTAGTAGAGCATGACTGGGTTCTCTGCTGAGGTTGAAATCAAGATGTCAGTAGATTGTGTTCTTATCTGGAGCTAAAGGCCCTCTTCCAACCCTTCTTATTGGAAGAAATATATTCCCTGTGGTTGTAGGACTGAAGTCCCCATGAACTTGCTGGTGTCAGCCAGAGACAGATATCAGCTCCAAGAATAGTTCCTTGTCCATGTCCACCTGATTATAAAACCCTCATGGAAAATCCCTCTCACATTTTCTACATCTCTGATTTCTTCTTCTGCAATCACTCAGAGAAAACTCTCTTGCCTTTAAAAGTCTCATGTGATTAGGTCAGGCCCACCTTGATAATCTTCATATTTTACGGTCAACTGATTGGAGATTATAATTACATCTGAAAAATCCTTTCATAACAGTACCATAACAGTTCATACAGTACATAACAGTACAATGCATTAGCCTCTTTAAGCCATATCTCTAATTCATCCCCTGCACTTCAACTGGTTCTTTCCAGTGACTCAAATGTCCATTATTCTTTGAACACAGAATTTTCCACCTACTGTCTTTGCTTATTATTTTTTCTTTTTTTGTGTTGCTTATTTACTCCATTTACACTATGAAAAATCCTACTGAAGTATGAAAAATCCTACTAATAAAAGGACAATTTTGGATGGGGGTGGTGTCTGGGTGGCTCAGTCAGTGAATCATGTGCCTTCTGTTCAGGTCATGATCCCAGGATCCTGGGATAGGCCTCATGTCAGGGCCTCCTGCTCAGCGAGGAGCCTGCTTCTCCCTCTCCTTCTGCCCCTTCCTCCCACTGACGCTCTCTTGCACAAGCACTCTGACTCTCTCAAATAAATGAATAAAATCTTTTTTTTAAAAAAGGACAATTTTTAAGGAGCATTCTTTTCTACCATATATAACTAGAAAACTGGACAATATACATAAAATAACTCTTTTCAGGCAATAAAAAAAAAGGCAGCTATGATTCTGAGAGAAGGGAAACAAATGAATACCTTCAATTTCCACTGGGAATAAATTTCTGGACTATATAATTCAGGAAAAGGGAATCCAAAGCCTGGCAGGCTCACAGACTTGAAGAGATCAAGAATGGAGTTCAGAGATGCCAATGTGACTAAAATTTGCAGGGCTAAGCCCCAGCAAGGAGGAACTCATGTATAGAAAGTGTATTAGAAATTGGTATGGGTACCTAAGGTCTTTTACTAATTACCTATCTATGTGTGCTTAAGAGAACTCCATAATCAATGCTAAGGAAAGAGCAATTACTAAATAACTGTAAGCCAAACAATTCCCAGAGCTTCACACAGGGCTGGAAATCCTTTAGGTTCTTACCAGCCAGAAGCAAGAGACTGTATCTAATACATAGGGCATTCACTAGAACACTAGAAAGGTCATACCTTACTAGGGTAAAGAGCAAAGGCTATTCTACTCCTGCTTTAACAAAAAGTTTAAAAACATGACTCAAAGTATCACCTGACCCATGAGTAATTACATGGCCTGAAACAACAAATCTCAACACTGTTTAAAAGAATACACCAGAATCCAGCAATGAATTATGGAATATTCAAAATGTCTAGGATTAAATTTAAAAAACATTGATATGAAAGAGAAAGAAATATGTCCTATAATCATGGGGTGAGGGGTGAGGGGGAAGAAGAGGGAGTCAGTCAATAGAAATGCACCCAGAAAAAAAGAAAAATTAAATTAGCAAGACTTAAAAACAGTGTTTTAGGGGATCCTGGGTGGCTCAGTTGGTTAAGTGTCCAACTCTTGATTTCAGCTCAGGTCATGATCTCAGGGTTATGAGATGGAACCCCACGTCAGGCTGAACATCCGGCTTGAGATTCTCTCTCTTCCTCTTCCTCTGTCCCTTCTCTCTCTCTCTTCCTATCTAAAAAAGCAACAACAGTATTTTAAATGTTATAAATATGCTCAAGGTTTAAAGAAAAACATAAACCTAATATGGAAAGAAATAAAAGGTGTTTTAAAAAAACAAAATAGAATTTCTAGAGATGAAAAGGTATCTGAACTGAAAATTACATGGATAGAATTTAAAACAGATTAGACATTGAAAAAGAGAAGATTAGTGAACTTGATGGCATAGTAATAGAAAATATCCAGACTAAAACACAGAAGTAAAAAGACTAAAAAGAATAAAGACTCAGTGGCTTATGATAAAATAAGAATAAACTTTAGCCCCAGAAAGAATAGGGGAAAAAAACTGCTTGAAAAAATAATGATTGAAATTTCTCTAATTTGATGATGGTCATAACCCATTTATCCATGAATCTCAATAAACCCCAAGTTGAGTAAACATAAAGTTGAGTAAACATAAAAAAAATCACACCAGTAACATCACAATCAAATTGCTACATACCAGTCATAAAGAAAAACAGCTCATGAGCAGAAGAGAGCAAAAATGCTAGCAGAGGGCATTATCAAACTTGGAACCCTATCCATGAAATGAGTAAGAGTAGATAAAAACAGGCCACACCCACACAAAAGTATTGCAAATGTCAGAATTCGTGAACAGAAGATTGTCTACTGACAGATCTCTGAAAAAATAAATAAAAAACATAGATGAAGAATACAGTAACACAGCACTTTAAGCAAGCACAGGAGGATATTAGTAAGCACCCTGAATCAGAAATACAAAAGCTAAAAATATAAGTGTACTCCAAAACAGGGTAGAAATAAAATGGGAGTTAATTTTCCTGATGAAAGAAATAGAAGAAACAGATAGGATCATATTTTTAAAAATGCTGAATCACTGAACACGCAAGTAAGATTAGATTCAAATGCAAACCTAAAGAGCATTGAGAAAAATCAGTAAAGCAACAAAGGGAAAAAAATGAAATAAAGGAAAACATGAAAGCTGATAAACTTATTAAAGTGGAAAATAGGAACACAAAAAAGGTAGATATTTCTATGATTGTTATCCCTGAAGAAAAATATCAAAACAATGTAAGAGAATTAAAACTTAAACTATAACATACAAAAGAGAGAAAGAGAGAGAGAGAGAGACATTCAGACTTTCCAGAAATAAAAGAATCCATCCATTGAAAGGGCTCAGAAGTTACCAGAGAAAACTGAAAACTGACTAAAATGATATAGTCTGAGACATAAAGTAAAAATACTCAAGGACTCTGGGAAAATTAAAAAAAATTTAAAAAAAAAAAGATGAGGGGCACCTGGGTGGCTCAGTGGGTTAAAGCCTCTGCCTTCGGCTCGGGTCATGATCCCAGGATCCTGGGATCAAGCCCCACATTGGGCTCTCTGCTCTGCGGAGAGCCTGCTTTCTCCTCTCTCTCTGCCTGCCTCTCTGCCTACTTGTGATCTCTGTCTGTCAAATAAATAAATAAAGTCTTTAAAAAAAAAAAGATGAAATAAATTGCAGAGGCAAGAAAAATAGATTTCTGGAAAGCAACATAAGAAAACACAATTACAGTATGGTAGCATTTTCAAGAAACAAGGAAAGAAAGTGTGTATCAAGGATATTATATCCAGCCAAATAGTCATTCAGGTGTTAAAGTTATAGCAGAACAGTTTTACATGGGCCTCAACTCAGGGAGTGCCATATACATGTGCCCTTCCTGAGGAAGATAAACTTTATCCAATCATCTGACTGAATCTGGGACAATTTGAGCACAAAATAATTAGTCAAATTATAAGCCATGAAAAAAATAGAAATTAAAGAGTCCATATCACTGAGATAGTGATAGAGAGAGAGATGACAGAGAGAGAAAAAAAAAATGGGAACAAGGGGGTCTCTTATTTAGAGTAGAATGCTGAGGGCTAACAGCTAAGGATATAGTGAGTACTATAGTTGGAAAACCATCATTTTGCAGCCATCATGACAAATACTGAATTTAGCAAGAATCATCAGTGGATATTAAATCTAAGAGAAATCTGTGATGAAGAATGGGATATTTGCACGATCTTAAAAGGTCTCTCCATAAACTGCTTTAGGTCGCAAAGGATTAAAAAAAAAAAACAGTAATTACACAAAGGAAAAAAAATCAGACAACATCATGACTGGGTGATTAAAATAACAACACCTCTGAAGGATAGATGAATATTGTGTGCTTCCAGAGGTAATAGCCTGAGAAGGACACAGCACCACCTACAGAATTTTCTTGCTGAGAATCCATTACTTCCATCTATAAGGACACATAAGATAAACATAAAGGTAGGAAGATTCTGGTTAAAAAGGGGGGCTGTATTCTTCAAAAATATCATAAAGTCAAAGAATGGCTACCAAAATGTTCCAGGTTAGTCAGGCGAAAGAGGCATGACAACTGAAGGCAATACCTGATGTAGACAGAGTCCTCTAACGGAGTGAGGAAAAAAATTGTTATAAAGGACAATGTAAAATCAACTGGCAAGATTAGAATATAGAAGGGAAGTTAGCTAAAAACACTGAATCAATAGAAATACATGAAGTCGATAACTGTACTGTGTAGACATCATTTTTAAGAAACACACCACATATTTAGTGGTATAGGGTCATGATATATGTAACCTACCTTCAAAATATTCAGAAAAATTATTAGAGAGACAGAGAGAGAGAAAAGATAATACAACAAATGATTATGCAAATGAGGTAAATGCTAACAATAGGTAAATCTGAACAAAAGGCATGTGAGTTTTTCTTGAATTATTTCACATTTTACAGTGTTTCTTATAAATTTGAGAATATTTCCAAATAAAAATTTTGCCAAATATGCTTATAGAAGATTATGAGAAATAATTCTATGCCTATAAAAGTAACGATTTATATAAAATATACAAATTTCTTGAAAACATTACCAAAATCTACCTAAATACAAACCTGAATAGACTTGTACATATTAAAGAAATTGAATTTGTCATTAAAACATTGCCACAAAGAAAAATCCAGGTCCAGATGGCTTCACTCTGAGTTCTATCAAACAATTAAGAAAAATACTAACAAACCTATGTGAACACTTTCAGAAAAAAGGGAAGGGCTACACTTTCCAACCCACTGCCTGAGGCCAACATTATACTGATTCCAAAGACCTTGCAATAAAAGAAACAAACAAATAAAAAAAAAAAAACCCACAGTTCTCTCAATCTGCAGAAAAAACATTCAACCACCATAATGAGATACCACCACACACAATCTAATATGGCTAAATTTAAAAATCTGACACTAGCAAGTGTTGATGAGAATGCAGAGCAACTAGAAACCATATAGACAGCTGACTGAATGTAAAAATTTGGAAAAGAGTTCATCAGTTCCTCATGAAGTTACACATACACTAACCATATGTCACAGAAGTTCCTCTAAAGGTATGCGGTCAAGAAAAGTAAAAATATATGTCCACAGAACAACTTGTGCCTGAATGTTTATAAGCAGCTTTATTCACAGTATCTATGAACTGCAAACAACCCAAACGTCCTTCAACAGGGGAATGGATAAACGAATTGTTGTATACAATGGAATACCACTCAGCATTAAAAGAAATGACCACTTTAAATATGCAACTGCACGGGTGAAGTGAAAAAAAAAAAAAGTATGCTGACATAAGAATGCATGTCTGTGATCTTATTTATATGGAATTATACACCAGGAAAATCTAACAACTAGTGACTAAAAGCAACACAGGCGTTGCCGGGGGCAAGGAGTGGAGTAGATACCCAATTCCAAGGGGCATGATGGGATATTCTGAGATGATGGAAACATTCTCTATATAAACAGAGGTGGTCTTTACATGGGAATACATACTCAAACTCCGTGAGCTGCACACTTAAAATGGGTACATTTTATTACATGTAAATTATACTTCAATAACGTTTATCCAAAATCCTCCTTATCCTTTAAAACCAAGCTCTAATGCTGTCTTTCAGTGAAACCTTACCATCCCCCAATTCATTAGGAAATGCTTCAACTACCCACCACCAAAACCCTATTTACTTCCTCTACAAGTCTGCTGTACACTACAAATGATAGCATGTGTCTCTCTACCATTTGAATTTACATTCCCTCTTTATCCCATTGGAATCTATCTTCCACCTGAACCTCTCCACCAAAGCGATTCCTGGTAAAGTTAGTAATAACCCACTAACTGAAAGTCCAATGGCCACTGAATAGGTCTTACCCTACATGGCTCTACTTTAGTATCTGAAACACATCTTTCTCCTGAAACTACTTATCCAGCTTACTTATGTGTTATCACATTCTCCTTAATTTCATATTCAGGTTCCTCTTCCAACTTACTTTTAAACAATTCCCTAGGCTTTCACTCTTGATCTTTTCTGAGGGAATAAACTCCCTGTGTAAGATTTTTCAGTCCAATAGCTTCTACCACCTCTGTGCTACTAACTTCAAAACATTTCTTTTATTTTCAGTTCTTTCACCTGAATTCAAGACTCTTTCACCAGTGTACCTTCTGGATATCAAAGACATTCAAATTATACTTGTCCAAAATTTGCCTCATGTTTTTAAAGCTCCCAAATGTATTCTTGCTCTTGTATTCTCTCTCCTATTAGGAAACCACATACACCAAGTCATCCAAACTGAAGCTAGAGATTATCCTAGAGTCCTGACTCTCCCTGAATATCCAGTAGTATATCCAATCAGTCCCATTGACCTTATTTCTCAGGATTTCCCAAATCATTTATTTATTCTCCTCTCAGACTTAATTCAGAATAATATAAATGCCAATGAAGTTTATATTCCATCCCAGTTTTAAGAAGTAGAAACATCACAAGTTCAGTTTCAGTTATGTTGATTTTTAAGACAAATAGGCAATAATCAACGGGAAATGTTCATCAGGAAGGTAGATCTATGGGCTTAAATTTCAATGAAGGGAGCAACCCGGAGATGGAAGTCCAGATTTTGGAGGCACTGGATTACAAATGGTATTTAAATTCCCACAAGTATGGGCACCCAGCAGCAGGGCCAAAGTTCAAAACCTGATGACCTATTTCCCTCTGGGAAGAAAGGCTGGCTGTAGAGGCAGGAACTTGCAGAGAAAAGTGAAAGTTTGCAAAAGCCACTTTGGAAAATGGGAAGGTATTGAACAAGGAATGTGTGACCCGGTTCTTGAGCAGCACGGAGAGAAGGAGGCAAGAGAGCAAGGGAATGAGGAGGTTCAGAATCCCAACCAAAACACCAAAACACAATTATGGTGACTATCCTGGATTGTGAATGAAGAGAAGTCAGCAGTGAGGGGGGGTTCCTGACAGACTCAGACAACAGGAGGGGTCAAGAAATGGAAGTTCACAGTGAAAGCAGAGCACAGACATGCAGCATAAGTAACAGGGCAAAACACAGAGAAGGTCAAAGGTTATTCAGAAATAGAATAACCCACAGGGACTGGAAGGGAGTGACAGAACTGTGATCTGAAGCATTGGAGGTGATGTCAGCAAGGACACTGAATTACTGCAATATTTTAGGTGTTTGGGGGGGTTACCAAGAAGGCTTTAGCCAGACATCAAAGTCCTCTTTGAAGATGATAAAATGACAGGAAGTCTCCAGTCACCCATAATATCCTGAGAAAAAGCAAAGAATGTTAATTTAAGAGACTTACAATTTCTAAGAAACTGAATGTAATTAGAGGTCCAGAGTCTCTGCTCTAGGCAAATGCTGAGATTTCAGGCGTCAGGGGATTTTCCACTAGTCGTAGGCTTGGTTGAAGGTCATCCTGGTGACTTCCTGGTTGGCCACCCAGTGGACAGCTGCTTTCCTTCTGCACCATTACGAGGGCCTTAAATATTAAAATGGTCTCTCAGTGCTAACCAGGTCAGACACTGTGCTCATTCCGGACATACACATATTTTCAGCAAACCCTATGAGTATTTATTGGTCGTTTACTGGGGGTAGGGCACTGGGGCGATTGCCAACTTGGTGTGTTAGAGATACCAAAACGCATAAATGCACTGCCTTACATTCCAAGAGAGGAGAGAAGACGAGCATATGAGAAGATAGGAAAAGTACAACAATCACAGGCCAAGTCACACAAGAGATAAGCAGAGAGAGAGAATTCCTGCCACAAGGCAACATCAGATAAGGACAGGGCCCTGGGGCACCTGGGTGGCTCAGTGGGTTAAAGCCTCTGCCTTCGGCCCAGGTCATGATCCCAGGGTCCTGGGATCGAGCCCCACATCGGGCTCTCTGCTCAGCGGGGAGCCTGCTTCCCCCACCCCCCCCCGCCTGCCTCTCTGCCTACCTGTGATCTCTCTGTCAAATAAATAAACAAAATCTTAAAAAAAAAAAAAAAAAGAAAGAAAGAAAAGGGCAGGGCCTGGATTTTAAGGGTCAAATTTCGTGTCCAGATGTTTCTTTCAGCATATTGCTCCGGCAACATTATTAAGGATGGGTTTGAGTGAAAAAGAGGACAGAAAATCTCTTGCTACATCAACAGTGGTTCAAATTAACGTGGTAGGCGAGGGGTGCAGAGAACAGACACATTGCTATCGTGGTGAGTAGGTCTCTTGTCAGAACGTAGTGAATGATGGGAGGAGAGGGCAGCCACACAAGGAGGAGTTCGGAATGACACCCAAGGTTTTTGTCTGAGGGAAGTGTTCAAATTCACCAAGATAAGGATGCGTAGGAAGGGCTTGTGAGCTAACTACTATTTCAAGTACACAAATAGTATAAGATGCTGCCCCTGGTGGGCTCCACTTCTTTTGTCTCTTTCTTACCTCTTTATTCCAGGGGTCTTGAAGAGTGGCATTTCAGAAATTCATTTAAGTATTTTTGTGGCCTAATTGATTGCCAGTAATGTTCTCTTTACGTCAGCACTTTTGAAAGGTTTACAGAAGTTAATTTGAAAACAAGTCTAAATAGGGCACCGGGGTGGCTCAGTCGTTTAAGTGTCTGCCTTTGGCTCAGCTCACAATCCCAGGATCCTGGAATCAAGTCCGGCATTGGGCTCTCTGCTCGGCAGGGAGTCTGCTTCTCCCTCTACCGCACCCCCCCCCCCATGATATCTGTCTGTGTCTTAAATAAATAAATAAAATCTTGAGGTATCTGGGTGGCTCAGGTAGTTAAGCGTCTGCCTTCCGCTTGAGTCATGATCCTGGAGTCCTGGGATCAAGCCCCATGTCGGGATCCCTGCATAGTGGAAACCTGCTTCTCCCTCTTCCTCTCTGCTTGCACTCTTACTTGCTATCTCTGTCACTATCTGTCTCTCTCTCAAATAAATAAATAAAATCTTTAAAAAAAAAATCTTAAAAAAAAAAGAAAAGAATTATCAATAATCCATAACAAAGAGATTCCAAAGTTAATTGCGGGTCTCTTGCCAGTGGCTCATCACTTCCCTCTTCCAACTTTTCCATTAAAACAACATGAGGAGATTGAGACAGATTTTCAAATGTCTTCAGAAACTAGTCAGGTCTATAAAAATAGTCCCATTTTTAAAAAGACTTTATTTATTTATTTTTAATTTTTTATTTAAATTCAGTTTCATTAACATATAGTGTAGTATTAGTTTCAGAGGTAGAATTCAGTGATTCACCATCAGTTGCACAGAACACCCAGGGTTCATTCTACCAAATGTTCTCCTTAACGCCCATCACCCAGTTGCCCTATCCCCCCACCCACCTGCCCTCCAGCAAACCATAAGAGACTCTTACTATAGGAAACAACCACGGGGTTCCCATTTTTATTTGCTTCTAAGAGGTGATAGGCAAGAGACCCATGGAGGCCACAGTCTAGAGGCTAGGGCTGAGGCTCAGAACTGTACTTTCTCTTTCATCTTTTCCTGTAAAGATTTCCAATTCTCTGAAACTTTGAGCTTTCGCCTGGAAATCTCTCAGGCTCTCTGAGTCAGGCCTGAGCCTGTGGGATGTGAGCACATTTATATGGCTGGATTAAGCAGGTCATTTCTAGCCTCATTTGGCTTAGACGAGGAGCTGGCTTTCCCCACATTGCAGGTTCTCCCAGGAAAAGGCTTCCCCACCCCTGTCTCTTCTGTTTTGTCTTCGGAATTGATGAAGCAATGGATGTTTCTCGCAGGAGCAAGAGGAGAGAAAAAGGAATTTGCACGTGTCAACATCATGTTGGCAGCGAAGTACTCCCCTCCCGCACGTCTAGAGGCCCACCGGCAGAAGCGTGTACCTGCCACGATAAGGATCGATGGAGAGAAGCCAGGGTCCAGGTAAAACGTCCCAACCCAAGTATCCGTAGTCAGGAATAACAGACGCGAGGCCTAGATAAGTCACTCAGTGTCTCCGCGCGTTTCCCCGCGGCGCTCGGCCGGGAACGGCGTGCGTGTTGTTGGAGCGACCGAGGCCCGGCACCGGAGAGTTCTCGGGGTCCAGAAGGGTCTCCCACAAGCGCTGGCTGCAAAGGTCACGCGCGCGAGGACGCAGCGAGCTCCCTGCCGCGCCCTCCGCAGCCCCTGGACCTCGGCTCCCGGCCCGGCGGGTTGGGTCCCCGGCTCACCTGTTCCCCCAGCCAGGGCCGGGCAGGGACGGAGCCAGCGGGCCGGCTCTGTAAGTCGCAGCCACCCGCAAGCACGTTGGCGGTGGCAGCAGCAAGCCAGAGTTGAATTCCATTTAAATAAAATGCCAAAAGGCAGTCAGCGAAAGTGACATTTATGGTGTTACTACAAATGCATTCAGTGGGAAGGCTCCGTAGCAGAAGCAAGGGGGAAAAAACAAGCTGTAGTGAAAACTGCCATCTGTATATTGTGCCCCGTTTTTAATATTCTGTATTCTCATAAAAAGTGTTGTTTCTGTCACTATTCAATCTCACAAACTCACACAGAACACTGTTAAAAGTCAGCAGTGTGTGAAATGGTATTTTAAAATAAATGAAACCCGCTCGCAGAGCTGCGGACGAATATTGCAAGGCTGGGCGCTGACAGACAGGCACTGAAAAGTAACAACCGTTATCATCTTAAAGCAAAGCGGATTAAATAAAAACCCACAGCCAGTGGTGCATTACCAAGTCTGATATTGACACAGCTGCTGTGGTGGTGATTTTTCATTGTCTCATCAAGACAAAGCATCATGGGATATCAATCTTCCCTCTGTCAGGCCGGGCCTGGCATAAAGTTTTTCGTTTACATTTGCATTATATCCCTTTTATCTCCGGGGCCAGCCAATTTTTTTTTTTTTTTTTTTTTGAACCGTGGGGTCGGATGACCTGCGGGGCCGTGTTGGGCTACGACCTCCAGGCCGGAGGACCACCCCCCTCCTGGAGCAGAGGGGTGGCTGTCCCCAGGCCCACCCCCACCTCCCAGCTCCTTCCAGGGGCGGAGATGGCCGTTATCCTGGATGCTGAGGACCGTTCGTGGCTGGGACGCGCCTGTGTTCGGATGTGGGAGAGGGAAGTCAAGAGCAAAAGGGAGAGAGATCATGACTAGGAGAATTAAGAACCTGTTGGCGGGGATTGGATTTCTTTGACTTTTCCCGGGAAGGAAGGGGCACGGTTAGAAATACACAACCCTCTGGAGAACACTCCATCTGCGAAGCCGGATTAGAGCTTAACTTTTACGCACGACTGTTTGATTCTCTGGACTGGCTCGCTCTTCCTTGAATCGGCCTTCACCTCGGAAGTTGGCTGAACTGTGGCAAGTGTGTTCTAATCTGACTCACAGAAGGCTTTATCTTAGAGAAGGAACAGTCTAATTGGGGGGGGGGACCCAGAGTTTTCTCTGTGCTTCCCCCACTCTCTGATGTCCTCTGCTTCGGAAGCTTATTAGTGTGATTTCTTCAGGAGAGAAAATTCAGCTCAGTATTTTGAGCTCTGCTGGGTGCGCCGTTGCCTCCAATGGCAGGGGAGGCTTGACTGTTGAGTTCTTTTAGCAAACGGGAGGAATGTGTAATTTTCTAAGATTGGGGTGGATATAATAAAGGCAGTCAGGCTCACAGTCCCAACAGGGGTTCTGACTCTTAGAGAAACTTCCACAGACGACCCCCCACCCCCAGGAGGGTTAGAAATGAATGAGAGGATGAGAGAGGGCTTCGTGAGATACTCAGCCCAAAGGAGTGCTCCTCCTCTGTGCCTTCCACGCCGGCAACAGGCAAGTGGGGTCAGAGGATGCCATATAGTTTTGGGTGATGCTCACCAGCTGCTCAACACATCGCCTCAATACTCAGCATCTCAGTGACTTCACAGAATCAAAGTTTCTCATTCATGTCACAGTCCACAGGGGTTGGGTTGCCCTCTACACCTTCCAAAATCTAAGGCCTCCAAGGTCACTGCTAAAGGAAAGAGAGAGCATCCAAGTATGACGGAGGAAGTTTTTAGGGTTTGGCATGGCAGGGGGTTATGTCACTTCTGCTGACATGCCACTGACCCGAGCACAGTTCCCCTGCTCAACCTAACCGCAACCCAGCTGAGAATCTTCTGGGAGTCGTCTGTGTGTTCTGAAAAGAGGTGCAGTGAACAGAGAAAACTTTTTTTTTCCTTGGTCATAGAAGCAGGACAGGGAAGGAAGGGTAAGGCGTAGGAACAGGATGACATTGGTGCTAGGAAGACAGGAAACGCTGCTGCAGAAGGCAGCAATTTGGCCTCGCGATCAAACATCACTGAACCTTCCAACACCACCAGCAAGCCCTGCCTTCCAATAGGAAGGACAGTCCACAGAAATGTTTACTAAACTGTGCTCCAGCTATGATTTCCCCGGAAGAGTGACTTCAAGCAGTACAACTCTTTTTGTGAATGAATCAGGGAGTGGACTGGGGTTGGTCAGCATTTTAGAACGAAATTTGTCGCCCCCCCCCCATTTATATGTTGGAGACTTAATGCCCAACATGATGGTGCTAGGAGGTAGAGTCTGGGGGCTGGGTGATTAGGTTACGGGGCAGAGCCCTCCTAAGTGGAATCAGTGCCCCTATAAAAGAGGCCCAGGAAGGCCCCTTTGCCCCTCAGCCATGTGAGGTCATGGTGGGAAGACAGCCATCTATGAGGAGGCAGGCTCTCACCAGACAGCAAGTCGGCTGACACCATAATCTTGGACTTCCCAGCTGCCAGGACCATAAGATATAAATGTCTGTTGTTTATGATCACCCTGTTTATGATATTTTTGTTAAAGCAGCCCAGACAGACTCAAGCGGGGAGGCCGTTCTTGTCCACATTCTCTAAGGAGGTTACTGTGGAACAGAGGCTTCGGTTGATCCGGAAGCTTCTTCATTCACCTGTGTGGTGCTCACACTGAGAAGACTCAAAACAGTTGTGGCCAGGCCAGCTGGGGCTCCTTGCTTATCTCCTATACGTGTGGTCATCCGCCCCCTCTCTCTGCCCCCTGGCGTCAGTGTGGTTGGACTTCTGCCACAGGCTCTTGGAGAGGACTTCCCGAAAGAACCAGCAGGACTTGCACCTCTTGTATCCAAGCCTCAGAAGTCAGGGGGACTGTCTGCCACATTCTGCTCATCGAGGCAGTCCCAAATGCCCATATGTAAGCTGAGCAAAGTTCAAGGGGAGGAGAGAAACACTTCATGATGCTAAAACCATGACAGACCTGAGAAGTTGTTAAACTACTTATTTTGCAGAAGACCAATGTTCAGATTAAATCGACGTCCTTGCAGATTCCTAGATGAAAGTGGAAAGTGTCAGCCGATCATGGTAATAGGCCTAAAAGTTTCATTATAGAAGAAAAACAAAAAACGTATAGATATGGGGCACTGATTTCTCTTCTATCTTACAAACCTAATTTGATCCCATTTATGCTATGTTTACACTTAACAACTACAAAATCCTTCCAGAGCTGCTCTAACTACATCATTATCGCCTACCTGCCCGTACCATCTATAATATCCCTTACGGTTCAGAATGGTGGGTTCAGCTGAAAATTAGAGTTGGGAAAAGTTCTTTGGAAGAACCCAAAATGTGGCAGTGCCTTGGATGCACGCCCACCTCGCAGCCTTTTGCAAGAGCACCTTGTCAGAACAGAATGCTGGGAGACAGTGGAACACTGGACACATACAGGTGTATTCCTTAAAACCAAAGCTCCACTTGCCTGAAGGTATAAATATCTTCATGCTACTGACTCACCCCCCAAATGTAGGACTAAATCTGATACTTTGTGGTAAATAAAATCAATATGCTGCCTGAAAATTGGTATCTAGTGTGTCAAATATGGCCAGGACACCATCATGGTTTTGAAGCTTTAGCCATCCCGTCTAATTTCTCCCATCCAGACCCCTTATTAGAGTCAGCCTTCTGTTTTGGTGTGCCATTCCCCTTAGAGCCCAACACCTGGCTCTGAACTTCTGTGCATCTTTCTAGGGGCTCTGAACCTCTGCTTGACTCTGAGTCCCAGATCTCCACACCACAAATTCTGCCTAATGTTCTCCATATCATCACAATGCTACCACCCTCCCAAAAAACTCTACCGAGTTCTGCTACCATTTACAGCAGGAGTTGGACCTCCTTAGGAAACAGTGCCATGACCACTTAGGTACTGAAATTTGGACTAATGACCCCAAGAGACAAACTCCCCAACCAAAATTTGTTCCTCCGGGCTTGGCCCTATATGTTACTGGCTTACATTCTTCTCCCTCCTCTGTGTCACTGAGTTCTAAAGATGCAGAACAATGAAGCTGTGTGGTTAATAACAGACAGGTGAATGTGACTGTCCGTTATCTATTCCAGCTCCTTGAATCATGTCTCTTTTTCCTTCATATCCTGAGTCTCCTCTTGTGGAAGGCATTTAAAGTTGAAAACTTGTAAACTCAATAATGTGATTCAATTTGAACTTCCACCAATCTGTGATGTCTCTAGGTTAGTAATATAGTCACTTATATTAACATATATTACTATATTTATATAGTAATTAATGAATACTAATTAATTCAATTAATACATATTGATATATGTTAATTAGAAAGAAATGTATTAATCGTATATTAATATACATAATATATAATTGCTATATATTACTAAATATAGTAATATGGTAATATAGTCACTTCCTTTATTCAGTATAGATAAAAGCGGTATTCTCATTTATCAGAAGGTTTTATAATTAGAAACTCACAATTGAAATAATACAAAAGACATGTTATGAGATATATCGAACATAACAAAAACCTTTGGCATGACATTTATTCTGAATATAATTCACCATTCTTTGATGATTCAGAAGCGGCTTTGAAATCATATTATGAAGCTGATGCATCATCTTTATGAGCACCCGTTAACATGGAGTTATTTCTGTGAGTGCCGAGTGTTTGTCAATTGAGAATGTCCAGTTCACAGTGTCCTGGATAGTAGAGGGTACCTGATAGTGGGCACCGCAAGATGAATGTCCTCTAGAAAGTCTCGAAAAGGTCATCAGAAAAGAAGGTAATCTGTGGTTTCCGCAGGTCTCTTTGGGGTTTAAATGTCAAGATACAGCACTGATGTGTCTTACCAAGTACAACCTCCTTCCCCAAAACTGCTGGTCACTTCCACCTGCCATACCTTTTCCTTGACTACAACAAACCCCCCCAGGAACAAAGAAAGAAAGGGGGGAGCGGGGAAGGAGGGAAGGAAGGAAGGAAGGGAGGGAGGAAGAAAAAGAAAGGGAGAAAAAAGCCTCAGTCAGGTAATCATTTAAACCTGGCTTTCTTTTTCAGAAACCTCATTGCACATTTGCCACTTTCCATCCGGATTAAATGGCTAGGCACTGGTCATTAACCTACAGTGTTTTTACCATTCTATAGACATTACAGATTTCATGAACACTTCCTTACTCATGACATGCTACCGAGCCATTTGGAGTTTAGAGAATTTGGTTATATTTAATTCTAAGCAAATGATCACCCCCAGTTTCCAGCTGGGGGTGAGTTCCTACCAGAACCACTGTAGCCCCTCTGTGATTAAGGGCCGTTGGAGCACACGCTGTGCTCACTATGTTTCTGTACTTCTTACATCATCTCAATCAGATTTGAAGGTCCCCGGGGACCCCTTCTGAGTTCACAAATTTGATGATTCCTCTTGTTAGTTCTGAACTTAAAACTTCCCAAATCCCTCAAATCCGTCCTTAAAACAATGATGTAAGATAGGCAAAGTGGATATTACGAATCCCAAATGCTTTAAGCTACTTAACTCAGGGTGATAAAACCAAAGAGTTCTAATCTGGAGCCCCCATGCGTCTTCCAGGCTTTGTATTTTCAGGCTTACTTGCAACCCCAGCCCTGCCCCAGATGCCCCTTCTTGTCATACCAATCTTGCCTGAATCTTCACTGCCAGGTCATTTTTACATGTTAATGATCCGTCCTGCTTACACTGCTTGAGTTACAGACACAACCACCACCCCCTCACCTGTCAGAACTTCCTAGAATGTCACGAACACGGAAGGGCCTCCAAACCTACATGATGAAAGAATGCATTTCTATTCACACTTAGGTCCACCACAATGGGCCTCAGGAAGAGGCCCATTGACAACCTACCCATCTCCTGGGTCTCCTGAGGAGCCCACCCTTCCCACATGTCAGCAGGAGGAAACGGGAACCGCGGTGCTCACTTATTCAATCAACGTCATTCTGGTTTGCACACTGGTAAAATGATGGGCTATGAGTCAGATAGACTGCATTTAAATCCCAGCTCTGCCGTTTGCTGGGTCTACAAACTCAGACACATTACCTAACCTTCCTGATTCCTAGTTTCCTCGTGTATAAAAGGAAATAAGAAACTCTTTGCAGGACAATTTGAAGGATTAAGATAATGTAAGCAAAGCTACAACCACATTCTAGTCCCCCAACCAACTGTAAATATGATGACCTCATCTTTATGGCTTTTTAATGTCTTTTTGCCTAGAAAAGAGGAATTTCCAGTCTCCACGGTTTTCAAAGACTATTTATACGTCTATAGACCTTCTGTCTATGGATATTTCTTAAATATTACATTTTCAATAGTCAAAACTCTCTTGGCAATTACATGCTTCTGTACATAGGGCTTTCTCATATATAATGCATTTTCCGCCATGGAATGAATGTTTATAACTCATTTCCATTAAGATCTCTACAAAGCATGTATATTCAAGAAATGATAATATGTGTTAGTTATACTTACCATCTATGCATTCCAACTGATAAAAAGTCATAGTGGGGTAGGACATCCTTAAAATTTTAGTTGCATTTACGGACACCTTGCTGGGAAACATATCCCAATTGATACTGGGTAGCCAAATTCTTAGCTCATGATTGGGTGATTAACACAATTCTCCTCAGTTAGTGCCTTCAAAAGCATCATCCAGACCTTTGATTTCTAGGTAGAGAAAGCTGTGTGGTGTTTCTTATTCTTCTCCAAAGGTCAAGGGGATGACCCTAAAGGAAAGAGGGTGGGCAGTGCCCCACCCTCAAGAACACTGTGCTGCATGTGGCCACGGGATCTGTGGAGACACGTCAAAGAGGATGCAAACATCTGAACTCTGATCTTCCCTTTAAACTGTTCCAGCAAAATTAATAGCATTATACATGAATTGCATGCCCTGATTTATCAACATCAGATTCATCCTTAGATCTAGATAACTGAAATCATACCTTGAATTTAGAACAGCTCCTAGAATGTCTGCAATTAGGTACTAACCCTCTGAAGTGAGTGGTTTCTTGGGGCAAATTTCTGTATCATGACCCAGTGACTTATTTCTTATTCCTCTTCATTACAGAATTATTTAAATAAATATTAAGCAGCTTATTTACCAACCTTCAATTTCACAGTGATTATGTGGAACATTTCTTCAACATGATTAACCACAGAGCAGAGTCACTTCTCATTAGTAAACCTCATTTTTAATGTACTCAGTAAGGCTTCCAAAAAGCAGTATGTGTTCTTTAGACACTACCTCATACAGGTACATGAGGGCCTTGCTTAGCATCAGCATCAAATGGAATTAGAATCCCCACCTTTTGGGAGCACCTGGGTGGCTCAGTGGGTTAAGACTCTGCCTTCAGCTGAGGTCATCATGATCTCGGGGTCCTGGGATGGAGCCCCACATTGGGCTCTCTGCTCAGCAGGGAGCCTGCTTCCCCCTCTCTCTCTGCTTGCCTCGCTGTCTACTTGTGATCTCTGTCTGTCAAATAAATAAATAAAATCTTAAAAAAAAAAGAATCCCCACCTTTTCAATATATCTCTAAATATTGCTTTCAGGTGTCTGTTTGTCTATTCAACCTAATTCAAGAGGGCTATATTACATTTAAGGTTAATTTTCGAAAACTCCAGTAGATATTTCATGCTTCTGGTCTCGAAATACTAACCCTAATCAGAATAAGTCTCTCTATCCCTGCATCATTGTGCTGTGATAAGAGTCCTCTTGTTTCTGACTGCAATTACTTCAAGTTAGTCAGTCAACTAGACAATCAAATAAATGGGTACCTAAACCCTCATATCTCAGAAAGGGGGCCCCTAAACAGACTCTTTATATTCTTTCTCTGGTCTCTAAAGCTCTTCCAAAGTCCAGTTTAGTATTGTTTGTACTTGTACAGGAAAGAGCAGACTTTCTAAATGTCTGTCGGAATAGTGGTCCATTTTTCAACTCCTCCCTGAAGAGGTCAAGACTGGTCTAGCCACCCACCAGACACTGGAATTTAGTGGGCCTGGGGAAGGACAGAGAGCATTGTATTGAATTACAGGGAATACTGAAAGCCAAAGAATTAACTCATTTGAAATCTAGAGAAAGAAAGACTGAAGTCTGCACATCAGAAAATTGCCTACCAACCTTAAACCCAAAGAAGCAGGAGTGGAAATAGGTGATATGTTATCAGGAGAGGAGGAAGTCATACATCAGAAGATCTGAAGTTACGAGTCTTTGAGATGACTTCTGAGTATGCATGGTCAAACACAGCAGTGATAGGACAGCCATCAGGGGGCCTGAGGGAAAACAAAGATTCTGGCTGAGGAATGCAGCTTACCATTACAAATCAATAGGTATGTAATGGGACAGGCTTGTTTCAAGGCCTGAAGCAGGATGGCCACTGCCTAGCCGCTTGAAATTCGGGGCAGCAATATTGAGATTTTGACACCCATCTACAAAGATGTCACAACATTTATACACAGGACTCATCTGTACGGTCATCAAACATCACCTACACCCACTGATCTGATTCTGGGAACAAGTCAAAGAAAGATTTTGCTTTTTATGAATAATTCTCTCTCTCTCTCTCTCTGCCCCCCCTTATTACATGCAGAAATCCTTCCCAAATTTAGTTAGTAAATCAGCAATCATGTCTAATTCAAAAAGACCAGAATAATGGACTGGGTTAAAAGTTACATATCCTGGAGAGAGACTGGCAGTCAGTTAATAGACAACCTGTTTGGCATGTGGTCCTACCAAATGATGATCTTTGATTCTCACAGTACTTTTTAAAATAGGATTTTGATATCGTTTTCATTTTATGATTGTGCACTTTACCACATACAGTGAACGTTGGCAGGTTTTGGCTGAACACTACAGTATTCTAAGACCTAAGCATAAAGGAGCTTGTTGCCTCACATATTCTATCTGGTTAGATGGCACAGTTTACCTGTAGTCCTCTGGTCATGTGACCTGTTAGCCGTCCTCTTGCCAACCCACTTAAAACAAGCATAAATGTCCCTCACGGGCTGAATATTTATTTCTGGATGTAGGATCTGCAGTTATTAAATCTTTCACCAGTTTCTTTTTTTTTCCTTCCCTTTTCTTGACAGTGAAGCTCTATGTTTTATAGAGCAATGTTTTCTCCATTATACAGTTCCATTATTTTAAAAGAATTGATGATTCAGAGATCCTAGGAGATACTGTATCATAAGATGTGATGTTCACAGGCGTGATTCCAGATGCAGATTAGTATTTTTAAAGCTTCGAGTCTCTTTGAGGAGTTCTTTCTCACACTTGAAGCATTCAAGATGGCGCCCTGGTTTTGAGAAATGTCAAAGGGAAACAGTTCCTGTCAGCAGATTGACGCTGTGACTGAATTTGCGGTCGTGCTTTTCACACTGTCTTACTCTGTGAACAGTTAAAACTCCATCTGCCCGGGGACCTAGTATAAATATGTAGGATTTTATATGTTAAAATAATTGGATGAAAGAAACATTATATCTCTTTAGTTTCCCCTGAAGAGTGCGCTTCCTGTAGCTGTAAGGTTATCAGGGCGAACATCTGTTGAGTGCTCACTGTGTGCTGGGCACTGTTTGCATGTCTGTAATGTGTTGACTCATTTAGTTCACTTAACATTCCTAAGAGGTACTGGGCATGAATTTACTTTACTTTTATTCATTTCCTACTTTACAAAAGAGAAAACTAAGGCAGAGAGGTTAAATCACTTGCTCACAGTCACAGAGCTGGAATTCAAAGTTAGGACGTCCAGCCCTAAAGCCATTCTTGACCAATACACTGTACTGATTCTCTAAACTATCCCTTGAATTACATCTAGATTTTTTTTTTAAGATTTTATTTATTTATTTGACAGAGAGAGATCACAAATAGGCAGACAGGCAGGCAGAGAGAGAGAGGGAAACAGGCTCCCCGCTGAGCAGAGAGTCCGATGTGGGGCTCGATCCCAGGACCCTGAGATCATGACCTGAGCCGAAGGCTGAGGCTTAACCCACTGAGCCACCCAGGCACCCTGACATCTAGATTTTTATTCCCAATCACACTAATCAGTTCTTCTCCACCAGATTCTTTTTTTTTTTTTTTTAAGATTTATTTATTTTAAGAGAGAGAGAGAGTGTGTGTGTGTGAACAATGGGGAGGGGCAGAGGCAGAAGGAGAGAGAGAATCTCCAGCAGACTCCACACAGAGCTCAGAGCGCCAATGTGGGCTCAAACTCATGACCCTGGATTACAACCTGAGCTGAAATCATGAGTCAGAGTCTCGACCAACTGAGCCCTCCAGGCGCCACTCCTCCAGATTCTTATCTATGCTTCTGAAATATCTAGATGATTGGGGTGCCTGGGTGGCTCAGTGGGTTGAGCCTCTGCCTTTGGCTCAGGTCATGGTCTCGGGGTCCTGGGATCGAGTCCAGCATCGGGCTCTCTGCTCTGCAGAGAACCTGCTTCCTCCTCTCTCTCTCTGCCTGTCTCTCTACCTACTTGTGATCTCTCTCTCTGTTAAATAAATAAATAAAATATTTTCAAAAATAATAATAAAATAAAATAAAATATCTAGATGATCTTTCTTGTTGGAACACAGCCAGTTAGGGGCTGTAAATAGCTGCAACTACGATCATGTGCCCAAGATGACGTGTGGATGTTCTTTTCAAGTAAATTTTAATTTACTTGAAGGAAGGAATAGAACCACCTTAATTTTCAAGTAACACCCATGTAAATGATCACTCAGATTTACCATGTTCAAGTTCATAAGTTGCCCCAAACTAGTTATGAAGAGTACTCACAGTATTCTCTTTCCTGCTACTTTGGCTTCTACCATTTCCTCCCACTAGCTCTCTTGGGTTTGTCAATTCCTACCCACTTACACATGTCAGCCTATCCTCGCATGCAACCTGACCTCGGTTCCCTTTAATTCTTGACTCAAAACCACAGAGTCATGGCAAATCCGTACAGACAGAAAACAGATTAGGTGCTGCAAGGAGGAAGGGGGTAAATTGGGAGTGATTGCTTAATGGATATAAGGTTTCTTTGGGGTGACGATCTGGAATGACACAGTGGTGTTAGCTGCACAACATTGTGAATATACTAAAAACCACTGAACCGTACACTTTAAAAATGGCTGAAATGGTGAATTTTATGTTACGTGAATTTTATCTCAATTTAAAAAAAAATCAAGACCAGCATTGTTCACAACCTTATCCAGCCCTGACTCAACAGGCCCCAGTGGGACCTTCTATAGCCATCTAGATGAGGTTTTGCTATAATAAGGATTTTTCAACCTCACCTTTCTATGTGGCTTCACAGAGGTCAAGTCAAATGCCTTGGTTGTTATTTTGCCTTATTCCTCAATCATGGGTCTCAGCAACCTTGAGACCAAGGACGTCTTAACCGTCTGCTTATGAAAGCAAGCAATGCTACTAAAATCCCAGCTAAGCTTTTATGGTGGTTTTAAAACATGTCCACAAAGTTTTTGATGTTCCGCCCCACAAAAGGTAGAAGCTCATTCCCTTCATCTTAAGTGGATTCTGGAGTTAGTGACTGCCACATAGTGAGTAGAATATGGCAGAAGTGAAGGTGTGTGAGTGGGTTATAAAAAGCATGGCATCTCCTCCCTGTTCTCTGTCTTGGATCCCTCACTCTGGGGGAAGCCAGCTGCCCTGTGGTGAGGACACTCATGCAGCAAACAGAGAAGCCTGCTTGCGGAGAACCTGAGGCCTCCTGCCAATGGCCCTATGAGTGAGTCATTCTGGAAGGGGAGTCTCTATCCCCAGGCAAAGCTTCAGATGACTGCATCCCTGACCACATCCTGACTGCAGCCTCGTGAAAGAGCCTGGGCCAGAACCACCCAGCTAAGTTGTTCCTAGATTCCTGACACAGAAACAGTGATATAATCAATGGATAATGTTTTAAACTAATACGTTCTGATAGAATTTATATGCACCAATAAAGTGCTAATACAAGTATACTTGATTACCTCCCTTCTGTCCACATCCCCCCACCTTCTTCACTCCATCACTCTTAACCCTAAAACTGGTGCTACATCAATAGCTTCTAATTGTTTGCTGATTATTTCATGAAATAAATATAAATATTTTAACCTGGCAAAACTGGGTCTTACAGTGAATACCCATAGATCACCACCTGGATTTTAATATTTTACCACTCTTGGGGCACCAGGTGGCCCAATTGGTTGGGCTTCTGCCTTCGGCTCGGGTTGTGGTCTCTGGGTTCTGGGATTAGCCCCACATTGGGCTTCCTGCTCAGTGAGGAGCCTTCTTCTCCCTCTCCCTCTGCTCCTGTTCTCTCCCTCTCTCTCATTCCATCTCAAATAAATAAATAAAATCTTATAAAAAAAAAAACACTTAACTACTCTTACCTTTTTCATACATCTACCTATCCACCCCTCTCCATTCATCAATCCGTCTTATTTTTTATGTATTTCTAAGTAAATTACCGATATCAGTAGCCTTCACCCTAAATATTTCAGTGTGCAAGTACACATAGTAGTAAATAGGTTTCAGTAGTCATTTACAATTGCTTTTCTTAGGAAGTGAAACTGAAATACAATAAAATGCACAATCTTAAGTACATTTGCTGGTTTTGACAAACGCATGCCCCTGTGTATATGCCAAACCCTTATGAAGCTGTAGCATATTCATGAGTATAAACTGACACTCATTGACAGTCTGCAAGACAATTTCCTATAATTCTGTGCCTCTTGTAACCTCTACCATCTGATCTGATCACATAGTAGGTGCTCAACCAACACCTTGAAATCTATCAGTGAATGTTACCTGGACCCTTGAGAAAAAACCCTATAAATGATTCCAACCACGTGGCACGGACAGGCTAGAAAACCAAGACCCTATGGAGCCTTGAGAAGTGAGGGAAAGGACAGAAAAGCTGCCCTCTGTTCTTTGTGTGTACAAAAGCCCTTAAGGAATAGTTTGTCCACCTAAATTAGCATGGTGTAGAGATAGTAAAAATGCTTATGAAAGGCAATTTGTTTTCTGTGGAATTCACCAGATGGCCCACACTGTTAGGTATTACTTAAATCTCCACTTGGGAGAACCTGTTATCTCCCTTCCTTATAATAACCCCGTGGCCTGAATATTATGACCTGTACACACAGCAACTACAAAGCTTTGCGACAAGCATTTTAATGGCTTTTGAGAGCATGTGAAACAAAGCCAGGTTGTAAGTAAAAATTAAAGAGCAGCCTCTGGGTTGTAGCACGCAGTAGACAAGGAGAGGAGACAGTTCTGCCTGTGTCGTTAGAAGGGCCCAGCTCAGTCCCCCGGAGCTACCTGTGGGCTGGAACCACCCCCGACCTCTGCCTGACTGTCCTTCCCTTACCTCCGGTGCCCCGGCACTGGCTGCCCCCACCCCGCACCTGCACCTGGACACTGGCCTGAATTTACGGTGCCCTGTCTGCCTTTCTTCCTTCTTGACTTTCTCCTGTCTTTTTTCCTCTGAGCCTTTCGACTTCCCTCCCATCTTTGTCCGTTCCTCTCCTCCCGACACAATTTTCTTGCTCTTTCAATGTATTTCTCCTCACACAGCCCATCTTGCTCCCATGGGCTCTCCCTCACACCATCTTTATCCCCACCCTCTCATATCTTCTTTCTTTTCCCATCTTTCTCTTGTTGTTCTCTTTTTTGCCTTTCATGCTCTGAATCTCACGCCAAACACCCGCTTCTCCTTTTCTGCCCCGCTCCGTGCTGAGCCAGCGCGCTGCCCATTTGAAAACCTTTGTGAAATGGTACTTTTCCTCCTTCCTGCAGATGCTAGACTCAGTCTTTTGTAGCCAAGTGAAGAGACCTGATTTTCAACCGTGAAGGTTGTCCGGAGCTGTCTAATTTGTCAGCCTGGTGCCACCTGCCATATGCACAGCCTGAAGCCCCATGACAGCCCTCATTTTCTAAGCTGAACCTCAACCTTTGCCCCCTGACCCTTTTGTTCACATTCTGTTATTGCAAAGGGACAGAAACACAACCCGCTGGAGCCTTATTACAGTTTTAATTTCCCGAGTAGCTCCACAACCTCATTTTCGCCTCCACCCCGTCTCCCCCTGTGCAATAGCCCCCCTTTGCGCTCGGTGAGACATAACCCCAAGAATCACATTTGCATTTTCTCTGCAATGGAGATCAATGCTAACATGAGAGTCCCCTGGATGTTTTCTTGGTCCTCTGCCCTTCTCCAATTCTAAATGAGTATAGCGATTATCATATAGCTCTTCCTCTCCTCACATCCAAGAGAAAACACATAGGCTAATAGGGGACTCTTCTAGGAGATTGTTTTAAATTTTCTGAGGTCTTGTCGTTATTTCTAGTGTAGCTTCTTCTGTCCTGCAGCTCCTCCACAGAGTCCTGTCTCCCTGAACCTACACTTTCCAACCGGGAAAGCAGAGATTGTTGGTCGGAAGCATCTGGTTTCTGCCTGTCCCCATGGTAAGTTCATTTTGTTTTGAAATTATAGTTAAAACAAATGTCCAGTCTACTGCTAACTTTTGTTATGTTTATGCCCCCTCATTAATTTGGAAAAACTAGTTTATCTCGAAAATTCCAACGAATAACTAGAAAATTCTGTGAATAAACATAACTTTAAAACACTGAACTAAAAAGTACTTTGTCAATGTGAGTAAATAATTTCAGGTAAGACATCGCTGTGAAACCCTGGGAG
Source organism: Martes martes (assembly GCF_963455335.1). Lineage (NCBI taxonomy): Eukaryota > Metazoa > Chordata > Mammalia > Carnivora > Mustelidae > Martes > Martes martes. Next base: position 7,406,134 of record NC_137903.1, on the reverse strand, counting down.
GCACACACACAGCCTACTGCACGGCAGCCTGCACGGGGCCACATGGACTGTAGAGTAGACACAGAGGCATTAGACAGAAGAACTTGTGTCCTTTTTCCTTGGTTTTCTAGTGGTTCACAAGGTAGCTGACAATATCAACTCAATAAACTCATGAAACTAATCTGATTCCATTAACAAACCCAATCATTAGTTGGCATTATCACTTTGTACTTTAGGAGTTCAAGGAGAAAAAGACTTGCTGGACCCATGGACATCCACATGGCATGCTTAGAAAGAAATGGTCATTTCTTGGGGCGCCTGGGTGGCTCAGTAGGTTAAAGCCTCTGCCTTCGGCTCGGGTCATGATCTCAGGGTCCTGGGATCGAGCCCCGCATCGGGCTCTCTGCTCAGCACCAAGCCTGCTTCCTCCTGTCTCTCTGCCTGCCTCTCTGCTTACTTGTGATCTCTGTCTGTTGAATAAATAAATAAAATTTAAAAAAAAAAAGAAAGAAATGGTCACTTCCCTACAGTTTCTTCATCTGTAAAATAAAAAGAGTCCAACAGATAGTCTCATAGGGCTCTGATACCTCTAATAGCATAAAATGATCACCTTGATTTAGTCCCATGTGAACGCAACCTACAAACATAACCAAGGAGAATTCAAGATTTCAGGAAGAATGGACAAGAAACTCCATTGTATTGAGCACCACAGTTTCTGTATAGTAGGTATAGAGAAGACTAAATGTGCCCCACCTTCTCCAAATACCCTCTAGTGAGAAAAACAGCATTTAAATTGCAATTATCTATACAAAGTAATCCAATGATAACCATTATTCTGATTTTCTTTAAAAAAAAAAAAAATACATTGTTCTCTCTCTTTTTCTTTCTCCCTCTTTCCTGAAAGGCTTCCCAAACAATTACATTCCCTATCCATATGTAGAGCATCTTTTTTTCCACAAGCGTTAAAAACAATTCAGCTCTAAATAGAAAATATGGGACCCAGGATATTAACAGTGAGCACAAACAGGAAACCTCTACTCTAACCATGAAGGTCCTCGGGGACTACAAACAAAGGATCTGGAAGGAGAGGCAGATTAGGGCTCAATCAGATCAAATCAAGGAGAGCAACATAAGATCCTTCGATGAATGCATAGGTACGGTGCATCAAGCATTTTGACAAAGGCAGGAAGGGAACCACACAACAGTGAACGAGATATTGTTTCTGGGGACCTTTGGCTCAGGTTATGGTCCCAGGGGGATTGAGCCCTGCATCAGGCTCCCCGCACAATGGGGAGTCTGCAAAAGATTGTTTCTGTCTTCAGAGGACTTGTTACCTGATGGGGAAGAGGCATGGGTGTAAACTCCTGTTCGGCCAAGCAGAAATATAAGCAATGCTTATTGGGAAATATTGACAAGCCCTGACGCCAACTGGAAGAACTGAAAAACCCTTTGTTTCGTACAGATGGTGGCATTTAAGCACACATTTGAAAGAGAGATAAAAACCTAATTGATGAAGATGGTTTTGAGGGTAGGTGAGTAGCGGTGGAGAGTGGAAGAAGGCATCCCAGATTACTCTGAAAAACAGACAGGCCATAGATGGTAGCGTCCCTGCCATGTAGGGCTAAAGATTTTGAACCTCATCCAGAAGGTAAAGAGGAGCTGTGGAGGTTTTCAGGTAAAGGAATTCTATATTATAGGGACATTAGTGTGCTGGAAACATGTAGAGTAGGTCAACAGAGGGAGAAAAGATGCCACTAGCAGGCCATTAGAGATGCTATAAAGAGTCTGCTCAGTCGTCTTAATTCTATTCACTAAATGTTTCCATCCTGTTCCTTCCCAGCATGTGGCAGGATTGGATTTCCCTAGTCCCATGAAGCTGACAACGGCCACATGATGTGCTTTGACCAATAAAATTGAACAGGGCTGATGTGTAGTGCTTCAGGACAGAAATACTTTATTTCCAGGGCTAACCACTGCACATCTCTCCCTCCCACCCTGGTAACCAGTAATTCTCTAGATGACAGGAGCGTCTTCAGTCCACATCTCTGACTGGGGGGTGATGAGAAGCACAATCTCCATGTGCCGATGTGCGATGGACATGCAGCAACAAGGGAAACAAAAGCCACTGAGATTTGAAGGTTTTTAGCACGTTACCTAATCCATTCTCACGGATAAGTTGCCTTTGCCTTGGCCAGTAAACACTTCTCTCTCGTGTCCTGTTACTTTTTTTTTCCCCCTATAAGAAGAACTACTCCGTAGCCATACCCGCAGAGCTGGGAAAAGTAAGTTTTCTGCAGGTCAAAAACACTTTATCATTTACAGTCACCAAGGTCTCCACCTTCCAGTAGGCTGTGGAGGAGCAGCATGGACTCGACCACAGGTCCAATGTTTCTCGTGTAAATGTAGTAACAGTACATTCCACTCTTGGTTCTCTCATTTTAAAACTCCAAGGGGGCTGTTTCTAGTGTTTTCCACATTGGCTAATTTTCAGTTCTCCTACACTAGCTAGTGGTCTTACTCTGAACAGATGGGTGACCCTCTCCTTTGTAAGAAGAGGATGCTTAGCTCCTTCCATCATCAGAGGTCAGATGGAGCTTTGGACTTGGAGGCAGAGATTGGTGCAAATGTTACCAACCTCCTCAAGGCAGTCTTCCCTGCTCCTGGCATTCTCCCTATGCCCGGCCGAGGACAGCCACTCACGATTGTGAAGGGTAGAGCTGGAGAAAATCTAGGTTAGAATCAATTTATCAAACTCTGTGCTTTGGCTGGATGCTACAGTGGCAAGAAAGAAGAAACACCTTTGTCTGCTTTGCTTATGCAATAGTACGTGCCAACTGGTTGCTTGAAGTCCATCAGACTCACACCACAATCACCCAACCATGCTCCCACCCTCAGGCAAGAGGCTCACTCCTGTACTTTCTATAGCATCCTTTGCAAGGCTCTCTCCTACCCTTCATAACACTCTACTGTAGTTATCTAAGGGACTTTGTCCACCTCTCCTAAAGTGCTGTGAGTTCCCTGATAATATGTTCTGAAATGTATTCATTTCGTTATCTCTGGATCTTTACACTAGCTGCTCATAAATACTTGATGAATTAGTAATGGATAATGAGTAGATGAATAAATCCAGATTCTGCTACCTAGTGGTGTGCCTCTGAGAACTGCTGGCCCCTTCTGAGTTTCTGTTTCTCCATCTGAAAGAAGTTTGACCTGGTGATCCCTGGTGGCGTCCTTTCAGTTCTAAAACCCCTTTGACAATAAGTCTAACTTGGATCCTTCCCATTTCAAATTCATTTGTATCTTCTCTTTCTCCTGCTCTCCTTTCCACCTATTTCATTTACAAGGTGTCCTTTGCCAGACATTTACTTCCTATTCTCATGTAAATATCTTCTCAGTAGAGACTTAAAACTTCTGGCAAATTCCTTTGCTCTGAACCTCCTTATCTATCACAAACCTGCCTCCCAGTCAGCCTCACACATCGACTGAAGGCTTTGGAATTTTGTTGAGTCACCTGCTCTAATCTAGATTCCATTATCACCCCAGGGGCCTCAGTTTCCCTGTAAAGTAAATGATTCCTGATCCCCAGTAGTTTTGTCTCCATCCCTCCCTCTTCCATTCCAACCAATTGCAACTCCTTTGGAATCATTCACACCAATGGCCACATCCTGGACCTCTGTATCCCAGGAACTGCTGTACTCTGTAACTCTGAGAATTCCAGTGCACCACACTCATATCTGTCACAACCTCTTTATCTGCTAACTCTTCCACTCCCAACTGGTATACTACCTCTCATTCAGATTTCATCAAGAATACCATTTCTCTGATCCCAACTGTCTCCCAAAAGTATTTGCCTCCTCTTGATTTTATCTCTTTACTTAGCGGGCTCATAAAACATAATTTACATCATCAAACTCTCCCTTGTTAACACCCTCCATCAGCTCCCCTTTTGTCTTTCCTCTATACTCAATCAGCCAATACTAAATCAATCCAACTACAGCTGACCTTTGAACAACACAGGTTTGAACTACATGGGTCCACTTATACTCAGCTTTCCTTTACTTAACATTTTCTCAACATGCTTTCTCTTCTTAACATTTTCTTTCCTCTAGGTTACTTCATTGGAAGAGTACAGTGTATACTACATATAACATAAAATATGTGTTCATTGACTGTGTTATCAGTAAGTCTGCCTGTCCACAGTAGGCTATTAGCAGTTGCATTTTGGGGAGTCACAAGTTATAAGCAGAACTTTGACTATGCAGGGGTCAGCATCCCTACCTCCCACATTGTTCAAGGGTCAACTGTATTTGCCTTCCCTGACCCTAAACCTACATCTTCAAGCTGTATTACAGAAAATGCCAGCCACTCGTATGGGTTCAACAGATTCTTTGTTCCAGCTTCAGCCGGGAGAGCGGCTGAAGTGGAGGGAATATCTGTTCAGAGAACCTCTTCCCTTCCAGTTCCTTCTGTGCCCAGTGACTGAGCTCCTTATGCTGTCAAGTTTTGAGTGGTGACCTCATCCATACCCTCTTCCTCCACTCAAAGGAAGGGGAGTTCCGAACAGGAATGAGTTACACAGAACCCACCCACAGAACTTTACGAGTGTGAGCGATTGCTACTGTGCATCCTTAATAGCGGCGTAATCAAAAGTTATGATGCATTTTTCTGTAATCACAAGAAATGATACCCACTTAGTGCTAAGTAAAGCAAATTCCCACCAAAAAAAAAAAAAAAAGGCAAAAGCGTTTCAATTTTCATTTTGAAACGAGTGAGTCAGAATCAATTTGGCAAAGCAGTTAACAGCAACTGTATACCTCTTTCCAGTTCATAACAGGTACAATTTTCTGTTAACAAACAGCCAGGCAGAGGTCTCTGATGCTGGATTAACATAGTGTATTCAAGCTTTCTTACGATTGTGTATTTAAATTGGATAATAGAGGCCATCAGAGAAGCACCAGCATGAATCTTAAGAAGCAGGCCAATTTGCCAGCATCGAGAACATATTCTTAGGGGTGGGAAAAAATAAATATAAATAAACTGGTAAGGAATTTTTTTCATGGGGATTTCAGAACACTACAGCCTGAAAGTGCATCCCAAGTGCTTTTGTGCAAGCTATTTGCAGCTGCACCGAACCCAAGTTAGAGCAGGAAAGAGATATCTTCATTTTGTAAAGAGCATCTGTGCTTTGTATTTTCTCACTCTTTCCCCTAAAATGAGGATGTCAGCTAAAAAGAGACAAGTGTTAAATTTTAATTGGGTTGGGAAGACCAACATTCTCCCATTTCTTCATCACATACACACATGTGTGCCCAACACACGCTGTCTTCTCCGGGAACCGTAACGACAGTTGACAAAATATATTTGTCTAATGTAATTATGTGGCCTAAGAAACTGATTTGCAAGAAAGAAATCATTGCAACCTTAAATTATCATGATGGCACCTTCTTTTTTTCTTATATCTCCTTTATTCTCTGTCCTCCTCTCTCTTTCTGTCTTTAATTCTTCAGAGAACCGTAAACGTGCATGCATGTGTGCACACGTGTGCAGGTATATATTTTTCATTTAGCAGCAGGTTTTAATAAGAATTACTGACATACCATAAAAAAGTATGTTCTCTGAACCAACTGGGGTTTCTGGTTTTTGTTTTTCTTGCCATTTCTTTGGTTAAAGATTTGATTAAGAAAACTGCATTGTAGTTATTAAGATAAAATCCCTATTATAAAGCATTCTGAGGTTCTTATCCAAAGGCACTACAATAATCAAATGGATGCACATTCCTGGTACTATTTTCTAAGACCTGCAGATAATGAAAGCAGACTGGATCCGTGCAATTATTAAAACATAAACTGCTAGACATGAAGTCACTTTAATGAGGCAAAGTCCTACTTTCTTATTTTTCAGACTTCAAATATGTGCTTCTGAAATTTTCACTGAAGCAGCTGTTGAAATCAATATTGCAGGATTCTAATCTTAAGACTCAATTAATATGATGCAGGCAAAAGCTGGGTATCAATCCTGCTGATGTGAAATAAAAGCCAATGAGTACACCTGTAGCCAAAACACACCTGGAGGAAAAATAACAAGGGTCTTATTTTTATTTGCATGTGTGGGTTGTGCTTCCCTATTTGTACGCTTTGCCCCAGGGATCCACTCCAGCTTGGGATAACAGATCCTGTTCCAAAAGTTGTAGGGATTATTGTGCTGTAAGTTGTGGTCCATACATTGGATTCAGTAGAGTGGATACAGATCACAGGTTTGGAAATACAATAAGATTTGCTGAAACTGTTTATGAAGCAGAGTAAATTGTTCTTTTATAATGTTCCATGTTGAAAACTCTTTTGTGTTCCCTTTTTATCTCAAGGAAAGCATTTCGAGGGGAAACTGAATTTAAAAAGAAAAGATGACACCAATTTCTGTAGAAAATATTTTAAAGGGATAATTCCTATACACAGATATAAATATAAGAAGGTCAAGAAAGGTATATGCCAAAATATTCATCCTGATAGACTATCTCCTATTAATAAATTATAGGTGATTTTTATCTTCTTCTTGTTTATAATATGTATTTTCTTCAATTACTACACATGACTTCTAAAATAAAAATGAAAACAAATGCACAACTATCCAGCAATGTTCCTAATATCAGTGAGACAGACCAAGAGGAAGGACCTGGGATAACTCAAAGGATGGAACCCAAGGAAATGCAGTGAAAGTGTGAAGTTGAGGTCAAGAGACGGTCCCTGGGGCAATTGCCTGACCACACTAGAATGGCCGAAATGTCCTGGTCGCAGGAAGGCAGGGGCGGGGCAGCGAGACCTGCAGCCTTGGACAAAACAGGAAAGAAGAAAACATTCAACCTTGAAGGCTTGAGTCTCTTGTCACCTCCTCCCTTCCTCTGGTCCCTTGATCAGACCAGTCTCGCCCAAGAGCCAGAATACACGTCTGGGGGCACTGGTCACACCTTGCGTGAGAGTCTGCAGCCGAGGGTGTAGGTGCTGAAATCCTGTCCAGTCCCCACATGCCACATCTCATGTCCCATCGTGGGTAGAACCTCCCCAAGGAATAGGCACTTTTCCCAATTACTGAATAGCACTGCATGGACCAGCACAGTGTGGACTAGTGAACTAGCTCCATTGTAAGATCAGATATTTTAAAATCCAGACATGGCTTTCTATCAATATTCTTAATATTTAAATGTAGCTGAATGTAGTCATGAGAACATTTTCATGTACGCATCCCGATGCCCTGTCCCTTCCTCTGCCAAATCCACATTTGGGCAATTGAGCACAGTAGTCAGACAATCCCGAGGGGCAAATTTGCAGATTGTTAAAGGCAATTGAAATAAGAGTTTATAATGGGATACAATTTTGAAACAACAATTCTATTATTTGACATTAAGAATGTTCCCTTCTTTATATGAACTGAAGAAGGAATTATCACCTTAAAAGATTTTTTTTTGAAAGAGCAAATTGATATTAACTAGAGAAAATGACAGTTAAGAAAGAAAACTGGTTAAGTATATTTAATCATTTGGCAAATCCTAGTGCATGCATATCTGGGATGAGTATATCTCACCTTGCTCTTAAAAAGGATTTACAGAGGTTAACATACATGTCTAGCCAGCAGTTAAGCAGTCTTAAAAGGGACTCCAGCCACCCAGCTCCTTGACTGGCATCATATAGACCCTATCTATGGTTACTGTTACCTTGGAGAGACTCAAACGAAAGAAAAATGTGGAAAAGGAGGGAAAGAGAGCATTCCTGATTGTCTATTACAGACAAAGTAGCATGACAAGTCCTTTTCATATACTACCTCATTTATACACAGTCTCATTAATTGGTCATTAATGACTCTTACGCATGTGATGCCACTGTTAGATATTGGCCAGGCCCAGCATTCCAGGAGATAGGAAAGAAGTCATCACATTGTTCTGGCTCTGTAGCCTTGGCCAACTGCCTACAGGAGCCAGGTCTGAGTCACCCAAGAACGACCAAGCTGTTCACCAAGGGTGGATAAGCTAGAATAGGAGGCACAGACCGACTAGGACAGCGAAGGAAGCAGAGTTTCGTCAGTTTTGTCACGCTCAGCACAATGAAGAGTGGCCTCAGGGAAGTCTGAAGTCACAAATTCCAAGTAGAGCTTTGGACACTGAAAGCGGAAATGTCGAGAGAGGAGGGACGAGGTATGGGAGGCTCTCGATTCAGGTGACCAGAGTCATCCTTGTTCTCTTTTCTTTGGTTCACTAACTTCATCTCCATGGATTTTTTTTTTTAAATCCTTGAATAAAATACAAAAGGGACACTAGATTTTGAAGTATAGGATAGGGACATATGATAATCAGAATCATCGAATTTTATAGCTGGAAAGAAATGTGGAAAGTCCCCAGGCAAGTTTTACAGAATGTTCTGTGGAGTTCTGTGTTCTGTGACACCCCAGGGCTTAAGTGGGGTTTGGGGGCAGGCCAGCGAGGGGTTTGGCTGGTGCAGGGGAGAGGGAGTAGGCAAAGGCTAATTTTACCATCTTTTCTACATTAAGATTCTTGATCAGATTTCCTTTAGAGAAAAAACCAAGGAATTCTTTTTTTTTTTTTTTTTAAGATTCTATTTATTTGACAGAGAGACATAGTGAGAGAGGGAACACAAGCAGTGAGAGAGGCAGAGGGAGAAGCAGGCTTCTCACTGAGCAGGGAGCCTGATGAAGGTCTCCATCCCAGGATCCCGAGATCATGACCTGAGCCGAAGGCAGACGCTCAAATGACTGAGACACCCACGTGCTCCAAAACCAAGGAATTCTGTTATGCTTTTTATAAAAGTAGGGGAGGGTGGTTAATCACCTCTTTTAACTGAGGAAGTCCTTGGTGTTGTGCTGTGGAGAAGGTGACGTGCCCAAGGACCCACGAGTTGGTGGCCATACCTCCGGTCCCCGGAGTCTCACAAGGACACCAGGCTGCCTCTCATCATGCAGCCTCATTCCCTGCGAGTTGGTTTAATTAAAACTGTGACCATTGGTTTCCATCTTAAGATCCTAATTATTTTATGTTAATAAGTTGGTAGCTAATAAAAATGAATTAAATGCATAAACACAACATTAAGTTTAAATAATACTTTGAACACTGTGTGGACCCTCTATCTCTTTGTCCGTATAGACTTTAATATTTTAATCTGTTGCTACCGCTGCAGATAAAACTGCATGCCCTTTCTGGGGGGAAAACTCTAATAACGTCTTTCTTCAAGGTCAGGATATTATTATTTTATGAGCAAAATTGTTCTCTTCAACCAACCAAGTGTTATTTCCAAGTTTTTTGTTTGCTTGTTTGTTTTTATTTTTTGTTTTTTTGTTTTTTATCTCGCAAGGATTTACATAGAAGTGATGAATGGTAAGTGACAGTGGAATTCTCTAATCCCTTTCCAACCAGTTCTGGTAGAGTCATAAACCTCCAGAAAAAAAAAGTCTGAAACCGCAGGAGGCCAACACTGCATTTACCACCTCAGGTTTTACGATCTTCATCACAGGCATAGAGACTAAAATCTGGAGCCATGAGACATACAGGGTCCTAGCATCTTTCCTGGCTCACCCATCTCTCCCACACAGGTCATTAATAATAATAATAAACAAGAATGTGTGTGTGTGTCCTGTGTCGTTAACATGCTGCGCATGTATTATCTCACTGAATCTTCCCAAGGACGCCCTGCAGTGGGGGCTAGTACCCTCTCTTGTTTTAAAACCAAGATAAAATTCTTTATCTGGGATCATCCCGGATGCAACCCAGGCAGCCTGACTCCAGAGCCCAGAGGAGGGGACCCCTAGAAAAGCAACACAAATTAAATATAATTTAGTTGAGTGACTCAGAAATCAGATCTAAGAAAACCAAAAATAGCCATTGTAAGAAGGACCAAGTTAGAGACAGCACAAAAAAATGCAAGAATATGGGCCTCTCACTCAGGAAGGTTTTACATTCCCAAAAGGAATCAAGGAGGAGGGGGGTGAGGGTAGAAGAGGCAGGGTAGGGGGTGGGTGCCATACATTGAGAGGCTCCCGTCTGTAGATCCACACTCCAATCTAGAAACAGTTTCTGGCAGCTAAGAAGCCAAAGGAGCACAAGAGTAGGGGGGAGGGAACAACGCAGATCACCTGGGGGCCCGGCTGGAATGGGGGAAGCCTAGCAAGGAGGAAAGGTCCCGGCCCTAAGAACTGAAAAGGAGCAGTGGTGGGCAAGCTGAGAGGCCACCAAGGTGGACAGTGGAGCCAGCCAAGACAAAGCCCAAGGAGGCCAGAGGAGAAGCATGACAGGAGACAGGAGGGAGAGAAGCCAAATGAGCCTGGGGCGGGTGGCACCTCTAGTCACCCTCCCGGCCCCCTCGAGCAGGAACCACCACCTCACTCACAACTCCTGGCCTTGACAGACTTCTTAAAAGCCACAACTGTGTCTAGTTCATCTTGACTCCTTCATGTAAACCACATTTTTCGAAAGACCCAAACAGGACAAAGAGCAAACTATACCGAGTACTTAAAATTAGCACAACCCATGGGGCGCCTGGGTGGCTCAGTCAGTTAATCATCTCCCTTAGACTCGGGTCATGATCTCAGGTCCTGGGATCGAGTCCCGTGTCGAGTGCCCTTTTTGTCAAGGAGCCTGCTTCTCCCTCTGCCTGCACTCCCCCTGCTTGTGCTCTTTCCCTCACCCTGTCAAATAAATAAATAAAATCTTTAAATAAATAAAATTAGTATAACCCTGGCTGACCAGAAAGTTGCCCATTGATGTCTGACACATGCTAGCCGCAGACTTTCAGGAGTTAGGAATTGAATTGGGTTGAGCTGAATTGATTGGCGATTCCCTTGCTGGAAGTTTTAGGCATAAGGTAGAGATTCTGGTGAGTAAGCATGATCTGGGATAAAGTATTTTATCTTCTAAAATCACCCCTGGCTGGGACAAAGCCAGTGACACCGTCTAAGAGGGCAGGTTTTAAAACTCCTGCGACACCTTCCCTTAGTGCCCTCCCATAAACAAAGCCATTCTCAACTAAAAGCAGAAGAGCCTGGAAGGTAAGGGGAGAGGGGCAGATGTGGGAGGAGAGCAGGCCCCCCTGCGCATCTTCTGAGGGAATAACTGGGGGGAGATTAGTCTACCAGGAAACTTGGCAGGGGTGAGGGAACCCCAGAAACTAAACCCACCATCTCCACTGTTCTGCATCTTGCTAAGCTCTGCCCATATGCATCTGTTTCCATTTGAAACAAATGAAAACCTTCCTTTTCTCTTGTTGACATCAAAGCCAGAGACCTGGCCTCAGTCCGTTGTCATAGCTGCTGTCGATAATAACACTTACGACCGTAATTACAACGCCATTGACTCAGGGCACAGTGGAGAGAGCAACACAGGCAACAGGCAGTAGGAACCAGTCCCCACAGGATGCAGGGAAGGTTCATGCTATCTCAGCCTCACACCACACAACAGGCTGAGCCCTGGGGAGGTGGTATGGCAACTCAGCCGCGGTGGGAGCATAGAGACACCAGTTGGGACAGGACTAGCTCTTACCATCAGCCTCTGCCCCAAAACTTCATTCAGGTGGATTTTCAGTTCTTTTTTTTTTTTTTTAAGATTTTTATTTATTTATTTGACAGACAGAGATCACAAGTAGGCAGATAGGCAGGCAGAGAGAGAGGAGGAAGCAGGCTCCCGGCTGAGCAGGGAGCCCGATGTGGGACTCGATCCCAGGACCCTGAGATCATAACCTGAGCCTAAGGCAGAGGCTTAACCCACTGAGCCACCCAGGTGCCCCGGATTTCCAGTTCTTCCAGTGTGAATCCAATGCCAGCCCTACCCATCATCCCCTTCCCTCTTCCCTTTTCTTTTCCTCCGGCCGGAATCTGAATGACAAACAGCTCACCAGTTTCAACAATATATAGATTCTTAAGGAATCTTATGTGTGACCCAGACATCATACAGATTAGCACAATCCTGTGAGGGATCCTCAAACAGAAAAACCAGACAGAGAACTTAAATGAAAATAGTCAAGCCTGCCTTTCTTTTCTTTATCATTCTGGTGGTTCGTAGCAACTGAGATGGGGGTGGGGAGGATTTCTGACGGCAGAGAGCTGCCACCATCCATTTTGGCTCTGCTTGAAACACCCGGAAGAATGACATTGAGTTAAACTTAGCTCAGAGTGGAAAAAAATGACAACAGCATCGCAAATGTTTAAAGCCTATAAAAATAGACGCAAGGCAAGAGTTGTTCCCTTGCCCCAGGCTTGACACACACTTGGCACACCAATTTTTGTGGAATGAATAAAGACTATATGCAAAACTGTACCAGAACACAATATTTCCTGTATCTCCCTGGCCCTTGGAGATCTGTGCCCTCTTCTCTTTCCCATGGCAGTGACCTGCCCAAAGTCACCATCTCCCCATCACTCACATGCCTTCCCCTACTATGGATATGCAACATTGGACTCATCTTTGCAAACACGGCCAGGGTACTGCGGAGCCCAGGTCGGCTGGAGGAGGGTTTACTTCTCTTTCGGCCTTGTCTTGGCTTCTTCGCACTTCCACTGTGTTCAGTGGAAATCTTGTCTCTACTAACCACTCTGAATTCCAGGCTGGCAAGGACAGAGATGTCAGTGATTTGCCCAGTGAGGGGCATATAATCTGTTCTTGAATGAATTAATTAATGAATCAACGAATGAATAAATGATCTACAATTGGATTCAAATCAAATGGAGGGGAAAGGTCTTTCCATGACCCAAAGTACACCCAAACCCTACCAATTAGTTAAACAAATACACACAGTTGATGAAAAGAAAAGCAGAAAAGATGATCATAAACCCATTCTCACCCTAAAAAAAAAAAAATCAGAGACACAAAAACTACCCGTAAAATATTAGCAGCAATGCAGTTTCATACGGGCAGGAAGGAGACCGTGCTGATTTGTGGTTTCATAGTTTCAGGCACACATTTCCTGGGGGGAATGACACCTTCTACTGCTTTTCACTGGCATGCAGGCGTGGCTGAATTCTGGGAGACTATTTGGCATAAAAATTATTTCACTGAACCATGACTCTATATAATAGCCTCGAAATCATCACTGCATCTCCCACAAAAACAACATTTATCTACTTTGCACTCAAGGCTCTTGATATTAGAATCTACACAATAGATTCTATCCAGAATTTGGTGCTGTCTCTAAAAATGAATATTCATTGTCTTTAAAGACAGTGAGCTTAGATTCTGTTCTTGCCTTGGATTTCCAGAAGTTCACAATTATATTAAGTTTTCAGTTTATTAATATCTTACCCCTAGTTACTAATTTTAATTTCCTTTTTTCATGTGTTTTCTGACCATTTCCTATTATTTATTTTAGCTACCCTCTATGTGTGTGTGTGTGTGTGTGTGTGTGTGAGTGTGTGTGTGTGTGTGTGTGTGTGTGTGTGTGTGTGTGTTTTATTGTAAGCTGCCTCAAATCCATCCAGGATGTAGGCAGACTACAAATCATACATTAAATAAAAACAAAGAAGAAGAGCAGTTGGGTAAGACTGGGAAACAATGACCTCATTAGACTGAGGACCCCTGCAACCTGACTGTATTGGCTTGAACCACGAAGTTGCCAAAATCTTCTCATGTTGTACCTACAAAAATGGCAATGGGTTTTAGCCCAATTCCTGCCTCTAGTGAGTTATTTTCAAAACCTTTGGGATTTCCAGAATGTCTTGGTTCTATTGACTCTGAGCTAATGTTTACCCTGCCACCAGGGTTTTCAAGCTCAGCTATATATCAGAATCATCTCTGGGATTTTAAATACCCAAAACTTACCCTAAAATAATTAAACCAAATCTTAAAAAATCAATATCTCTTAGGATTGGACACAAGTATCAGTATTTCTCAAAGCTCCTCGGGTGAGCCTAAACTATACAGATGTGGTTGAGAACCACCGTTTTACGGGAAATACCCTCTACGTTTCAAATATACTTCCACCTAAAGATCTGAGAGTAGACCCTGCTGAGTTCCACCATGGCTGTCCAATCACCAAGAAGACTCTAGAGACATGCTTATAGACCCAGCTGTCCTTCTAGACCAAGACCTACGATCTGGTTCTCTTATTTAGACCCCCAAGCTTTTGTCATTCCAGTCTGTAGCCCTGTTGTCCCAAGGTTACCTAGGGGGAAACTCAGAACACCATGTCCTACTGCTCCACATTTTGGCATGATCGAAAGATATCTTCTCCTTTTAGTCATAGGCCAGACACAGAAATAGTCAAATACTGGACATACGATCGCCAAGCATTCCTGTCTCTACCTCTGTTCAGGAAGCACTGCATCCTGATAAAAGCTCTTCTTCCGGAAAACACCTGTTTTCCAAAACAGAAAGATGAGGTGCTCAGGTTACAAAACTATCTGTAAACAGGCTTCTGCTCCCATTCTAAGGGTTCGGCAATGGCTTGTCTGCCTTCAGAGACCCTGACATTGTCCACCTTGGCTCAGCACCCCGAAGAGCCAGTGATGTAAGCCAGATGCTTTGAGCTTCAGGCTGAGTCTGACATCATCCCCCCGTCAGGGACTCTGCCATCTCCCACCATGGGCCGCTGCTGTGTGTGCTGAAGTTAAAGGTGGGCACTTAGCACATTTATTACATACGGGGCTTATTAGCTCACCGGGCTCTGTTGTGATAAATTGGCTGTGTGCTTCATTTGGACTCTCAATGCTCTGCAGGTTTTTCTAATTTAGTTTTGCCATGGCTCAGCCAAAATGGGATTCAGAGGAAGAAGAAGAGGGAAAGGGGAAAAAAAAAAGGAGAAGAAAGCTTGTGTTGTATATCAAATCCTTGCTTCGCCTCTTGCTGGCTCTGAAATGAAGGGCCCTTTAAGCTGCCATCCTCAACGGTCTTCCTCGGGGAAGTTTGTTTTTCTCCAAGTGCCCCAGCTCTTTCATGATGACTCCTCCATTCATGATGAATAGTGGCTGCTTTGGTCCAAAGCTGTCACTTTTTTTCCTTTCTTCCCTTCCTTTTAAGTTTGGATTTAAATGTGCACACATGCACACTCACACACACCTCCTCAGTACCACCACTAAACCCAGGCGAGAGGGAGGGAGGAAGGGAGCTGGCAAGGGGAGGGGGAGAGGACGGCCGGCTGTGTCCTGCGTGGATTGCTCTGTACCTGCAGCCTTTGAGAGCCTTCAGATCTCTCTCCCTCCGAGCGAACACCAGGGCATTGAAGGCGGCTTTGAAACGTGGCAGGCTTTGAGTGCATATGTGCGTGCTTGTGCAATGAAACACGAAAATCTATTTCCCTATCAGAGTGACTGACATTTCTTTCCTCCTTAATGCAGGCCTTGATCTTTTCCCGACTGAGTTTCCTGATTCCCTCCAGCTTGCCTTATCAGTAGGTGAACACTCATCAAAGGACACAGACATCATATGGTCCTTGGTGCCAGGCCTGCATTAGCCTGTGAGGGCCACTGACCATATCCCAGGGGCAACACCTGGGGAACAGATGCCAGCTCTGTGGCCTTGAACGAGGAAATCCCAGGATGCCACCTGCCCCAAAGTTGGAGAGCAAAGAAGAGAGGTTTGCCCACTTCTACCTTTCTCTAATGTCCCTGGAGTTATTTTCCACGGAGTTCTGTGCTAGGCCCCCACTCAGGACTGAGCATATCATCCACCCAATTTTCCTCAAACCACTCTGAAGGAAGAGAGTTGAGAGAGTAGCAGCATAAGTTGGTGGATAAGCTCTGGGCTTTGGATTCAGATAGACGTGGGTATTCCCAGCCCCACTCATTAGTTGTAACCATGTAAGTTATTTAATCTTTCCAACCCCCCCACCAATAAAGTAGGTAGAAGGACTATCCACCTCACAGGATCATAGTCTTACACACGGAGAGCTCCCGGCTCACAGGGCCTCAGGAAGAGATCCCATTATCGTGATGGTGACTCCTTCAACATTTTGAAATTATCCAAGTCCCCACCAGCCCCTTTTGCAGCCCTCATCTCCTGCTCTCTGAGAAGGGATTCCAGGTCCTACTTCAAGAAAGAAGGGCTGAGACAGTCCAGTGGGGAAGGCAGGAGGGAAGGGGCTGGGCAAGATGGAAGCTTCCAGTCTGGCCGGACTCCAAAGACTCAGGATAAGTGGCTCCCAGTTCTCAAGTCTCTTCATTCTAAGATGCACATCTTTTCTACCTTCTAACATTTCTGAAATCAAGATGATTCTCCATTATTTTTTATGTCTAATACAGCAGCATTTTTTTCCCCAAGGGGAAAATACTCCTTCGATGGTATGTACATCCTAGCATTCGTGGCACATGTAGAATCCGGAAGATAAGGTATTTCAGAAGAGAACATAGCTTTGCAGCTCTGCTCTGCGTGTCAAGTGCCAGTCTTGTTTAGAATAGCCAAGACGACAGCTGGCCCGTTGTTGGGCAAGCCTTCCTGTGTAGGTATCATCCTATTAGGAAATGGAGGGAAAGAGTATAGGCCTGCTCACATTCTTGGAAACCTTTCTCATAACCTGATGGCATCATGAGAATTTCTCATTCGGGTCTGACTTGGACCATAATTCAAGAGCACAATGTTATAATAACAGAACCAATATCTAACCTTTCAGAGAGCAAACAGCATTTCCAAAGACCCGTGTGCTGTGTCTCAGAGGCCTGGAGAGGAAGCACCCCTCATGTGTATTCTCGCCAGTACTTGCTAGTTGGTTAACTCAACCAGTGACATTCACTGAGTGCCCACGATGTGCCCGCTACTGTTAGGAACCTGAGGCACAAAAGGGAATATGCCCTCTAGTAACTTAACTTAGTTGCATTACAAAGCCAGGTATCCCGTTCTCTATAAACCCCACCATTCTTCAGGCTGGAATTTTTTTATTCCCAGTTTATAGAGGGGCAATTGATATTCTAAGGGGTTAAGAGGCTTGCTCAAGGGAGGACGAATAAAACCTTTAAGAGTACAGTTTACATTTAAATTTTATTTCATCCAGCAGCTTCTCCCATCCTGGGCTTTCCTGGTCCTCTTACCCCGTCTGTTTTTTGGTCCTGGGCTTGTCTTTTCCAAGCCTCTTACCACGTTCTAACATATTGTCTACTTACTGTCTTAGCTTTTTAAAATAATGTTCTATCTCCATCCATTGGAATGCAAATGCCACAGTGATTTTGTTTTGATCATTGACAGCACATACTAGTTGGTGGGTAAACAAGTTATTAGATGGTCCTGAAGCCTTCATCCTTTCTTCTGATGCCTAATATAAAGCCAGTCAGTCCAAAGTAAGTCCTGTTCAGAGGCTTATATAAAACGCAATGGGAGAGCAGAGAGAGACTTAAAAATATTGGCTAAATGTGGGTACAGAAATCTGGAAAAGTGTGAAAGCAGAGTTTACTGAAGTCCCGCCCACTGACGGCCTGTTTCAGAATTCTACCAGGATGCACTAAAAACGCAGGTCCCTGGGTCCTACCCCAGATGCATCACCTTCCATTTTCTAAGCCTGAAAAATGTGCATTTTAACACACGTCCCAGGGAGTTGGTGCGTACCCCCAAAGTCTGAGAATCACTGAAGGATTGCAGCTGAGATACACGGCCTGGAAAGGGTAAAGGAAGAACAAGAGGCACATTGAATGCTTTTTTTTTTTTTAATATTTAATTTTTAGAGAGAGCACGTGCGTGCACATGACCATGGCGGAGAAGGGGGCAGAAGGAGAGGGAGAGCCGCAGACTCCCCGCAGAGCACAGAGCTGCACTCAGGACCCTGAGATCATGACCTGAGCTGAAACCAAGAGTCAGGCGTTCAGCCACTCAACTGACTGAGCTTCCCGGCACCCCCGACCGCCTTTGTAGAGAAAGAATTGACAACCACATGAGTTAAGTCACTTGTCCCAAAGCCAGTAAGCAAGAAGTTGGGGTCCAGCCTCTCTCTGGGAACTTTTATTGGCTTCAGGGATCACCTTTTACTCTTTGCCTCCCTGCCATGTTGTACTTTAAGAGTCGCTCAGATAATATTTATGGAACAAGCTGGAACTTCATCTTATAGAACTGGATGAGGTAATTGCTCTCTTTGCCCCAACTCTTATTGCCTGTGGGGGCTCTCGTTTCTATGAACCTCCCAGCCAACCCCTCCAATCCCAGACTGGATGACCAAGAGCCCCGAGGAAGCCAACAGCAGGACTGCTCTGCTCACGGGGTGTCTATCCCGTCTTGCAAGAAGGGAGTCAGTGGTGGGGGGGGGGAGCCTGGGTGTGGGAGGCAGGTAGGAAACCACGGAAGACAGTGAAGCATTCTAGTCTGGCTGGATTACTTTGTACTTCCAAAGTGTGTCGGTGCTCTCAGCCATCCCAAGGGTGACCACACAAACACACCCTCGAACAAAGGGTTTCCATAGAGCAGGAGCCTCAAGATTAGTTTGACTTTCTGCCATCATCTCCACTTCTGGGGGTCCGGCCGTCCTTCCCTTCACCAACCAAGGGCTTAACTCGAAAACAACAATAAAAGCAGAAAGACTGTCGTGAAGTTTTATTTTTACTACAAGTTTCCAGAAAAGAAAAAAAATGAGAAAAAGAAAACACACCCTGACAACATCCCATGTCCCGTCACATCCCATTTTTACAGTATAGCTGTGGGGTGTGTGATCCGCAGCCAGAAATAAAACAGGACTGGAAGAGTCAGCCATCTGTCTGGAAGTGCAACAGTCCCAGATGGCGCTTCCTTTCTGGCTTTCTGCTAACAATCTCCTCTGTCTAACGAAATGAGGCAGAAATTGCCCGGTGAGTTGGTGGGGGTGATGAACTCACCCTCCCTGCTCTGACATGAGGATTTGAAATCCCCCAGCAATGCTCAATTTATCTGTACATATTCTCCTGCCCTTACTCTTGTCATGCATCAGACATGTTCCTTTATGGTTTCAAAATGAGTGTGTGTGTGCATACGTGTGTGCATGTGTGTGTGTGTGTGTGTGTGTGTGTGTGAAGGTTTCAAGAGTGGGAACGGTTTCCTCCACCTCTCGTGCACCCAGTTCTAGGCTGCCCAAAGGGCAGTATACTTTTTCACCCTGTGCACGGTGGTGACAAACGCTGACCGATTGACTGACTGACTGCCTGCCTGACTGAATGACAGCCCAAGTACCTCGCTAGAGGAAGGGAAAGGACTCTTCTTAAGTCCTGCTAACCACATGCCTTTGCTCCCAATTACCAGTAGCCCAGAGTCCACTTTTTGAAGTCAAGACTATATCAACCCAGAAAGATACAGATTTTAGGTCAAGGGCCTGGGTAAGAAAGAGACCAAGAGATAGTGAATCGATATACTATTGTCCCGGATCAGCCTTCAGAAGGCTGTCTTAACTCTAGTAACCATGAGTGAGACCATGCACGAGTACAGTGTTTAGTCATCAGGAGCCTGAGCTGTCTCATCTCACATCTCTTTGGACACAAGAGCTGCAGAGCCTACCTTATTCGTCACTGTCCCTGCTCCACCGTCCAGCACAGGGCTTCTCGGGTTTGAGCTGCTGCAGAGTCAGCTGGAGGTGAAAACACAGACTCCTGGTCGCAACCCCAGAGTCTCTGATTCCATAGGTCTGGTGTGAGGCCCCCCAAACGTTCATCCTAACAAGTTCCAAGGTGACACGAATGCTACAGGGCAGGAACCCCACACTGAGCACCTCGGGGGAGCATACGCCATCCCCACAAGTCAGGAAATGTTTGTTTCGTGAATAAAAGCCTGAGTGAATCCTAACAAATGACTTGAGAACTATGTAATTCCTGCCGTGAATTGAAGAACCGCAAACCACGTGACCACCTCCTTTGTGGAGTTTGAGAGTGACAGACCCGGGACTGTATGTAGGGTTTTCTGCGATCTATCTGTACACTACCAGGGTTCTCCCGCAGGCCAGAAGCCTCTCCATCTTGTGAAGCTTTAGCAAGCTGAGAAGACAACCCAAAAGTTTGCACAGGAAGGTAAGCCCAATAATGTTTGGGATGAAATAATTGTCTTTTCCATAGTAAAGACATTTTAACCCCAAGAAGATAGAAAAGTAAGTAAAGAAATCAAACGTATTATTAATCTATTTCTTTTATGCATCTGTATATGTGTGGGGGTGTGTGGGGGTCTGTGTGTGTATACAGAAGAAGTCTCTGTAGAAGTAGTCTCACAGTTTTCAAACTTACCGCCCAAAACTTTCTCATGAACAGGTCACAAGAAGCCTGTCCTGCATCTCCTGACCAAAAGCTAACTGCATTACGGAGGAGGAGTCCAAATCTACAATTACGGTAGAGCTTCGGGACACTTCTCTCTCAATAATTGATGGAAACAATGTAGACCAAAAACCGTTGTGTATATCTAAATTCTGTGACATCAAATCGCATTTAGTAAAGAGCCCAACCACGTCGCTGTTCTTTGGCCCCAGACACACCTGCCCCCACACACACCGGGGAATCTCATCTTGTTGGATGTTATAGACTTGTTGGAATTATACCCAAGGCTTGTTAGAATTATACCCATAACTTATGGAAGAAAGAAGAGACTTAATAATGCCCCTCAGACTTGTACAAAATATGAAACTCTTCTTCTTCTGCAGTGAGGACTTAGGGGAGATTAGTCTGGAACCTGAGGAGAGGCAGTCCAATTTAAAGGCTTGCTTTGCTAATAACAACTGACATTAAACACCATGGTGGTCCTCGGGGCTCTGCTTCCAGCCCCACTGATGCCTTGTTCCTCATCAAGATGGTTCAGGATGGAGAGAACAATGACTGACCGGGAAATCTTGATGGGTATAAAAATTTTAGCCACGTATTTCCCTCCTCCTACTCCTGCTGAGAAGAAACATAGACCTACTCATCGTGTGGTTAAAGAGGGTTCTGTGAAGCTTTCCATACTTTCATCCTGGTGAGTATAGGAGGCCTTTTGTCTTCTTTCATTCTGCTTTCCTACCTACCCCATCCATGGATTGGCCTTTTCTTTAAACCTATAAGTTTCTTATCATCTACTGAATGAAATCCAAGTTATTTTATGGGACATCCACAAGTCTGTCCTACTGAAGACACTAACCTCATCCACCAGATCTCCTCTACTCACCAAACCATGCACCGTGCAAACCAGAACCACCCTCAGCCTTCTGCGTGTTTTCATGCTTCTGTCCCATTCACCTAACAAGCTTCTCTTCATTCTCTTGACCTTGTCTCATGTTACCTCCTCATGAAGCCATCCAGGACAGCCTGTTGCATGCTCCCACAGCCTCCTGGGCATGCCTCCTTTGTGGCTGCAATCGCCCTGTATCATAGTGCACTTGTATAGCCTGAGGCCAGAAACAGTATCTTCTGGTACACATTAAGTGTGTTTTCAAGTTTGTTGAATAACCACACTAATAATAGCAGAGTAAAACACTTACCTTACTAGTGGAGAGTCTCTGCTGGACTATCCTGTCCACTGAGGCAGACCCCAGGCTCCCTGCGGTCTTCTGGTTGCTCTACATTCTATGGCAGCTACAAGAAGGGAAGCAGGGTGTAAACTCTTAGGATCTTGGAGTCCTAACCATGAATGACTTTATCTTTGTCATTTGATGGCTCCTCAGGTGTCACTCAAACAATAAAATCTCCTATCCCATTTATGTGAGGTGTAAATGTGTTTTCACACTTCTGTCTGGTGAAGTACTTTCTGTAATGCGGATGGTTAATTACCTGACAATGAATCCCCTCTCCTGAGAGGAAGCCGAGGAACAGCGGCGGAAGGACAGAGAGAATTATTTGGATCACACCCTCTCACAGAGCAAGCCAAACAGACGTGTGCTATTACTTGGGAAATGTTTTCTCCAGAGCTACCCATTCCTGCCCCTGCCCCTCCCATACCTTCACTTCCTATTCATTTTCTTCCTCTGTTCCCTCTGTCAAATCACAGAGAACACCAAGTAACCTTCTGGGTTTTTAGGAGATTTCATTGTACTTGGTAATGTATGATTTATAAACATAAATAAAATAAATAGGATTCTGAGGGAATAAATTCTAAGTGGAATATCAATAAATCTCCTCCCTCCGATCATGTCTCTATGATTTTCTCCTTCTTCCCTTCTTCCCACCTCCTTTCCCAGACTGGGAGAATGGTCTGTTCTTTCCATCAGAGGAAACTGTGGGGGGAGGGGGGGCATCTCACTTGTGTGAGAAATGGAGCACAAGACTGCATTGAAATGTAAATTCCTTCAAATTATTAAGCACCAGAGAGCAGCTCTTGCCAGTCTTTTGTTCCTCAGAGTCAGAATGTGTAATCTAGAAGAATAAATATCCAGTCAGATATCAGCCACACAAAGAAATCTGGGCCATACATATTCAGAGCCTTAAGTCCCACAGATAACCCTCTTCCTTTTCAGGAAGTTTCTGGTCATAGCCACTAATCACTGACCTGAACACCTCTAAATTGGGGTCCAGATTATAGTCATTTCTGCCTGCCCCATCTTCCCAGCCCTCACCCCTATCAGCTGTCTGCAAACCTAGACCTCCCTGTAGGACTTCCACCAGAAGACCATCTGGTCCATGCCTCCTTTCAGCCTAGCACTGGAGATGCGTTGGCTGGGGATTTCCTTTTCAATAGGACTTCTTTCTCAACATTTTTGCCCAGAGTGGCACTCCTCACAGCTTGGGGTGAATAGCTCTGTAGTCTCATTTACATTTTTCATTCCCTCTTAGCTTCAGGAACCCACAGATCTTCCAAGTAGGAGAGCAGACTATTTACCAGTTCTTTCTTTGCTAACGAGAGGAGAGGGGCTGAAGATTGAGTTCAGATGCCACCGGCCAATGAGTTAATCAATCATGCCTCTGTAATGAAGCCTCCATAAAAAACCCAAAAGGACCAGGTTAGGAGACCTTCCAGGTTAGGGCACCAGAATGCTTCCATGTGCCACCATGAGAGGCCCCAAACTCCATAGGAACATAAGCTCTTTTGTTTTGGATTTTCCCCTACGTATCTCTTCATCCGGCTGTTGGTTCATATCCTTTTAATATCCTTTGGGATACACCAGTACTGTAGCATGTAAATGGATTTCCTGAGTTCTGTGAGTTGCTCCAGCGAATTAGTCAAACCCAAGAAGGGGGCCATAGGAATCTCTGATTTATAGCTGGCCCGTTGGAAGTACAGGTGACAACTTGGACTTGCCGTCTGCATCCAGAGCTAGAGGAGGTTCATTGGAACCTCCACTTTGGATGCAGACATGCTTTGTGTGGAGCCTTGTTTGGATGGACAGTGAGGCCCTGAGGACACTGGTGGGTGGGGACAGCAGGGAAGGCAGTACTGTGGTTATCAAGAATAAGTGGGATGACAGTGAAAGGGAAGTAAGAGAAGTAAAACCAGAAGTAAAAGTTTCAGAAAAGGAAAAAAGAAAATTGAAAAAATATTCGATTTTAAGAAGAGCTGTGTGCTCCCTCTGGTTGCGGAGACCCCGCTTATGGCCAGCAAAAATGGCCTTGGACCACAGCCTTCCAGACATTATTTGGTGTTTTAGGAGTCCTGTTCCCAGCAGGCCTCCACAGGCCCCAAGATGGTGGAAAAAGAAAGGCCAGATGGCAGAAAAGGAGAGAGAGAAAACCAAGAGAAAGAATAATACGAAAATACAAAGAGTTTAGAAGAAGTTCAAGTTCTAGCACCAGAGAACAACTAGCAGATAAACCAGGACCTGACAGATCTCCAGTCTGCTAAAAAAACATTTGGTATTAATAACGGAGCTTATGGAGTCAATGTTCTGAATCCATTTTTAAGACGTGACTTCATGGATTTTGAAAAGTTACCAAAAGAGACAATAGACCCAATCTGAAAAGTCATTCTATTGTGCAAGTTTGGGGAATCCTTGGATGGAGATGTGTGCTTGCCTTTGGAAACTGATGACTTGTAAGAGATTATCACTTTTTGGACAGTGACTCACAGAACTCAGAGAGGAGACCAGAAGTAAGGTGTGAGTCCTAGAACAGGACCAAAAGCCACCCGGACAGACAGCCTGGATCCCAGGGTCGTGGTGTGATGGAGGATACATGCACGCCTCTGAAGACCTTGTGTGATGTTTCCATCTTTCTCCCATGTCTCCTCCGTGTAGGGCACAATCCCTTCAACACGCATCCTGATTTCCTTTCCTTTTAGTCCTGTGAAATGCTACCATCAGAAGTGCTGGCTATTTTTTTTTTTTTTTTAGATTTTTATTTTATTTATGTGAGAGAGAGAGTGTGAGCTGGGAGGGGCAAAGGAGGAGGGAGAGGAGAAAAAATCCGAACCAGACTCCAATCTGAGCACAGAGCCTGACACCAGGCTCCATCCCACAACCCTGAGATCATGACCTGAGCTGAAACCAAGAGTCAGACGCTCAACTGACTGAGCCCCTCAGGCACTCCAGAAGTTCTGGCTACTTAACCCCTTGACAGTTAGGTGCCAGTGTAGGAATGAGGGAATAGGATCTGGCTACCAAGGCAAGAAAATCTGGAAGCTCAGTTGCTACTAAATCATAGTTAAAAACAAAAACAAAAACAAAAAATACTAATAATGTCACTGTTGCTTTCTGGTTCCACAGCAGTGCCACTAAATTGGAAACAAAGTTTGCCATTGGACCAAAGTTTGGTGCAATCTGCTAACATCATTCGGGCTTAATCACACCTTCTTGAACTGCTTCCTAACTTGTCAAGGAAAGCAGTTTTCAAAACAGATACGTGGTTTGCACGTAGTATTAAAAGTTAGCAGGAAGACCAAAATAAACACACACACACACACACACACACACACACACACACACACACACACTGTAAAGAACAGCGTGTGTGAGGGGCTCCTGGGTGGCTCAGTGGGTTAAGCCTTCAGCTCAGGTCATGATCTCAGGTCCTGGGATCAAGCCCTGCATCGGGCTCTCTGCTGGACAGGAAGCCTGCTTCCCCCTCTCTCTCTGCTTACCTCACTACCTACTTGTGATTTCTCTCTCTCTGTCAAATAAATAAATAAAATCTTTAAAAAAAAAAAAAAGAATAGTGCGTGTTTCAGAGTGGAGACACTGCTCTTAAAAAGCCACTAGTTTGATACTTAAAAATTAATAACCCAGGGGCACCTGAGTGGGGCAGTCAGTGAAGCCTGCCACTCTTGGTTTCAGCTCAGGTGGTGATCTCACAGCCCTGAGATCAAGCCCTGCATCAGGCTCTGCGCTCAGCATAGAGTCTGCTTAAGATTCTTTCTCTCCCTTGTCCTCTGCCTCTCTTCCCTGCTCTCTTTCTCCCTCAAATAAATAAATAAATCTTTAAAAACAAAATGACACAAAAATTAAACAACCCAAACCCTCCAACTTTGAAGTTGAACAAGGTAAATTTTGATTGTATTGCAAATTGTAGAATCCCCTAAGGGTCATTGGGGCTTGACAGTCTAGTGTTTTGTTAAAAAACAAAATTCAACTGAGTATTTTTGAAGTCTAATTGGCTTTATTACAGGATTCAGCATTGAGCAGCACCCCTAATCTAGCAAATAGAAGGAATTGTGCATGATGGGAGGTTTTTATAGGAAGGAGGGTGGGGCAAGGAAGTATTAGCAGAGAAAAGAAAGGAGTGTTGGCACATCTTCCTTTCAGGGGGAAGGGACCAGAAGGGTTTTCATTGGGAGGTTGCCCTCACCCGTGCTGATGGGACATTTCAGATGGCCTGATAAAGGGTCACATTTCTGGGAGACACTGACACTGTAAATAAGTCTGGGTTTGCTGTCCTAGGGAGCAAATGACTCCATTTGGGGCTTATTGTTTCTTTTCTAACATTTTATCAGGAAAATGTTACTGATGGAGCACTTTAAGCCAGGGGAGAGAAAGTCTGTGTCTCTTTCATTTGCCTGATTGAAGTGTCTGGAAAACAAAATCGCCTTTGTTCTCCCACACTCTGATGGGATGACTTTACCAGGGTTTCGGCATTTCCTTTCCTTTAAAAAACGTGCTCAGCAAACCTGGACCAGTTGACAACATTCTGGCGAATTGTTATGTTAACAATTATGACATCTGCAATGTTTTATAAAGCAACTAATATAATAAAATCACTATTGTGAGGACTTAAAAAGAAGACTTTGAAACAAGGAGTTGGAAATAAATATATTTGATTTTTTTTTTCTAAAAAAAAAAAAAATAGATACATGGTAATGAAACCAGAGATTTGTGGTTTTAAACCACAAGGGAAATGATTTATTTCAGTGCAGAGAGCCAAATAAAGTTGGCTACCTCACACCAGTCTTTACACAGTGCCCCATAACAATGGTAATGATAATATTATTTAAAGGTCCTTGAAATGCAGTTGGTCTTAGGACCGTTGAAGAAGTCCCAAGGGGACAATGACCCTGGACGTTTCTCAACTTGCATCCGGGAGCTTCTCTTCAGTCATTTGTCTTTCCACACAGCTAGGCTGTTTCTGGGCAACCTATTCTGCTGTTATTACCCACCCTCAATTTTTTTTTTTTTCTCAAATTTCCCCCCTAAATGTCCTCCCAATATTCCAGCCCTCCCTTACAAATGTATTTTCTTCCTTCCTTTCCCCCTGATTCAGTGTTTTATGAGGTAAAGAAATTTAACCGCTGAGGCTTTCAAAAATTCTTCTTTTGACCCTCTATACAGATCAGTGTAACGGACCCTTGGCTGTAGGTTAAGTGAATACGGAGTTTGCTATAAGACTGTGAGTACAGAAGCAGCCCGCATGTTATCCACATCACCAGCTGGACACAAACTTTCCACCGGAGATTTTTAGTACTATCTTTTTTTTTTTTACCACAAGAAGGCAGGTTTCTCCCCTTCCTCTGGCTCCTGACAATCCTCTCAAGCCTCTTGGTTTGTTTTTTGTCTTTTTTTTGTATCCTCTTGTTAGAACCCTGAGGCTTGGGAATGAACACGTCCTGCTTTTCGTGACTGTCGGCTGTCCCAGCGGCTGGCCCGCAAGGATGCCATCCATCCTGTATCCTTGTCATGGCAATTTCATTTATTAAAGACCATTTAAGAGGAAAAATGGGACCACAAGTGAGGATAAAGAGCAGGATATGGTCCCAATGAAAAGAAAACAATTGATGCACATTTGCCTTTAGGCTGCAGGATATTTTATCTGTGGGTTCCAACATCTCAAAATCACCCTACAATTCTCTTAATTTTTTGTAGTGGGGAGGCACAGGCAGGCTACCTCTTCCTCAGTTATACTGGGTGCAGTGGGATAGGTGAAGAGTGGAACCTTTGACCTAAAATTTGGAGTCCTTCCTTAATGACCACCCCAAGGCAGAGAGATTTTCCCCAGGGAGGGGGAAGGAAGGGGCAGAGTCAGGAGGGAGACAAGGTGAGGGTGAGAAGGCAGGCACCCCGCCGTCCCTAGAGCAAAGAAAGGGACACAGCCCGGGCCCCACGGGAAAGCCCCTTAAATGAGACATGGTCACCTGTCCTCTCTAGATCCTGCCCTAACCACATGCTTTGAAGGACTTCATGAAATGAAATGCAAGGCCTCTGCTTGGAAAAGCTGACCACACTCTCAGCGTATAGGTCTTGTTTCCCTTTGCCTCTGTTCCAGATAGACAGGTGGCTCCCTGTGCTCTCACGTTGTCCCTATCACACACAGAGTCCCCCCCCCCCAACATCCCTGGCACTCATGCAGCCGTAACGTAGGTGTCTGGAACCTGCAGAGACACTGGTGCTAAAAGGGTCAGAGCTGCTCCATTTATGCAGAATTTATAAAGACCTGTGAGTTGAAAACTGGAACAAGAAGCCAAGAGAAGGCACAGGACATAGGACCTCTGAACTTTTAAGCCCAATAGATCCAAATACCAACCACATTTCCTCCACTTACCCGTTTGGGACCCCTGTTTAACTATGCTCAGACAGTCTTTCATTTGTAAAATAAAGAAAATAATGTGCTCAAAGAAAGTCTTTCCTACACACACTCCTTTTCCCTGTCCCCTCGAGTAGTAAGGGGGCCCTTGGAGACACAAATACAGGTTTTCCCTCCGCTATACGAAAGGAGAGCCTTCCTATGAAACCTTGAAACCTATGAAACTCGAAATCTATGAAAAGGGCATAAAGCAAAGAAGCAATTAACATTAATTTACATGGGAAAAAATTTTGAGCATCCATAAACCCAAACTACAACCTCCCTTAGGCTTTTCCGATACCTTAGGACACATCTTGCTAAAGGCTGTTCAAACTACATCAAACTACAGCTCAGTTGCTCACAGACACTCTTGGAAACTGACTCTTGTCACTGAGATGCTGAGTGTAAGCCCAGGGAAGGAGCCCAGCAGCACCCCTCGCTGCTGGGGTGTCTACCTTGCTGCTGAACCCTGTTTACCTTTTTGCCTCTTTTCATAAAAGCAAAAGTCCTCTTCATATTTCTCTTGGTTAGTGAAAACAGCTACTAATTTTAGGTAAAACAAAGTGGCAGAGCCCCAGATGTGGGTTGGATACCTGTATTTGTCCTTGCCCTTTGTTTTTGGCTTTTGTTTTTTTTTTTTTAAGATTTTATTTATTTATTTGACAGACAGAGATCACAAGTAGGCAGAGAGACAGGCGGAGAGAGAGGAAGGAAGCAGGCTCCCTGCTGAACAGAGAACCCAATGCGGGGCTCGATTCCAGGACCCTGGGATCATGACCTGAGCCGAAGGCAGAGGCTTTAACCCACTGAGCCACCCCGGTGCCCCTTGGTTTTGGTTTTGCAAGTGCTCCATTGTGAAGACTTGAAAGTCCCAAGCTTCATCCCACAGAGGACAGAAGAATCTCAAGACTTAATGTCTCTAATGCCACCTTTCTGGATGACGTCAGAAATGATGGCTCCGTAGCTCTGACCTAGAGTGCTCAGCCAGAATGAAGCCAGGACCTTGTGGGGATGGATGTTTAAAATATCTAAAGAGGACCTTAGGGTAGGGAGAAAGAAGGAAGGGGAACTGAGAGAGAAGGCCATGAATGCTAGAGGGAAAATGGCGGTGGGGGTAGGGGTGGGGGTTACTGATACTTCTCTCAGAGGCTCTGAAAAAATTATCAGTATGTATTTAGGGGTATATGATATATATATATATATATATATATATATATATATATATATGGTGTCTAGCAAAGAGTGGTTACTAAATGAATGGTTATTATTATTTTGTCATTACCATTACAAGGACAGTTCATATTTATAAGTGACAAGGGCTCTTGGAAACAGTCTAGTCCATATCCCCACCTTGCTAGATGTCATGGTCTTTCCTCCTCCATCCTCCTTGTCCTCCCTCCCTCGTGGTGCCATCTGCAGTAGGTAAAGCATGATCTTTATTCTCAACCTGAAGCGAGACAGGAAACCAAGCAACAGGGCTTTATACCGCTGCCTCTGGGACCTTTCTTATATGAAGCCATTTTTCTTGGGATGTCTTACCGGAGGTGCCAATATTATATTTTTCAGTCAAGATAGATCGTTAACTCTTATCAATGCTCTATTTACCTTTTAGTTTTGGGTTTTCGTGATTGAAACACAATCAAGCCCACAGTGAGTCCTTCGTCCATCAAACTGTCAACAGCGCCTCCACGAGAGATGGAAAAAGAGAGAATATTACGCCAATACTGGTATGTATAAAGAAGGGCTCTCGTTTATTGGTAACATCTGGCAGAGTTTGTTAGAACATTCTAGCCATGTGGCCATGCGAGCATTCGCTCTGATAAACGAGAACCAGCACGGATGTGGGTACACAGGGGCTCCCCACTCCCCACAAAAGTCATTCCAGCCTTCCACCCAGTAGCTTTCCTCACAGTTTTGTCTTTTTTCTCTAATTTCAACCACATGTCTTTCTAGGTTTGAAGCGGCCTACCTCCCTACAAAACCTATATTTTGGCAAAAACCCCTAGGCCTTGGACGGTAGGGAATTTCGGGGTCCTGCTTCTCTCTCGCACGTTATTGTTCTTCATGCCCTTTCTCATGATTTTGCCTCGCCCCCACCCCCCAGAGCCCACACACCGGGGCTACCCCATCCAACTACCCTTCACACAGGTTAGCCCACAGTGAGAAACGGCCCAGGACCCGTATTTCCTCTGCCCATCACACCGTGAACCAGAGGTCCAAGCAAAATACTCCATGACAGTTCAAGATTGGTTAATATAATGTACAAATAAATACTATTTGTTCTGACGTCTAAATGTACTTGTCATTTTCTCTTGAGAAAATGAATCATGGGGCGCCTGGGTGGCTCAGTGGGTTAAGACTCTGCCTTTGGCTCAGATCATGATCTCAGGGTCCTGGGATCGAGTCCTGCACTGGGCTCTCTGCTCCACAGGGAGCCTGCTTCCCACCACCCCCCACCTGCTGCCTCTCTGCCTACTTGTGATCCTGTCAAATAAATAAATAAAATCTTAAAAAAAGAAAGAAAGAAAGAAAGAGAAAGAAAGAAAAAGAAAGAAAGAAAAGAAAACAAATCATTCCCCTACTTGTTCTCAAATACACTGGCTCAACTGGGTCATTTTGAGGGCGGAGGTGGGTCCCCAGTATGGGGCAGACTATTGAGAATACAGTGAGTGCGTGAGCTGCAGGATACCAGCTCATGGGAAAAAAAAAAAAAAACCCACAAATAAAAACTCTTTATATTACTTGAAAACCGTGCCTCCTGATTCTTTTTTGGAAATTTGCTTAATTCTTCTGTCTCCCAACTCATTTTTGACTTTGAAAAACCCTCCCCCTTCATTAGCGCTGCCACCCACATCCCTGAGGGAAAAAAAAAAAAAAAGATCGGAGTCTCAAAGATTACAGCCCTGGGTTAATCTCGTTCCATCATTTATTGCACAACAACGAGTATTTACTGAGGGCCGTCTTGGTGGCAGAAGCCGGATCTAGGCACTAAGGATTCAACAGTGAAAAAAAGCAAGCAACAATTTCACTCTTAGGAGGTTTAAACTCCAGGGATAGGTAAACAGACAATAAACACTGAATGTATAAAATACATAGCATGGCAGATGGTGATGTGTGTTAGTGGAGGAAAAGGAACAGGGGATGGGGAATAGGAAATGCTTTTAAACAGGAATAGCGTTCTTGGTAAGAGACATTTGGAGAGAGACTTTTCCACATGGAAACCCACAGGAAGAACATTGCAGGCAGAGGGAACATCAAGTATAAAGGTCCTGAGGCAGGACCACACTGACCTAGAGAAGCCATAAGAAAGCTGGTGAGGCGGGCCACATGTTACACTATTGTAAGAACTTTGACTTTTATTCAGAGATGGAAAGCCATTAACAAAGCAGTCACATGACCTCACTTGTACTTTTAAAAGGATTCTTCTGGTAGCCAGCTTGAGAAAGCAGTGAGGTCATAGATGATGGCCACATTAGACCAGAAGAGATGATGAGCAATGGTCAGTATCTGGGCGTACTTTGCAGGCAGAACAGCTAGGACTGGAAGGTGAATTGGTTATGCATTATGAAAAAGAAGAAGAAGAAGGAGGAGGAGGAGGAGGAGGAGGAGAGGAAGAAACACAGAGATGACATTCAGGTTCTTATTCTGAGAAAATGTAAGAATGAAATTGTCATTTACTGAGGTGAGAAGGGGGAGGTGGGGAAGCACGTATGAGGGGATGACTGGGTATGAGGTTTGAAACACGTTAAGTTTTGGGATACCCCATGGACGCCCATGATTAAGATGGGCAGCGGGACTCAGGGGTGAGGTCAGGATTAGAGTTACATATTACATATTTCATAATCCACCTTTACAGAGTGTATTTAAAATCACGAGTTTGGGGGTGCTTGGGTGGCCCAGTTAGTTACGTGCCTTCCTTCAGCTCAGGTCATGATCCCAGTGTCCCTGCTCATGAGGGAGTCTGCCTCTCCCTCTCCTCCCCACTTATGCTTTCTCTCTCTCTTTCTCTCTCTCTCTCTCTCTTTCTCTCTTTCGAATAAATAAATAAAATCTTTTTTAAAAAATCATGAGGCTGGATGGTTTCATGTAAGAAGTGAGTAGAGATAGAAGAGAGGAGAGGTCTGCACTTGATGCCAAGAGTGACTCTAGAACTCAGAGATCCATGAGGAAGAATTGACAAAAGGGACAGGAAAAGGAACTGCCCAATGAAACAGGAAGCAAACCCGGGGAACGTGGCTCTCCGGAAGTCAAGTGGACAAGGAGGGTGCTCATGGATGTCCGGTGCTGCTGGCGGGAGAGGCGTTGAGGAGGACTGCAAGTGAGTCTTTGGACTTCACAGTAGGGAGACCACGGACGACCCAAGCCAGAGCATCTTGGCGAGGAAGTGCAGGTGAAGGCCGATGGGAGTAGGTCCTTACCGAACGCAGATGTCAGTGTCAGGAAGGAGGAACGAGAATTCCAAGTTTTACTGTAACGGGCAAGAGAGATATGCAAGAGCAACTGGACAAGAATGTGGGATCAAGAGAATTTTTGTTTTCTGGGAAAAATTACAGCATGGGTACACCTGGATGAGAATCATCTGATGATTAAAAAGGAAAATTTGATGATCAAAGGAGAAAAGGGAGCATTGCTGGAGAGATTTCCTTCCATGGCCAGGCGGGTAGGGATTCACAAGGTGGAAGGGGGTACAGGAGAGGTGAGCCGTAGAAAGAAACACAGAAATCTCACCTCTTCCATGGAGTAGCTGCGGACGGTGTCCAGCTTCCCTTTTTCCTGGTGCTCGGCTAAGAATTTAATCTTGGCTTTACTGACCAGTTCAGAAAGGTGACCGTTCAGGTTCACACACCACATGATCTTACACCCCTACGCTTCCCTTAACTTATTTATTCATTGGGGGTTATTTGAGTAGCTCCCATGTGAGAAGTACAAAAATGAAGATAGAAAAATAACGAAATGTTTCCTATTTGGGGAAATGTGTTTGTTACCCGCCCCCCCAAATTACAATCTGCCAGAGGAACATAACAACTCAACATCATTTAAAAAGGCGCAGCCACGGCGCCTGGTGGCTCAGTCAGCTAAGCCTCTGTCCTCTGCTCCGGTCCTGATACCAGGGTCCTGAGCTCCAGTCCAAGTAGAGCTCCCTGCTCAATGCGGAACCTGCTTCTTCCTCTGTCCCTCCCCCCTGCTCGTGATTCCTCCCTCTCTCTCTCTCTCTCTCTCTCCTCTCACAAATAAATAAAATCTTTTTTTTTTTTTTTTTTTTTTTAAGGCACAGCCAAATGCAGCAAGAGTTTAAGGAGAAGAGATGTTGAGTCAAGCCGGTTATGTTGCGATAGGTAATACAGCAAGAGGATTTCACTTAGCGAAGAGGGAGGGAATGGTATCCCAGGCAGGGGAGTGAGAGCTTTTAGATGAGGAAATACAGGCAGTCCTCTGCGAAAGCTACACTGTCCTCCGCTGCCTGCGTCAGTTTTTGCTTTGTTTTGTTTTTTCATTGTTACGAGGATCAAGAGAGACAGATTTACTCGGAAAGATCTGAGACTAAATCTAACTCCTCATGATAAGAGGTGCTCATAGTCAATGTCCCTCTTCAAATTCAAGTCTACTTAATAAAAGAAACTCAAGAGATGTGATCTCTGTTCTAAAGATGGAAACACCTTCAAGTGTTGCCAACGACGCTATACAAGTCCAAGATAGTGATTGGCTTAGGGCCAGGGAATATGTCTGCCTTATCTACACACACACACACACACACACACACACCACAATGTGTAATGTCTGGGTGAAACCACTTTTCTTAGTTATTATTTCCTGATGTCACAGTACGAGGAGAGGGAAAAGAAGGCTCCTTTTTCTGTGTTGTATTTCAGAAAAAGATGAGAAGAAATTTTGCAAGAGTACATACGTTCAGCAAATTTGACAACCTACTGTGCGATGGGCACCCTGTTGAGCTCTAGACAACGTAGTGCCACAGAGAGAGACACAGGGCACCAAAATATTCCTTGATCCCTCTGTCATACTCCACGAACACGTACCAATAGAACAGACTCGAAGTTAGACAAAGGTGTGTGTCCACCAGTCCCAACCAATTCAGATGGTTTCTGGTTTTCACAGCAATATCAGGGATTTATGATTTCAGAGCACATCCACACGTGTAACTGCATTTGCCGCCATATGCATTCAACTTAGCTCCAGCTTCATTACCCGCCCCACTCCACACAGGAGCAGCATGATCGAGCCCCTGCTGGGGGTGGGGTTGCCTACACCAGGGATATGTTAGTGAGTGACCCCTCCACAAGCAAGCAAGAAGCTTTATGAAAAATTTCAGATTAACAATTTTTAAGTGGGTTGTTCATCTAAAACAATGCAGCTGGGTAGCAATGACCCAAGGCCCGTGACTTCATCAGCTGAACTGCAATAAAGAGATTTTTGTTGGTTTTACTTTAGATCTTGATTGGGGAAAAAATGTATTTTTTGGACTGTTACAGAATAAAAATTGCTATGTATGTGTTAACAATGCATACAGAAACCTTTAAGATATCTCTCATCTCTAAGGAATATGCTCTATTTTTGAGAAAGGGGAGGGCATGCCAACCAAAGTCTTCCATCATCGCCCCAGTGGGCCATTCTCTCCTCATTCCTCCTTGTCCAGAGACAAAAACAGACATAAAGCAAGGGTCCCTGTCCTGTTCTGTCCAGAAGCATGATGGGAGCGGTTTGATGACAGAGCCCATTGACTGTCCATGGGGATCTAAAAAGGGCTCTCCCCACTCCCCTCACCCTGACCTTGTTTACCACATTAGGTAGAGAGAGGGATATATGGGATAGAGCTCTCACCCCGGAAACACAAGAAACAAGGATAAGCACAGTAAGGGAGTACTGGTCTCCCTCACTCCTCTCTTATTTATCTCGGCCACTCTGCCAAGCAAGAGTAATGGTTCCTGGTTAAGTGCCGTCTTTTCCTCCTGGCTGGCTTTTAAGAGGCAAATTCCCCCCGGGAGAGAGTTCCTTTAAGTCACTTGAGGGAACCGAGTCACAAACGGAACTCTCCCGGGCCTTGGAGCCTAACCCACCCAGTTCAAATCCCAGCGTGGCTGCATAGGGGCTCTGTGCCCTACAGCAAGTCATTTTATATTTCTGGGAATTAAATCCCTTACCCGTATAATCCGAGTGTTATACGTATGGCACAGTTATGGTGGCGATTTTAGATAATACATGGAAAGCCCCTGGCCTGTTACACACAGTCAGTAAACAATAATCAGCATGACAGGTAGAGCTCAGATCTGACCACGCTCTGCACTCACTCAGGTGTTGCCTTAGCAAAGGTTACTGCTCCGCAACTTAGTTTCTCATTTATAAAATGGTATCCTAATATGATCAAGATTAACCTAAGGATTAAATGCATTAATACATTTATAAAATTGCGCCCAGTACATAAGAACAGCATAGATCACTGGTCCCTGTAAGTAGTATCATTGAACCCTTAGTGAGGAGGAGCTCGGGTTCCCCACCTGTGAAATGGAGGGTAGTAGAACAAAGCCATCTCTCGGCTCCAATCCTGGCATCCTTGGCAGAATGGGCTGGAGTGCCAGAGTACCAGAGGACGGTGCCCGGGGTAGGGGGAGGACACAGAAGAGAGCCACAAAGACACACCCTGCCACTTCCACAAAGATGGTCTCCAAAGACACCCCCTCTGGGGTGAGCATCGGGAAAGGTCATCCTGCAGCCCCTCCTGGAGACGCGATCCAAGGAATGGCCAGTTCTTCCGCCCAGAACCAACCCAGCCAGCCAGCTCTCCAGTCCCTGTGTCCCTCCTTTCCCAAGACTTATGGACATTAATTTCCACTCCTGAGACCCAGGCTCTCGTCCCTTGTGTGTGCAGCATGAAAAGTGAAAACCGCCAGGCCCCTGGGGCAGAATGAAGAAAGGAGCAGGAGGCCCCAGCGGGCCTGGCACTTGGCTCTGCTCAGACATCCCGAGGGCTTGTGTCTGCACAGACACGATGGCAGAGGGTCATGTGTGCCCGTGTGTGTGCGCGCGTGTGCATTCTGGGCAGAAGCAAGGGGAAGCAATATTTATCCACCGACCTTCTCACCATGAAGGGGACACGCAGGTGACTTTCTCATGTCCACAGAACGGAGGTCAACACCAGCATGAAGGAGGTCACAATCGAAATGGGTTTGAGGGCCAAATTATCGTCCCTTCCAGACGTTGGTCTGCAGTGCAGAACCAATTTGAAAATGTGGCCTGATCAGCAGTCTCGCCCGAGGAGAGAACAGGATGGAGTAAAGGGAGGTAATAAATCAAGGCTCAGTTGCCCTGAGTGGGGAGCCCTGGCTGCACCGGCCGGGCAGCTGTGAGGCCGGATTGAGACGCATTGGCAGAGCTGTGACGGTGACCCCCAGACTGAAATAATTGGGGTTGGGGGAGGTGCGCGGTGGGTCAGACAGTGGGGCAAGGGAAGAATATAGCAGGGGAGGGCACTTTCCAAAGACCTGCCTAGACCGTGACAGGGTTTGGTCGGAGCAATTATCTGCCATGTTCATATGTGCTAAACTCCCGTTCAGAGGAGAAACACGCGATCACACAAATGCAGAGGCACAAAAGGAAAGAAAACCGCTCTCGAAGGAAACGAAGTCCTGTCTAGCAAAAACAATAGACCCCAGAGGGAAAGGTGACGGAAAGTTAAGGAACTTCATTTCAAGGCAAACAGTGCCCTCTAGAGGTGAGAGTTTGAGATGCAAGCGCAGTTGAACAAAAGAAGTTGGGGCAAAGCCCCGCTGGAGGTGGCCCTTGGCTTTGGATTTGCCTGGAAACTGCTTGGGTTCGTGGCGAAGGGAGTGGCAAGGTCAGTCCCAACTATCCCCTGATTCTGAATGGGCGTCCTTGGTCCTGTCGCTCTCATACCTACCTCAGGAGGCTGACAGGGCCCCAGTCAGTGCCAGGAGACGTTGTGACAAACAGGTACAAGGGGCATGTTGTCGGAGCAAATTTCAGTGGCCGCGTGTGTCGCAGTAGAAATGGGGGTTTTTCACAAAGAATGCCAGGAAGAAGAAAATGCACTGAAACTTGGGGTGGGTGGGAGGGGGCAGAGGGTCATAAAAGACCTACTTTGCAGCCTGGTTCTTGGAGAATGAGATCTCGCCTCTCCCCATAAACCACCCCCCCCCAGAAGACTTTGGAAATTCAGAATTTACAGCAGCCACCTTGGGTTCCTTCACAAACCCACGAGCCACCCTAAGCCCTTTTGTGAGTCCTAGTCACAGTCCCTTATTCCCTGGACACTGTCGTCGTGTCCCACAGATCCCTGGGGATCCCTGGGGATTCAAAACTCCAAACCCTGGCTTTCGGGCCATATGCATAGTCATCTACCTCTTCTACCTCCTCATCCTGACCCACGGCTCATCACTGCCTTCTCATAAGGCAGGGAGGGTGTCTAGCAGGGTGGGGGGCAGAGAGGGTGCTCAACAAAAATATTAATCTCCTGCTCCTTCCCTTCCCATTTGCCACTGGTAACAGCTCCCTTCTCCATTCTCTTCCTCTCCGGTCCGCACTGCACACCGGATACCACCACACAACAGCCCAGATCACAATTCCACCATCAGCATCTGGGATCCATCCAGAGCCCTTAGGTATCCAGGGCCCTCATCCGTCCATGCCCAATTTATCTGTACACCTCGCATCTCACGTCTGCCTAGCGCCAACTGACAGCCCGCCCATCCGCTTGCCACCCCCAGATACACCACGTATGCCTTCCCCTCGGTGCCCCCGTTAGAAAGCCACTTGCCCACACCCTTCCCGCTCCTCTCCACTATCCAAATCCTGCCCGTCCTTCTGGGTCAAACTGAAGTCTGCCTCCTCTACGGAGCCTTCTTCTTCTTAATCCTTGGTGCACAGATTATCTATCCTTTGACCCTTAATAATATTAAAATAAATACTACAAACCTATTAGGAATGATGCATGGCATTGACATGGAAAGACATCTTTGATATACCGGTGGCTTACAGCAGTAAAAATGGTATGCATTTTCTGAGTCATTCTATAAACAAGTGCAACAAAAGTTAAGTGTGTATGTGCATGTACTTACATACATGTGCATATATATGGGTGCGTGGGGATAACAGGAAACTTTTTCCTCTTCTTGTGGAACCTGTGTTTGAAGTTTTTCCACTCAGCATTGAATACTTTTTTTTTAATTTTAAAAAACACTTTCAAATAACATACATTCATGGAGCACCTACTGTGTGCCAAGCCCTGACCCAGGTGCTGGGACTTCTCAAAGGTGGTCCTTGCTACCTTCGGAGTTCATGCTCTATGGGGGAGAGAGCGGCGAGATGCTGTGGTGGGGATACCCTGAGCGCCCGTGAGAAATTGAGAGACGCAAAGCCCAGGGAGACTGGGAGCAGAAGGATGCTTACTGTAAGGGAAACCAGTGGGGGTTGGGCATGAGGAGATCGCACTAGGGCCCTGAGAGGAAGGACGGGTGGTTGCCTATCAAGTGGAGAAGAAAGATTCAGACATTCTTGAGGGAGAAGCATACGCAAAGCTACTAGTGGTCAAGTGCTCGCCTTGTTTGGGGAGCGGGAAGTAAGTGTGCGTGGCCAGGGAGGAGCACACAGTGTGCAGAGGCAGAAGACAAAATAAACACTCCAAGCCTATTAGGAATGATGCACAGTCCGGCCCTATGCTTCCTGGTATTCTTTGTCTCATCCTGTCTATCCTAATCTCTCTGTCTGTTGCTCACATGTTGGTCTTCCTCCCCGTCACGGAGATCAGGGTTTTCCAGGGGCAGACGAGAGGCAGCTGGGAGCGCGCCCCAGACCGAGTGCTGCCATTGACTCGAACACGTTACCCATAATTTTTAGGAGACCAAACCGTGTCTCTCTCAGGGCCAGTGTTCTGGTCGCAGCCTTGGCCCTAGAACATGGCATCTCGTTTCTCAGAATTACTGCGTGAGTGATCAACAGAACTGACTTCACTGCGCCCACCCCTCCTCCCCTCTTCCCCCCTCCAGCCTCAGTCCCCCCACACCTCTGCCCCACTTCCCCCTGGGCCGCCCTTTGTGCGTGAGTCATCGAGGGGGCTGGTTGGCCCAGAGAGCATCCGTGTGGCTCCCCGTGATAACACCTCAAGCAGGAGGAAAAGAAAGCCAGTTTTCTGTTGATGGCAGTGTGTGCAGCCGGCTGAGCTGTTTGGCACGGTCTCTGCAGCTGTGTATTCATGATGCTCTCTGCAAGCCAAAAACCCAACGAAAACAAAACAACAACCTCGGAAAGATATAATCCACACAGGCTGGAATTTGGTTGACCACGTCAGCGTTTGCTTGCGGCTCCCTGCCAAGGACGGCTCTGTGAGGGAGGAAGCCGAGCTTCAGGCAGGAGCCCCCCAAAAAGTTTAAACCCCCACTGCGCAGAAAAACAGGGACAGATTCTGCCACATGTGGTGCCACTTGGCTGAGCTTCCCAATCGCTCAGATGAATTCCACGGCAAATCTTCTCAATGGATGGAAGGGAAGCAGAAGCGCGGTGTCCCTGTCCAGGCGGGAGCAGGTGATGGTGCGAGCCGGTGGGGCCACGGGGCCGGGAGGCTTCGAGGGTGGAGCCATTCCAGGCAAGACAGATTTAAATGAAAAACAGAACCACCCCCGGGCTGATGCGGTCAGAGGAAGACACCTGCCCAACCCGGAGTGCCGCCTGTTCCTCCAAATGCCCGAGCTTCCAACAGCTTCTGTCTGAGCCAGGCAGGCGTGTGTGTCCTCCCCCTCCCTCCTGGGGGCCCTTGCCGCCCATGGCTGACACCTTTAAGGCTGAAGGCTTCAGACTGTCCAGGACAGGATGGGGGGCACTGACCATGCCCTCTCCCTTGCTGAGTTTTTAAAGGTATGTCGAGAACACTAGATGTGGAACCCCAGCTTTCAGAGATTAAATCAGCCTGGCTGCTTATGTCTTTTTTTCACTCTGAAAAGCCAGGGTGAGACTGAGTGGAAATAAGGTGGTTTCAGGCCAGAAAACTCCAGAAGACCACACGGCTCCCCAGAACCAGCAGCCCCATTCCCAGAGGTCCCAAGGGAAAGTGCACAATGAACCCATCCAACGCTGTGATGGCTGAGAAGCCGACTGGCCCTTCTCATTGATTCCAGCTCCCATGAGGAGCTGCAGAGGGAAACGGGCTGGGAGATCTGATGTTTACTTTACTCCCCATTTCTACATCCTGGTGCCTGATTTCTCCACCCTCCAGAGCCCTGGAAAGAAGAATGGAACACACAAGCAGGTTGCTAGGATTAGAAAAGACCCCACAGGGGGCACCTGGGTGGCTCAGTTGGTTGGGCGACTGCTCAGGTCATGATCCTGGAATCCCGGGATCCCGTCCCACATCAGGCTACCAGCTCCACAGAGAGTCTGCTTCTCCCTCTGACTTTCTCCCCTCTCATACTCTCTCTCACTCTCTCTCGTTCACTCATATAAATAAATAAAATCTTAAAAAAAAAAAAAAAGAAAGAAAGAAAGAAAAAGAAAAGACCCCACAGATCACTGAGTGGAACCAGTCACTTTAACAAAAGAGAAGACAATCCCATATACTGTGGGACTTGCCCAGGGTGGCTCAGCTGATCAATGGTACAAAGGCAGCTTCAGTCCGAGTGTTCTCCTGGTGCCTAGCGTCCTGCTTTTCACACCACCGTCCCGCCACGAGTGAGGTCATGTGACAGCTCTTTGGTAAACTTGGTTGCTTTCATTTCCCCCCCAATAACAAGACATCCACTTCATATTTCAGAAAGAGAGCATCTTAAATATTCATGAATGTTAAATAGCTTTACACAGCTTTGATACTGTGGGACCACTCGATGGATTCTGGAATAAATTATCAAAGTTTGGTTCAACGACTTCTCTCCAGACTAAATATACAACTGCTCTGTTCGGGCTCAAATAGGGACATTATTAATTAGAGAAGGATGCAGCGTTTCATGGATGTGCACCCAGGCTCCCCAAGCACTTCTACAAACAAAAATTCATATTGCTATTATTATGTTATCATTTGGAAGTTCAAAAAAATTAGGCCACTGGTTCCAAACAGACCTTAGGGGAGTCTGATCTCTCAGCAGGTGTGTGGGTTGGCAGCATTTCACAGGAAGGATGGAAGGAGCAGAGGCCTGATGGGAAACATGGGTCCCCCAAGCCTAGAGTTCTAGAAGGTTTCACTCTGCCGTTAGCAAAACAAACAAATCCTCATCTTGTTCCAACTGAGGGGCTAAGTAGGTAAAATTTACATGTAAGGACAGGAAAAAAAGGGGGCCACGCAGCAGGGAGTCCCTTCCTCTGCTCTGAGGCCAGATCCCAGTTTGCGATTTTCCTCCGTCTCTAATACCAGTCAGAGCCTCACAGAAACAAGCCACTGTTGCAGTGTTTGGTTAACATGTTACCTTCCAAGCTCCCAGATAGTGATACAACTGGGTGCGGCGGTTAGGCAAATACGATTGTTAAGAGATTCCTCATGTTCTTCTGAAAGATAAAAACTTTTGAACCTATAGTCCTTTTTCTGATTTTTAATTTTTAATTTTTTTTAAAGATTTTATTTTATTTATTTGACAGAGACCACAAGTAGGCAGAGAGGGAGAGGAGGAAGCAGGCTCCCGGCTGTGCAGAGCCGGATGTGGGACTCAAACCTATGACCCTGAGACCTTCACCTGAGCTGAAATCAAGGGTTGGATACTCAACCGACTGAGCCACCCGGGTGCCTTCATTTTTTAATTTTTAATTAGAGTTTAGTTGACATAAAATATTATACTAGTTTCAGGTATACAACATAGTGATTGGACAATTCTATATACTATGAAACGTTCACCATGATAAATGTCGTTACCAGCTG
This sequence comes from Martes martes, assembly GCF_963455335.1. NCBI lineage: Eukaryota > Metazoa > Chordata > Mammalia > Carnivora > Mustelidae > Martes > Martes martes. The sequence goes on along the minus strand of NC_137903.1, from coordinate 7,364,499 downwards.
TCACCATACGCCATTGTTACCCTATCATTGACTTGCTGTGTTTTCCATTCCTCTGATTTAGTGTAACACTGGAATTTGTACCTCTGGATCCTCTTCACCTGTTCTGCCCATCACCCCACACCCCTCACCCTCTTGTACCCACCAGTTTGTTCTCTGTATTTTAGAGTATGTTTGGTCATTTGTTTTATTTCTTAGATTCTGCACATAAGTGAAATCACACGGCATTTCTTTCTCTGTCTGATGTATTTCACTAAGCCTAACACCCTCTAGGTCCCTCCTGTTGTCACGAATGGCAAGATTTCTTTTCTTACGGCTTTTTTCTTTTTCCATTACATATATTTACCACATCTTCTTTATCCATTTATTATGGATGGACACTTAGGTTGTTGTTGGAAACAATGCTGCCATAAACATAAAGGTACATATCTCTTTTCAAATTAGTGTTTTCACTTTCTTAAGGTAAACACCCAGAACAGGAATTACTAGACTGTGTGATGTTTCTATTCTTAATTTTTTGAAAAACCTTCATAGTGTTTTCCATGGTGGCTGCACCACGTACATTCCCACCAACAAGTCACAAATGTTCCTATTTCTCTATATCCTCATAGACACTTGTTATTTCCTGTCCTTTTGATACTGGCCAGTCTGACAGGTGAGAAGTGATAGCTCACTGTGGCTTTAATTTACATTTCTCTGGGGATGAGTGAACTTGCAGTCTTTAAATGGGCAGAGGCAACACCACAGTGGGCTCTACTGGAACCTTTTGGTTGACTTGTTGGGTTCTTTCAACAAGGATATCTCCAGGGGAGCATGTGCCCCGGGATGATCACCAGGAGGATGAAAAGAAGAGGAAAACTACTCCAACACCTTTCACTCTTTTCCCAACCTCGTCTCAACCATTCAGTTAACTTCGGGAGAAACTGAGGTCAAGACAACTTTGAAGAGTGAGGAGTCCAAAGAACCCTATACTCTCAAAGAGTGGACAATGAAGATGAAAATGTCATACCAACTTGATCCCCGTAACTGGCGGAATGATTCATTTATTCATTCAGCAAATATCTTTGAGCACCGACTGGGGACAAGGCAATCATTGGGAATATATGGTAAACAAACCTAGTGGGCTTACTGCCTAGTAGGAGAGGCAAACAATACAGAATAAACCCAAAAATAAATATATTCGGGTAAGCCGGACCTGGCTGTGATAAATCCACAAACATCAAACTTCCGGCAGCTCGGCATGAATGCTTCAAGTTCAGTGACCATCAGACCCCTCTCCTCCATCTTGCAGCCACACTGTCTGGACATGTGACCTCCAAATCATTGAAGGACAAGAGAGAGTTGAGGGAGGCAGGGATGCCAGGCCCAGAAGTAAGTGCCTTACGTCCCCTCTGCCTGTGTCGCATTGGACAAAACCCAAGCCCTGGCCACCTCCCAGCTCCTAGAGAAGCTAGGAGATGTGGGCGAGCACATGGATATTTGGTGGGTACTAACAGAATCTGGCACATTTAAATACTGATTCCCATATGGTAGAACTATACCTCATCCAAGAAGAAACCTAGGAGGTCACTGGCTTCTAGAACTCTCCATCTTAGCAGTGTGGGTGCAGAAGGTGACTTGTATTAACCTATCTCCTCATCCACCCACTTTCCCAGGAGTTGATGCCATTATTGGGCACTTCCCCGACTCACATACACCAGCTGTCAGGCCACACCCATTGACCCACTGACTCGTGTTTTTTCTCTAGTTGTTTAGACCCTCTTCACGTTTCACTCGGATGTTTGGCAACCTCTCCCCTACCCCTACCAGGTCTGCAGGTCCCTTGCAGACACGTGAGCACAGAATCCATGTACTCAGCCTGAAGTAGATGCTTTTCTGAGCAGTGAGAGCAGATTATTCACTTTGGCGTCCGACACCTCAACAGGTTCATCCCTGCCCTTGCTCCGACTGTAGCTCCAGCCTGGAATCGTCCCCTACATCGTCACCTTTCTAAAGCCTTCTCCTAAGGTCTTGCTAAAATCCTACCACCTGCAAAGAGTTCCTGAACCTCACACACTCTAACTTCCAAAACCAATTTTTTTTTTTTTTTTTTAAATTTCAGGCTTCTCTTCCTCAAGGAGATTATAAGCTCCTTGAAGAAATGGTGCAAGCAAGGTTTATCTCCTGGTTGCCTATTCTTGTTCTTCATGTGAACTCTGTGCGGACAGTGAGCCTTTCCCTTTCCTTGGCTCTGGAGGGTGAGTCTTGCCCATAACTCTGCCCTTGAAACAAGGTTGGCTCCCCTTTTCCAAGGCCCAGATTGGTCATTTCAAAAATAGAGGACGGTGCCGGGGGTGGGGGGGAGCAGTTGGTTGGGCGTCTGACTCTTGGTTTCAGCTCAGGTCATGATCCCGGGGTGGTGGGATTGAACCCCACATCGGGCTCTGCGCTCAGCCAGGAGTCTGCTCGAGATTCTCTCTCTCTCTCTCTCTCTCTCTTTCTCTCTTTCTCCCTCTGCTCCTCCCCTACCTCAAAAAATAAATACAATAAATCTTTAATAAATAAATAAATAAATAAATAAACATTTAAAAACTAAAAAATAAAAATACAGGAATAACATTTGCCTTTCAGTGGTGCTGTGAGGAGGAAAGGTCATGCATGGGAAGGTCCCAGCACTTTGCTAAGTAAACCCTTAAAAATAAAGAGATTGCCCTGTACCTTTCTCTCTTATTCTCTACCTACTTTTAATGTAATGGTTCTGGCTTGCTTACTTCTATGTGTCTCTTTTATTCTACCTTTGGCAAACATCAGTTCTATCTAGTTAATTCGCTAAGGAGATGCCTCTAACTGGGTTCGTTATGTGGTATAAAGCAACCCTCCTGCAGAGTGTTTCTTTGTAGGACAGGGGAAGTTTACTGGCTGGTCAATGACTGTTTCTGATCCTATCCAATCAGTTGTGACCTTCATGTCAGAGTGACATAGCTCCAAACTCAGTGGCCTATGTGTAAGGAACTGCCTACACCTATTCTTGTATAAAGGGATGATGTAACCAGCAGGAAGGAAGATGGTGCTCAGTAAATATTGGGTGAAAAAAAAAATAAGTGTGGCAATCCTTCACCAAGCTCACCATCATTGCTGAAGGACCTTGGGACCAGCAGAGCAGGGTTTCTCCAACTTTAATGGGCATAGCACTTATCTGTGGATCTTATGAAAACCGCAGATTCTTATTCATCAATTCTAGAGTGGGACTTGCATTTCTAACAAGTTCCAGGAGATCCTATCACTGCTGCTTCGTGGCCCACTCTTGGGTAGCAAGGTAGTGGAGAACCAGATCATTAATTCTTCCCCACATCCTTCCCCAACGATCTCCTTCTGTGATAGCAGCCCACATAGGTGGTGTATCACTTCTATTGCCAACTTCTCTTTTAGGGAAATCGGGAGGACAGCATATCAAGCAAAATTTTGTTTATGGTTCCAGTAGCAACAAGGAGAGAGGGTGAGACTGGGTGTCACTGGGTGAGACATCTTGCTTCACATTGACAACTTACTGTGTAACTGGACTGTTCATCTCTCTTCGACTTTGAGCTCTTTAAAGACAAGGACCTTACTTAGTGATTTTACATGCCCATGACCTGTATAGTGCTTGGGACATACATTGTACATTTTCAACAGATATTTGTTGAGCAGAAATAGATTTCCCTTTGGTACACCCTAAAATGTCTACTGTACACAGCAGGCACTCAAAGAAAGCTTGTTGGATGAATTCATAAGGATAATGCAGTGGGCCTGTGTAGGGGAAAATATTATTTCTCATCAAAATCATCTCGGCAAGACCATCTCTTAGGGCTAGATGGGTAGTAAGGGAAATAACACTGATGTTAGATCAAGTCCTTGGAAATGAGTAGGCCTCAGCTGACGATCCAAATTGGTTTGGGTACCATCTGGTGCTATGACTGAAGCATTTTTCATGCTCACTAATAAAGAATTCAGACTGGCTTTAGGGAGAACGGGGTCAGACCAGTGACTTCCCCAGGGTTGAGCACCAAACCAGCACGGCAGGGGCTACAGAGGGAGCTGACCGGGGTTGCCGTTTCCTCCTCCCTCCCCATAAGGAAGCAAGCACGGACTCCAGGGAAGAGCTGGAGACCCCCGCTTTGTGAGGAGCCCAACAGGGAGTACCTGACCACAAGGCTGGAGCCATGAAAGGCTCCTTTCTCTGCACTTGGCTCATGAAAGAAGCCCTGTGGCTTGAATCCACCAGCTCCGCACAATCTCCAACAGCAGAGCAGCTCCGGGACCTGCGCACGGGCAAGGGGACAAGCGAAGGAGAAAGCTGCCAGCGGTGGGAACAAAAGCTCCCTCGCGTCGCTGGGGTTGCAGGGGACGTAGCCTAGGAGTTTTGCTTCCATGAAGGGGGGGCGGGGAGGAGCATTTGGAGTCTGGGATGGAGAGGACAGAAAAGAATTTTTATTCTTCGTAAGGAACTCAGGGAACCTGGATGGTGGCCGCAGAACTGCATTGACAGAGCCCATGAATTTCAAAACATAAGACGGGTGACCTGCACGGTCCCTGTTCCTCCAGCAAGCTTCCCGCCCCCTTCTTTACAGTCAGACCCCCAAGGAGATTCTCAGAAGAAGGGTTGTTCAAAGGTGGTTTTAGTCCCTTATTCCTTTTTGCTTTGTTTCCCCTCTTTTCTTCCCTTCGGCTGTCTGTCTGGAAGGGGTGAAGGCAGGCAGTGCCTCGTGACCAAGAGCTCGGTGAAGAACGGATCTGAAAATTATCCTCCAGCTTTACTTGGTACTTCAAACTATATAGAGAGATGTGGCCTTAACCTAATCATCACTAACATTTATTTTTTTAATCACTTACCACGTGACAGGAACCACTCTTAGTCCTTTACCTATGTTAATTCAATTCATCATAGAATCAATTCCTCATGGGGGAGGGGGACCATAATAATCACGGACACTTTAATGATGAGCAGTCTTAAACCAGGAAGGTCAAGGAACTGTCACAACTCTCCGTCACTCAGAGAATAAAGCGTGACGCCGGGACTCAAAGCCAGCAGGTCTGGCTCCAGAGCAGGCCTGTGACACTGAGCCAGGGGTCCCCCAAGAAGGGGACATCACCCCTGGCCTGTCACCATGGTGACTCCTTGCCGGGCAACCCTCTCTGACAACTGCTCGCCTTCTTCTGGCTTTGGCTTTCTCTGGATAACGCCTCGTGGTCATTCGCTTCTGTTTCATGCACGGAAGACAGTTCTCAGGCAACTGTGTGAGGCTCCAGAAACACCACTCCCGATGGCCCCAGTTCTGGTGCCCGAGTTCCTGTGCTCTGGGAGGGGAGGTGACCCTCTGAGTCCTCCTCTGTGTTCTTTCAATTACGCCATTCACCTCTCCTTCAGCGCGCTGTCCTCTGTTCTTCCTGACAACAGTTGGTGCCTACTTCCTGCACTGTATTTAGACGTTTCATCCAGTTGATTTCAGTGCCTGAAACCTGTCTTATTGATCTCAGCACCACCAGCAAACCCAAAAGCTGAGACTGCGCATAAACTTCATCTGTATTTCCCCCCACAGTGAAGCAGAGTTGTTGAATGAATCAATACATAAACAAACTACCTTTTCTTTTCCTTTCTTCTTAGTCTTCTGACCCCTGCAACTCAAAATTAAACTTTAGGTGGCTAAGAAGTGGTGGTGACAAGTACATTGTGAAAACATCAGAAACCAAGTGGTGGGGACCCAGTGCTGACTCCGCTCCTCATTTCCTGCTCAGACATTTCCCTGTACCACCTAGTCTGAGAACACTGACCTCAGGGGCCCACTTAGGGTGGATGGGCTGTTCCAGACTTTCAGAAGTGAAAATGTCCCATTTAGTGGGGAAGGAAAAGGAGACCCCTTTGAAACAATTTGAAACAACACTTCTGGACCAATATGCCAACTTAATACTCATGAAAACCAAAGCAAGTGGAAACCGAGAAGCTTATCTGCTAAACTGTGTTTTCTAAAGACCACAGGTTGTCTTTCTGCAGGTGTCCAACACAGAAGCTGGACATCAGAGGATACCACAGCGTGCCTGCCAGTTCAGCTCTGCTGTTTGAACTCCAAGAGCCAGGAGGTAGACTTGTCATTCTCCCTCTCTCTTCCAACCAGCCCCTTACTTGATCCATGTTCAGCCTTTCTTTGTACTGGGCACCATTTCTCCAGCAAAGGGGGTGCGAAGCATATAGGTTCTGGAGTCAAACAGTCTTTGATCCAAAGTTGGTTTCCATCACTTCTTAACTATGGGATCTTGGACACATTGTTTAATTTTGCTTATTTGTCTTGACAACGAAGTAAGGCACTATGGAGAAGGACTTAGTAGAACTTCTGGCTTATGTAATTTTGAGCAGCATTGACCACATTCTCCACTTTTCTTCTAGCTCCTTCCACTTTCTTCCTCATGTTCTTACCTTTTTAGACCTTCCATTTGACAGTCTTTGCAATTTCTCCTTAACTACTTATAGCTATTCTTCACAACTTTTTTTTTTTCTAAATTCCAGCTCCAAGTTAAAAAAAAAAAAAAACAAACAGAGAAGTTACAACAGTATGCATCCTGGAAATGATAAATGGAAAAGCACTGCCAATGAGCCATGGCCTGAGAAGGAATAACGTGTCACTGAGTCTCCACAAAGTCTGGAGGCACCAGCTGGGAGGGACACCTGTGAAGGAACAAGCCAGTGTCTCCTTCGTTCAGGAGATACCTTAGCCTCAGGGGTTGGAGCAGCCCTGATGGGCCGTAGGGCTGGGCCCTGATGCAGTGTCACATATGGGAGAACACAGGGAAACAACACCCCGAAACATGAATCAAGAGAGTGGACTTGGAGTCTCTAATTGAATGTATGTGTCTCTAAGCCTTTGTTTCTTTGGACAACGTTAGGGTTCCTCTAAGACCCCTCTATTTGGTTGGCCTCTTGGCCAAAAGACACAACCAAGCCAAAGACTGGGAAAAGGAAAGGTTTTACTTTCAACATGTAAGGAGAACACTGGGGATCTTCCCAAAGCAGTGTCTCCCTGAACTACAGACCTGGGCAAGTTTTAAGTTATTCATGAAGGGGCTTGAGCAGTGAGGAATACAGCATTAAATTGGGGGGAAACTCATCTTAAAGTGACAGTCCAGGTCAAAGTCACAAGGGCCAGCAAGGGTCCACATCACCAATTCTCTGGCTCTGGTTGGTTTGGTGTCTGAGTGCACCAAGGGCATTTGATCCCACGAAGATATATCAAGAATGAGCACCAGGTAAATATGTATGTTGACTCAGACCTGGGAGTTTTGTCGTGGATTTATTGTCCCTGATATAAGTAGGCTGTCTCCCAGCCTGAGAGTGGCTATTTTTTCTTACATTCTTTCCCAAGATGGCCAGGGACCTAAAATGACTTTTCTTGTGTCAAGAAAGCTATATTTTGGGCACCTGGGTGGCTCAGTCAGTTAAGCATCTGCCTTCAGCTCAGGTCATAATCCCAGGGTCCTGGGATCAAGCCCAGCATCAAACTCCCTGCTCATCATGGAGCCCGCTTCTCCCTCTACCCTTCCCCCCACCCGTGATCCTCTCTCTCTCTCAAATAAATAAAATATTAAAAATAAAATAAAATAAATAAAGCTATATTTTTCTTTCTTTTTCTGAGGACCCCTCATTCTGCTTATACCTTGAAGGTTCCTGGCTGATTTCATAGCTTCTGCTCTCTGGAATGTTATAACCATGAATATTCTTCAGGTAGGCCTCCTGAGAATGTATTTATGCTACCAGAAACTGCATGTTTACTTTTGCTGCATTGCAGTAACGGGAAAAAGAATGACAAGAAGACAAGATGGTATTGGGCAAACAAGCTAATATGAATTATACTCAAGCCTGGCTTTAGGAAGCACTCAGTTCAATTGTCTGCATCTCTACGTTTTTAGCACGAGGAACAGTAAATGCACCCATAACATATATGATAGAAATCTGTGCTCACAGAAGGCTAGCTCGTAAGGGAGTTTCCAAAGAAGAAAAACTCAGCCGTATCTGGGTGGAGAAAACAGCCAGCAGGGAAAGCTTTATGGAGAAGGTAGTGTTTGAGTCGGACCTTAAGGGATGACCAGGATTTGCCAGGTGCGTGGAAAAGAGAGCAATCCAGATATGAGTTCCTCAGGAACCAAGCCCAGGAGGGCATGTATAGGATATATTTTTAAAAGAGTGAACAGTTCAACTTGGAAGGAATGTGGAGACTATTTAAGGAAATAATGAATATAAGAATAGAAAAAGCCAGAGGAAGGGAGCAGGGGATGATGTTTTTCAGTTTAAGGAATTTCAACGGTGGGGAGCCAGAGAGCTGCCAAGGTGCAGAAGACAAGCTTGTGTCTGCTTTCTCATGGGAACTGGTCCTCAGAGTGTACATCCAATTGCTACTGGCCTTACATGAGCATTGAGGATTCTGCCTCTCCCACTTAGCTCTTTCACTTCTCCCCTCCATTGATAGGTGACTGGGTGAAAGATTGATAGCAAACCGGCTATCAATTCAGAGATCATCTGGCTCATGCTCCCATTTTATGGATAGGAAAACTGAGTCTCAGAGAGTTCCCAAGGCCAGTCAGTCCAAGAAGGTCTCATACCTCAACCCATCTCCAGGGCTTTTTCCACCTCTAAAGGTTGCTTCCTCTGGTGAAATGATTCCCTCCTTTTCTCTCTCTGCACTCCAGGGCTAGTTTCCTCATTAGCATTGTTAATGTACTTTGGAAACAGGCCTGTTCTGTAGCAGAGTAATGGCTTTGCTAAGCAGCAGCTTCCTTTAACCCACTTTCCTCTTAAAGAGCAAAGAAGACTGCTTGGCTCTCCTCCAAGAATTCTTGGAATATTTAACCCAATGGCTACCCAGAGAAAATATGAAGTCAGCACAATACGGCTACCAAAGCAGGGAAGAGTGGAGAGGGAGTGACCTCCTAATGAAACACAGATAATTGGGCAGAACCTTCCTCTCCAGAAGTCTTTGGAAATAGACGAGGTGATGTCAATCTATGCTTCCTTGAGGTAGGTCAGAGGTTAACTGACTCAAGGGCGGGAAAATGGAAGTCATGGCTTGGGTGACTTCAAGTCCCCAAATATGTTTGTGTGATAGATCTTATATTGTGATTAATCCAAATTTTAAAGGTGAAATGTATAAGCATCTCAAAATGGTTAAGCTCATATGTAAAACTGTATTTCATAGTAACCAAATAGCATCTTGTAGGAAATGTGTGTATTCATTTTCAGTTGCTGTGTAACAAATTACCACAAACTTTGTGGCCTCAAACAACACACATTTATTATCTTACGGTTCCCATGGGTCAGACCTGGGTCTGGCACAGTTGGGTTCTCTGCTCAGTGTTTCACACTCTGAAATCAAGGTGTCTGCAGACTGATATTCTTACCTGGAGCTCAGGATTCTGTTCCTGAAGCACATTGAGGTGGTTAGCAGAATTCAGTTACTTATAGTTGTAGGACTGAGGTCCTTGCTTGCCCGATGTCTGTCAACTGGGGACCTCCCTCTGCTCTTAGACACTGCCCTCAGGTCAGAGCCCTGTGGCCCCCTCTATCATCTGTTTATAATGAGGCTCTTCTAAGGAGGACTCACTATTGTAGATAATCTTCCATTTGCTTAACTTGACTTCAACTACAGACTTTTAATGATATCTACACAATTCGTTTTGCCATGTAATATAGCATAATTATGGGAATGCTGTGCCATCATAAGTACAGATCCCACTGACACTCACAGGGAGGGGATCACAGAGAGAGCATGTACACAGGGTGGGGGTGTGGATCAGGAATCTTGGGGATCGTCTTAGAATTCTGCCTAACTCGTTGTGTATGTATCCTCTCTTCCCTTCCAGTCTGTGAGCTTCTTCAGGACAGGGATCAGAATTTAAACTGTTGGTTGTATTAACAAAAGAAAGAATTGATTGAAATTACTTTTCCCAATCTCTTAAATGTCTTTAGTTTAGATCTGGTTATGTTAAGACTTTGTCACCAATTATTATTAAGCATTGATTTCCATAAAGAGCTGGAAGTTTATATCGACAAAGGCTTGTCAATATAACTGACACTTTTAGGGACCCAAATTTCATAACATCTGTATAATGACTAATTCCTTTTCAGAGTTTGCCTATTCATCAGCGAGTATTTATTGGAAACCAATCATGTATGTGTTGAGTAACACCCTTGACTATATGGAAGCCAAAACAGAAGTGTACCAGACATCCTCTTTTTTCCTCAAAGAGCTTACAGCATAGTAGGGAGGATAGCTCAAATAATATTTTTAAAAAACTCAAAACAGCACAGTTTATATGACTAAACGGAGTGTTACTGTACAGGCTGCAAAAGTTACAGAAGTGGGTAATCAAGATGGCCTGAGGCAGGAAGAGAAGTTTCTAAATTATATCCGTTCTCAAAAGCCAGGCAGAGTGATTCGATTTGATGGGTTAGACAAGCCAGCTGTTGAAGGTCTTGAACGAGGACAGAAAGCAATGAAAACTGTACAGAAGTAACAGGAGTATGAGAGGTGTTCGCAGCGTGGATCGAGGGGGAACGGAGAGTCGTGGAGATCACCTTGAAATCTAACATGGTGACCCAGAGGTGAGTTGGTTAGAGCCTGCACCGTGTGGCAGAGCTAGGAATCGACGGATGGTGTAATGAGATATACTTGAAATGAGAATATAGCAGAATTTGGTTTGACCTGATTTTGTAGATAAAACAGCAACCGCGGGTGGCACCTCAAAGCCCATTTCCTTTTCCCTTCTTTGGCAAATCGCGGGACTACATTTCCCAGCTTCCCTGGCGGGGAGGTGTGGCCACCACGCTGAGCCCTAGCCAATCGGGAGGGCCTATCCTCGGAAACCCCCTGCAGGAAATCCTCCATCCCTTTCTTCCCTTCTACCTGGCTGGGTTGGAGTCAGTGCTGGGCTCCCCAAAATGGCGCTGTGGGGAAGGACCATCCTGCACACCTGGTCTCCCACCCTGTGCTGTTCTGTAAAGAGAAAACTTCAACAGAATTTGAATCAGTTTACATATTTTGTTTATTTATTTTAGAAATCAGACTAACCATTGTCTTAGAAATAGTGGCGCCACCAAGAGAAGTAGTGGGTTGGGTAGGGGAAGTCCATCTGGGGGCTGTGGGAAATACCAGAAGAGAATAGAAGGTTTATTAGGGAGCTCGTGGTACAACAGGATCGAAGCTTAAAAGCAAGGACTCCACAGGAAATAGATTTGTCCCCTGAAAGTAAAGTTTGTTAGCACCCCAGAACAGAAGACTTCTCAGATGAAGGGAGTGTAAGAAAGGAGAGGGGTTGAGGACCGTGTCTTACATATATGTTCATAGTTAAGCAGTGGAAGGAGGTGGAAGAGCCAGTGGAGAACTGGGAGAGGAGCTTTAGCGATACAGGAAAATAACAGATTTTCCAACAGCTCAAGTTTGAAATCTGATTTTGACCTAAGGGTGTTCCTGATGCACCTCTGACCACTAGCCAGCAAGCCCGGATAGCCTCGCCATCTTGGACCTACGGCCATGCTGCCATGGAATCAGCCACCACCGCTCATTGCCTGACTCCTTCAAATCCATTGGATGCCCCTTAACTCTCAAATGAAGATGTGGGAAACTGAACTGGCCAGAAAACAGGCAACATTAGGGAGGAAGAAAAACCACAAAATCTGATTTATGACAACATTATTATTTCTGTCTTTGCTTGACTAAAAATTTCTTTATACACATTTGGACCTCTCATCCGTTTTACTTTGTCATCACTATATCTTAACTTTTAACTGCAAAATATTAATTAATTGTTGTCTATGTGAGGTCAAACCATCTCTCATTTTTTTTCCATGAAATTGTTCAAATAACCTGGCTTTTGTTGGTATTATATCGGCACAATCTCAGGGGCAGCCATACAAACCAAAAGAAATAGCTAAAGTCTGGGTGCCTGGGTGGCTCAGTTGGTTAAGCAATTGCCTTTGGTTCAAGTCATGATGGTGGAGTCCTGGGATCGAGTCCTGGGATCGAGTCCCCCATCCAGGTTCCTGCTTCGCAGGGAGTCTGCTTCTCCATCTGACCCTTCCTCTTCTCGTGCTCGCTCTCTCTCTCTCTCTCTCAAATAAATAAGTAAAATCTTTAAGAAAAGAAAGAAATAGTTAAAGTCTAATTTTGAACTTGGTTTGTTTGATAGTAATCATTCTATGAAAGGAGTAGTACATTTTGATTTGTTCATGGTTTAAAAGTAAAACCCTAAAAATGGGGATGGTTTGGTTCTTTGCTAAGGAAATAAATACAAGTTGTTTTTGTTGTTGTTAATAATAATAATTACACTTAAGGATAGTCCTTACTTAAAGGAAAAAGAGGTTTAAAGCAACAAATCTGTCTTTAAATTAAATGTCAATTGCACAGAAATTTCAAAACAAGAATAATTTTGCATAAGGGGTAAAAAAACCCAAAAACATGTCTATGTTTAACTGGCCGGAAGATATATTGTTAATAATTCTTACAAGTGGCTTAAGGAGTAAAACCTTAGGCAGAGAGGGAAAACATGCCTATCAGTCAGGTAGCTCACAAAAAAAACTTGAACACAGTCTTGCAGACAATCAACAAATACACCTTGTCCATCTGATCCTCTTGCCCATTCCCCATGGAGAGGCCAAGTTCCAGGCTCAGTGGTCAGCACCACATTTAACTCAACTATGTGGGGAATGAAACTGCAGAAGGATGTGATTTACTTAAGGTCACATCTACATGATACCAAAGCCATGCACCACTGCAATCAATCCAGTCAAAACAATCAGTCAAGTTAGAGAAAACAAATAAGTCAGATTTATTATTTAACAATGCTGACAAATCTTGTGAATTATCTGAACTCTTCTATCTCCCTTGGTGATTTTTCCCACAGGAGAAAGGCAGAGGTCCTAGATACAGGATGACTTCACTTATTCTCTTTATCATGCAAAGCACCACTGTTCTCTCCTCTCCTTTTTTATACAGTGTCACTTTTCCCAACTTTCAAGTAGACAAAATAACAGTGATGGAAATGACTCAGTGATCTTTTTAATTTCTCAGGCTCTTTCAACCTCCGTAGACTGACTTTAATGCAAATCAAACTTGGGTGGATTATACATTACCTACTGAAAAATAGTTTCAATTAGAAATTTAATTACACTGTCTTCAGGAAATGGAAACGACATTTTCTTTGAATTTTATACATTATGGAAACCTCCAAAGTGCTATAAATCTGCTAATTGATTTCTGTACCTGTAATGTTTGATTAGGTGTATTTTATTGTCTTCTTGGTTTTAATTAACCCTGGGCTTGTCAAAATGCTTCCAGCGACAAAGGATATATGATGAAGTGTGATAAACTCTATTAACAGAGGCTGACTTTTGTCAGTAATTGCTCTCATGCACAAGAGTTATTAGAAATTAGCACACAGAAAAAAAAGAAACTGTACTTTTGGTAACAACTTTTATTGGCAACCATAAATCTGGGGATTGCCCCCTATGTGCTGGTGATAAGCAAATGTGAGTGACCATAGGGTCCTATAGAAGATCAATCACTCAGTAGATGTCATATAAATATTAAGAGTGACAAAATAGAAAGAATTATGAAGTCTGAGTGATAAGAGCCAAAATTGTAACATCCCTAACTGTTCAGATTAAGAAACTGGATCCAGAAGGTGGACATAAATGTTAACTCCAAGCTATAACCACAGCAGCGGACCTAAAGCAGATATTCACTAGGTGCTTATGCAACTGATGTCAGAATAAATTAATCAGTCAATGAATTTTCTCAGATGAACAGGATTGCTTTTCATTTCCCAATCATTTTAACTGTAATTCCCTAGCAAGGTGGCCAATGCAGATCTTTCTGTTGAAAATAGGAACTTTTATGTTCCACTAGTTACTGTGTCAGAAACAGAAAAGAGGGGAACAACTTGATGCATTTGTCCAAATATTACAATAACTTTTGTTTTCTTTACAGTCTGATATGGCAGACCCATACCAGCGAAGGCTCTTTGGTTTTAATCTCTAAGATACTGAGAGAAGCACTTCTTCATAAAAAATATCCCCTGAAAACTTGTTTTACACGGATATCATTTTAGAACCCTGAACACCTGGGTGTGTGATATAATTTAATGTAACCAGATGACTTTGCCCAATCAGATTAGACAATTACCCATGATGCCTGGATCTTGGAAGCAATCTCTGGGTTGGTGATCACTATAGTGGGTATCCTGGTGTTGGTGATACTGGAGGTGACTGGTCATAGCAGTATGGCAGCCAGATTACTCTCCTTACTGAATCAAAATTTGCTCTAGTGACAACATATGCATTAAGACCTCAAAATTCTCAACTAATGGAAATATTACTATAAAGTCAATCAACATTATTGCTATTGATATTCATTTTTTAGAAGTATGTTTATTGAGTGTGATCACCATGGCAAGGCACTATGCTAGGCCATTGAGGAGACACAAAGATGGATTAAAACATGAATTACAGTCAAGACCATTATGGATTTTCTTTTACGAGAAGGGATAAAATAGACTAGGCAGGAAATAAGTGAACTCATATATGTGAAGTTCTTAGAACAGTGCCTCATAGACTAAAATTCAGCAGAAGTGCTGAGTTTCAAGTACTAGGTATTATTAGGAAGTGATACATATATGTGAGTTAAGTGAGATTATTTCTGTATGAAGATACAAGGAAAATTTTGTGGGGAAAATGGCATCGCAGTAAGGCTTTGAAGTATGCTTTCAGCTTTAATAAATAGAATGATCAGAAAGTATAATTCAGGGAGAAATGCAAAACCTTCTCTTTGGCATGGTCAGAAAAGAATAAATTTCCTGGGTGACTGTAAGAAAATGGAGGGGAGGAGCTCATATCACAGAGGAGAAAGCCCGTTTATGCCAGGCTGAAGAGTCTAGAACTTCTCAGGATAGGTGACACATCTGGTAAGTTGCTGACTATTTGTGATGCACCACAGTGTGCTCTACATCCCAAATTCAGGGTGACCCTACCCCAAGAACCCTCCTAGACAGAGCTTGGTCTTCCTGTAGAATGAACCCATAAGAGAAAGAGGAGAGCAAACACGGGAAGTGGTGTTGGGAGGACCAACTGGTCTCCCCAGGTTCTGAGAAGCTGCAGAAGTACCTGGCATCTAAGTTTAAAGAGCTTGAGATAAAGAGGGGATGACCTGCTGGCCACTGTGCCCCTGACCCATAACTATTGCCATCACTATTTCAACTTCATCACAGACACTGACCCCATGTAGAGCACATGGCAGTTGAGCCTGAGCCCAAAGAGCTAATGGAGCAATGTCCCGAGGAAGAAATAAAACAAATATTCAAAGAAAGGAAGAACAAGGCAAGCACCAAGCCCAAAGTTCCTCCTGGTGAAGAAGTCTTGGAGATGATGGCAATGTGAACAACATAATGATGATGATAATGTTATGAGCACTTAAGGAAAGTGAATTACAGCACAGTTACTTTCTACAACTTGAAATACACATTTCGAATTTTGAATTTCAGTTGATGCAACCCAAGAATTCTATATCCAGCCAAGATAGCACTCATCTATCTATTAAGATAAGAGAACAAGGGGCACCTGGGTGGCTCAGTCAGTTAAGCAACTGCCTTCTGTTCAGGTCGTGATCCCAGGGTCCTGTGCCTGAGCCCCGAGTCAGGCTCCCTGCCTCGCAGGGAGTCTGCTTCTCCTTCTCCCTCTGCCCATACCCCCACCCCTGCTGAAACTCTCTCTCTCTCTTGCTCTCAGTCTCTCTCTCTCTCTCTCTCTATATATATATATATATATGAATAAAATCTCCTTAAAAAATTAAGAGCTGGATATACAACAACTTAGAAATTACACCATTCACATACTCTGAGAAAAATATTAATGGAAAGGACTTTAAACAGCAAGTGAATCCCAAGGAAGAATTTAAGTTAGGGGAAGATACAAAGGAGAGGAAAAAGAAGCAAGGGATGGACCTGGCAATATGTATAATTGAGTCTGAAATGATGAGTCTGAATGATGACAGAACAATGGACCAGGAGCAGCCTCACTGTGAGATCAGAATTCCTAGAATAGAAAGCATATCCTGCAAAGAAAAACCTAAATATAGTTTGAAATTAAAGGTATAAAATAACTTCATCAATACCTAGGGGTTGTAAATCTTGGGGATGGGTGAATAAATTATGAAAATATAACCTACTCGGGAAAGAGAGGAAAAGAAAAAACAATCTGAAGATCTCATTTTTCTGAGGTGGGGAAATCAGCAGATGAACAACGTCTTGGAAGGAAGAGATAGTTGGCATTTTGTTTTCAAAGAATAGCAAAGAAATACATACAACAAGTAAGTGCAGGCACTTTTAAAATACTCGTTGAAGCAATAAATTGTAGGTGCTGAGAAAGAGAAAAGCAGCATGAGTTGAATAGAAAACGATTTTAGAACTTCCAAACCAGAGGAAAAATAATTGTTGCTATGAACATTTTGTACGTGTGTCCTGTTACAGCTCCAGCAAGCGTATCTATTGTGTACATATACAGGGTAGAATTCGTGACTGTTTAACTCTCAAAATGATGCCAAACTGGTTTTTGAAGTAGAGAGAACTGTGTGAGAGGTCCTTCCTGTCCACATCTTCTTGCAGAGTTGGAGATGATGTAAATGTGCGTCTATTGCAGACTTGTAAATGGTTGTCCATACAACACGTATAAAATGGCAAATCATGTAAGATCTTGATTTGCATGTATGATGGTGAATATTTCTCCGTGTTTGTATTGGCTCTATGAGTCCCTTTCTGGTGAAATGCCTGTTCATAACCTTTACCTGTTTTGCAATTGTTTGTACAAAAAGTACATAATCAAACAGATCTGGTGGGCCAAAGTATATAGGACCATGGGAAGAGCATGATACAATAAAAAGTTAAGTTTCACCCACACAACCCGTGTGTGTGTGTGTGAAAGAGAGAGAGAGAGAGAGAGAGAGAGAGATTTGCAACTTTAAAAAAAGGAGAATGAAAATTTATTTCATTTTTCCATGGAATATTTTTAAAAATCTAACATGTAACTGTCATAAAACAATTTTGACAATTCTCAGAAGAAAAATTTTTATAATTTATTTCAATAAAATTGGCATAGAGATTTCAACTCTTAAGAAATTAATTGGGTGCCTGGGTGGCTCAGTTGGTTAAGCCTCTGCCTTCAGCTCAGGTCATGATCCCAGGATGCTAGGATAGAGTCCCACATCGGGCTCCCTGCTTGGCGGGGAGCCAGCCTCTTCCCCTGCCTGCTGCTCTCCCTGCTTATACTTTCTCTCTCTCTGCCAAAAAAATAAATAAAATCTTAAAAAAAAAAAAAAGAAATTAAGAAAAGTAGCCTACAAAGCCACTGATCCAAAAGGTGGTCAAAATTGAAACTCGGAGTAAAAAATGAGAGTATGATTCCTATTATAATCTATAATAGCTAAAAGAAAACTTATTAAATGTTATTTAAATATTTATTTTAAATTTAACAAAAAGAAAAACATGTATTTTTCAATAAAAAATAGTGATGAAGGAGCTTAGGACTCAACTTAAGAACTTTACAAAAGGAACAAAAGGGTGGTGTCTGTGTGGCAGGTAAGCCTCCAGCTCTTGGTTTCAGCTCTGGTCATGATGTCAGAGCTGTGAGATCGAGCCCCTCATCGGGATCCAGGCTCGGTGACAGAGCCTGTTGAGATTCTCCCTCCCCGTCTGCCCCTCCCACTCAGGTGCTCTCTCTCTCTCTCTCTCTCAAATAAATAAATAATTTTTTTTTAATAAAAGGAACAATTGGATTCAAAAGAAATTAGGAGATAATTAATACAAATAAATGCCACAATTAAAACCAAAAAGTTAGAGAGGATTCATAACTCCAAGATCTGTTTGAAAGAACTATTTCTTAAAACTCAACTTCCTGAAATCCTGTTTAATGGGAAAAGAAGGAGATAGGAAAAATATAAAACTCAAAAAAACAAGAAAGAGACAAGAGATCTTGAAAATTAAGAAAGAATACAATCTGTGCCCTGTGGAGCCTTGTTTGAAAACTTAGAGAAAACTCAATTTACTAATAAAATGTAAATGAATTAAAAAAAGACCTGTGAAGAAATAGATAATTTGAATAGGACCAGATGTCACAGAAGAATTTGGAAAATGATTAAATTCTATCCTTTATATTTAGTATTGTTTAAGTACTTCAAACAGTAAAAAAAAATGGGAAACTCTGCAATTTATTTTATGGAAAGAATATATAACTTTAATACTAAAATCTGAAAAAAAAATTACAGAAATCAAGAGCTGAGTACATCATTGTAAGTTTTTTAATTTTGTAAAGAAATAACCACATGGGCTTCCAGTCAGGAAAAAAAAAAAAAAAAAAGCAAACAAAAACTATAACAACAACCAAAAAACATAAATAAATAAAAGCCAACAAACACAAACTGTTGACTACAGGGGCGGGGGAAACGGGGGCTCAGATTTCTCCTTTTAACATTAAATGCTTGAAGATCAAAAAACAATAAATCGTAACTACTGAGTATAAAGGAAATGACTACAATTCAGAGTCCATATTCAGTGAAATTGTAATTCACACGTAGGAAAAAGATACTCTCAGATACACAAGGACTAGGAAGAGATAACATTTATGCACCAAGGTTGAAAATACTTTAATCCATGTGGTTTTCATTGAGGAGTGAATTAATATAAAATGATAAAGAAGGAAATGCTGTGAGTTGATACTGATCTAAATGATTACTGAAAATACATTTTAAGAAAGGAACAATAAAAAAAATTCTCATACAATAAAAACAATCTAGAAGACAGGGAGAAAAACTTTTTCATCCATTCCATTTTCTCATATTGCAAGGTTGTTAATTTTAACTACTGGGGGTGAGATAACATGAAAGGACCAAAGGTTTGGTCTTTGAACTCCTTTTCTTTTTGATCTGTACTTACTTACTTCTTTGATAATCCTGTCCAGTCTGATAGTTTTAACTAATATCAATACACTGTTGTCCTCCAAATTTATGCCCCTAGCCGTGATCTCTCCCCTGACTTACCATGACCTAATCTCCATCTCCACTTGAGTCTCTAATAGACATCTCAGACTTAGCAAAATCAACCCAAACGCAGGTGCCCTACATTCTCAGTCTTCCTCCAACTTTCTTTAAAAAATATTTTATTTATTTATTTAACAGACAGATCACAAGTAGGCAGAGAGGCAGGCGGTGGGGGGTAGAGGGGAGGGAGTGTTGGGGAAGCAGGCTTCCTGCTGAGCAGAGAGCCAGATGCAGGGCTCGATCCCAGGACCCTGAGGTCGTGGCCTGAGCCGAAGGCAGAAGCTTAACCCACGGAGCCACCCAGGTGTCCCTCAGTCTTCCTCCATCTTAACAAGTGGCCCCATTTGTACAGCAGCTCAAGCCAAAAATCCCCCAAATGATGCTTGACTTCTGTCTTCCTCTGATGCCCCACACCTAATCCCTATTCCTTCGTGTCTCTACCCTGCATGCCCAGAGAATCCTGCTCTCTTCTACCCTCTGTGCCATTTACCACCCTGGTCGTGTCCTTCATCTCTCTTTTTCAAGAGACTCCTAACAATTTTCCCTCTTCCTCCGGATACTCTCCATGCACGAGTCAGCAACCTTTCTAAAATACATTCGATCACACCCCTGCTCTGCTCCATACCTTCACCTCCCACTTCAGAGTTAAATCCAAAGCTCTCAGCAGCCTCTTCATAGTCCTACCCAGTCTCATGCCCTGCCCTCGCCCCATTTTCTATGACCTCATATCCGCCAGGCCCCCCAACAGTACTGCTAGAGCAGTACTCAACTCCTTGCCAGGGGAGTTCCCAGGTCAGGCACTTAGCCACTGCTGTTCACTCTCCTGGGAAAGAGCAGCAAGCAAGCAAGCAAGCAAGCCTTTGCATCTTCTGTCGAATGTTACTTTATGGAAGACGTCCTTTCTGATCACCTGCATAAATTAAAGCACAATCCCCATTTCCTATTTTAATATCTCACTCTGTTCTTTTTCTTCACCAGCACTCATTACCATTGGACATATTGACTTTTAGACATTTATTGTATTAAAGTCCATCCCCACTAAAAGGTAAGCTACATGGGTACCTACCCACGGTGCTTCTGAGCTGAGGTGCCTAGCACATAACAGCACTCAATAAATATTTATTGAGTAAGTGAATAAGATAATCACTAGCAACACACACACAAACACACACATACATACACACACACACACACACACACACACCCTACAGAGCTGCATTCCTAGCAGCATTATTGACTGGATACGAATTCTATGGAATATTAGCAAAAGATGTCAAGCTTAGGGAATGTCATGTTAAATGAAATTACTTGGATTCTTGATTCATTCAATACATATTTATGGCGTACTTACTCTTTGTATAGAATAGGTAGATGCTGAGGTTCTGTTGATGTACAAGACAGACAAGTTCTTGCTTTTATGGAGTTTACCATCCATCCAGGTAAACAACAATTAATCAAATTATTATACAAGTAACTATTTAATTATTTGTTCTTATAACTAGTGCTACAGAGGAAAAGCACATGATGTTTTGGGAATATAGAATGTGGACCTGATCTATAGTTTGGAAGGTTTCCCCAGTGAAATGGTACTTGACTTGTGAACTGGAAGAATGAGTTATCTAGGTGCAGAAGTAAGAAAAAGAACCCTGGGCAAAAGGAACAATTTGTGTGAAGGTCTGAGGCAGGATAGAACTTGGCATATTCTCAGAACAAATCAAGTCCGACAGTGTCATGAGGTCAGTAGGGACCAGACTGCAGGAGTTCACAAGCTGTGCTAAGGGTCTGGGATTTGGTCTAAAAGCAATGGGAAACCACTGAAGAGTATTAAGCAGGACTTCACAGAGCCCTTAAAATACTCTACAAATTACAAATCTCTAAGAAGAAGCATTTCTTCAATTTATTTGATTACAAAAACTACTTTTTGTATAGCATCTCAATAGGGCTATTATTCTATAGAACATATTTTGGGAAATGCTACAATAGAGGAAAAGTTATTAAGGAGAATATCTAAGTAGAAAAATAAGAAGAAAGCATATAAAAATAAAATGAGACTTTATAGATCAACTGGGTCCATAAATATATATGGATTAAGTTTTATTGCTAAAGGAAAAAAATCACATATTGGTTTCAAACTCCAAATCCAACGTCGTGCTGTCTATAAAAATTAATCTAATATAGCTTCCATAGAATACAGCCTCTCCATTCTTAATTATTTACCCAAAAGGAATGAGAACATATGTCCGCACCACTACTTGTACATGAAAGTTCATAGCAACTTTATCTGTAATAGCAAAAACTGTAAATACCCCAGATGTCTGCTAGGAGGGGAATCGATAAGCAAACTGTGTTGTATCCATATAATAGAATATCACCTAGCAATAAATAGGAATGAACTACTGACATATAGAGAAGCGTGGATGAAATCCAAAAATCATTATGCTGAAAAAAGGAAGGTAAACACAAAACAGTATATATTGTATGATTTCATTTATAGAAAATTCTAGAAGATGCAGAATAGTTTACAGTGTCAAAATAGAAATCAATGGTTGCCTGGGGCCAGGGCAGAGGAAGAGATGAATTGCAAAGAGGCACAAGGAAACTCTGGGGAAGGATAAAATGTCCTGTGTCATGACTGGGGTTGTGGTTTCTTGAGCACACACATTGGCAAAATTCATCTCATTGTGTGCTTTAAGTGGGAACAGTTTATTTTATGTAAAGTTTATCTCATTAAAACTATTAAAAATTGAAGAGGAAAAAAGATCATTCTAAAGCTGGGAGCATATCTGTTTGGTTGCCACCATGAACCTGGTACTTTGTATATGCCCAGTGCATGGTAGATGTTCAGTAAATAAGGAAATAATTTGGTTAACACAAAAGGTGCATTTGTTTTAATGGATATATAGAAATTTGTATCTTATGGAAGGAGAACACATATTTGTACAGTTGGCCATAAAGTAGACTCCAACACTCTCTTAAGAACAATGCTGAGAAACTAGGAAATGACAAAAAGACAATGGCAAAGCTGTAACAATTTGAAAAAATGTAAACACTTATTTCCAAGAGGAAATAAATGAGAAAGAAGAAGGGGAACAAAAAGATACAAATTCAGAAGCAAGAAAGGTTTACAAATACAGTTGAAACTGAAATATTTTTTAAAATATATAAATGATATAATCTAACAATTCGAAAAATGTACCTGAAATGAACGTATTTCCAGAAAAGCTAAATTATCAAAACAGTCCAGATGAGATAGGAGATTTGAATAGACCAGTATTAGGAGGATATTGTGTACATTGTCAAACATTAGAAAAGGTACAAGCAAGCATAAAAATAGAAATTATAGCTCATTATCACTTACAAATTTAGATACAAAAATTCCAACAAAAACATTAACAAAGAGTCATATAACACATTAAAAATTATTCATGATCAAGTAGAGTTTGTTCCAAGGTTAAGGTGGAGGAAAAGCAGCAATAAATAGTTGTTTTATTTTTGTTAAGTGCATTTAAAAAAAAGTTACTTTTCAGTGATTTTTCACCTTAAATATGTTCATGTTATTTAAAAGAGAAAAAACATTGAACAATGATTGTAAAAAAAAAAGTATCTAATAAAAGTAAGCAGCAATTCATAA
Organism: Martes martes; assembly: GCF_963455335.1. Classification (NCBI taxonomy): domain Eukaryota; kingdom Metazoa; phylum Chordata; class Mammalia; order Carnivora; family Mustelidae; genus Martes; species Martes martes. The sequence continues at coordinate 7,341,792 of NC_137903.1, read as the reverse complement.
CAAAAATTCTAATTAAAATTGGATAGAATGAACATTTCTAAAAACAGTAAGAAGCATGAAACAGAAATTGGTAACAAATGTAGAATTATATGATGAGCCAGTGAGTGTATTTCTCTAAAGCCAGAAATGAGAGAAATGCCTGCCTCATCACAAGTTTTACAGTATTCTGGAATTAATGGTTAATGAAATAAATAAAAAGAAATATATATAAATATTTAATTTATTTTTAATCAAATTATATTTATTAATTTATATTTTAATTTGAATATACAAATAAATATATATATATTCCAAGAGATTCAACCGAAATAAAAATAACTATTAGAATTACTAAAGAATTCAGCAAGTGGCTCAATACAAGATTAACATTAAATGGCTTTCTTTGATACTGACAAATCATCTGGAAACTGTAATTGAAAAAGATACCCTGTGCTTATACATCAGCAGAAAAAGTATAAAATATCCAGAAATAAATATGTAAGGAAATGCGTAGTATTAATGAGGAATAGAACGTAAGATTGTGTCGTACTTTTGTAATTCTGACATGTATGCTTAGTTCTTTCAGCATTTGCCTTTATCCAAGGTACAAGGAAGGAATTTTACTTACCTCGTCCTCAGAATAGGCAGGTAGCCTCTGATATCTACACTGCCCATTTCCCATCATTTTGAAACATCACAGTGACCATCTAATACATTCGTATATATATGACGCTTTTTACTAGGCTACTCATGCTAGGCCACCGAGTCGATCAATTTACATATTTCTGATCTGATCATATAAATACTTTTATGAGAAAATAATATTTACTAGAGGATTCCAATCTACTGGTTAAAAACCCCTCCTGTAAAACATAAATTAAAAATTATTGGAGTGTCATTAAACAGACTTCAGAATTCTGGGGCCAGGTGGTTTTCCGTTGAGAAATCCTGCGTGCATTAGTCTAAGAAAGTGGATTCTTTCACTGTCAGCATGCCCCGCCAACCTTGTTTTTGAAACTGTTATTAAATATAATGAGAAGTTGATCTTCACAGAAAGTTCCCACCTTCTCTCTTTGCTGACCTAGTTTGAAGCCCAGCAAGTTGTTGCTCAGCTTTTAAAAAAACTGGTGACGTTCTCCAGGGGGTTTTAAAACACTAGTGCCAGGTGCGGCACATTTCTACAAAGGCACCGCTCAGCATTTCCAAGCGATTCCAACTCTTCCCTAGGCTGAAGCTAGCAGTTCTGTCAGTCTGTCTCCAAGGGGGCTAGAGGTCCCACCAGGAAAGAAAAGAGTCTTGCTTATTTAATTTTGATTTGCTTTAGAAAGCAAATACATACAAATTTTAGTAAGCGCCTATGAGGACTCGTTTTTAACCTGGTAACTATTTCATTGTTTCAATATATGTGGGCATCACCCTTCCTGTTTCCAAGGAGATTTAACTCTACCCACAGACAAAAACACAGGTGGATCAGAAAGGCTCCCTTTTATGAATCTGGTCAGAACTTTTTCTGTTTTCACCAAGGATTTCCAAAACCTTCCATTGAAATAATGGGTATAATCTGGCTCTCTGAAAGCTTACAAAGGTCAAAATTGGACCAGTTTAGGGTGAATTTAAAGGCAGAGGAATCACACACAATTTTTAAATTGGCATTGTAAAATGAATCACCAGTTCAATGTATCATAGCTCTGGACCTTATTTTCAAAGTGACCAAACATAGCTCTGGACCTTATTTTCAAAGTGACCAAAGGATCAAAAAACTTGGACACAGGTTTTGTCTTCAGAAACTAAATTTAGATTTTTTTCCAGAACATTTTTTCAAGGAATAGTTGGATTGATCATTAAGTTTTTGAGGGATGGGGAAAGTAATTACCAATGTACTTTTGGCCAAATTCCTGTCATATAGAAGAAGATTCAAGAGTATTGTAAATGACTTTCTACTTCAGGTGGCTTAAGATTATAGGCTTTGGGGGATGATGAAACCCAGTGATATTTATTTTCAATCATGATTATAGACCATGAATCTGGCATCAGTTGCTATCTCATTCTGGGAAAACAAATTGACAAAGTAAAATAATCTAATGTGATTAACCTGCTTATTTTATAATATCTGGTTGGGGAAGGGGAGGCTTCTAATATATGCAACAGCCCATCAGACAAAAACTTTGGTCACCAGGTTTCAGTATTAATGTGAGAGCAAAGAATTCGTTTTTGTTTTTTTTTTTTTTTTTTTTTAGATCTTATTTATTTATTTGACAGACAGAGATCACAAGTAGGCAGAGAGGCAGGCAGAGAGAGAGAGGAGGAAGCAGGGTCCCTGCTGAGCAGAGAGCCCAATGCGGGGCTCCATCCCAGGACCCTGAGATCATGACCTGAGCCGAAGACAGAGGCTTTAACCCACTGAACCACCCTGGCACCCCCAAAGAATTCAGTTTGACCAGTGTTTATAGGATGTATATCATGTCCAGGAGCCATGCTAGGTGTAGGAGGTATAATGATGTGATTCCAACCATAAGAAGCTTACAGTCAAGTGGGAAAGACAGATGAACTGGTAAAGAAATAATCTCTCTGTAATGTGGTAACAAACAAGTTAGGACAAAACACAGTAAAACAAAACGAAACAAACAAACAAAAAAAAAACACCTCACAAAACTGTGAGCAACAAAATGATGTACTAGTATTTAAGGGTAAAAGTCAGACTCTAGAACTTGGACCTCCTATGTACAACCTTGAATTTCTCCTCCAGGCCTTGAAAGACTTTATGGTGAAGATTTAGATGAGATACTTTATGTGCAATGTTAGCTTCTTAGTAGTCACTAAATAAATAGTAGCTACTGACAATATACGCTGTTAATATAGGGGACGTACAAGTCAATGCCCAGCTACTAAAAAAAGAAAAACAAAAAACATGGAGGAAGAGCCCACTCACAAAAGAACAAAGTCAAATAGCTAATAAAGAAAGAACATCATTCGAACTTCATGTGTAAAAAAACAGAAAAGAATGAGATAACTGTCTTGGCCACCAAATTGACAATTTACTTCAAAGTAACACTTAACTGTGGCAAGATTGTGGTAAAATGAGCTATTTGGGGCAGAGTTGTAATCTTTCTGACAAGGAATTGGTCAATATGTTTCCAAGGCCTTCAAAATGTTCTCCTTCTACTCTAAAGATGCCCATTATACTGCTTCCTATTATAAAGATTTTTAAAAACTATCTAGATATAAAATATAGGAAAATGGAAAGGTTTCACTCTACATCCATAGAGTAGACTATCATAGAGTGATAAACATAACGCTTGGCCAGAAATTTTCTACTATGATTATGATTAAAATGTTAAGAGGAAAGAAAGATATAAATTTGTTGTTATTGGTGTAACCTCTACCATGCAAAAATATGTATGTATCAGTAAGATGTTGCTGTATAACAAACAGCCCCTCAAAATTTTAATTTAATTTATATTTAATTTTAATTTTAATTTAATTTAATTTAATTTAAATTTTAGTGATTTAAAATAACCATTTATTTGCCCATAATTTTGCAGACATTTCAAGTTGGGCTCACCTGGGCAATTCTTCTCATCTGGGTTTGTTTGGACATCTTTGATTATCTGGTCAGTTGGGAGCTGGCTGGTGTAGGATGGCTTAGCTGGAATGATTCACCCATTCTCCAAATGTTCTTTTGTCCTTCATCAGGCCAGCCTCGGGTTGTTATCATGGCATATCGAGGTTCCAAGAGAGAAAGGGGAAGGGTACAAGGCTCAGAACCACCACATTATCACTTCTGCCATCATCCATTTTTCTAAATAAAGTCACAAGGTTGACAAAAAGTCTAGGTTGACAAAAGGGAGGGAAAGTCGCCCCCACCTCCTGAAGGAAGGAACCACAAAGACATATGGCAAATGACCAGAATACAGACAGAGGTGGAGAACCAAGAAAATGTTTTACAATTAACCTATCACCATAAACATAGAAATAGGTTTGAAAGGTAATACCAGCAACATATCAACATTGTATTTCTGAGTGGTAGAATGACTGGTGATTTTTAGTTTTTCACAATTTTCACTTTTCTGAAAGCAAACTTTGCTTTGAGAAGCAGAAGAAATTAACATGAGAAATGTATTATGTAGTGTACATGACCTACTGCTGTAGACACATCCAAGCAGTTGTGGGATCACAGCCCGGGTGGAGGTCAGAACAGGCTTCTAGAGGGGGTGCCTTTTGAGCTGGAGGTTGATGGAAGAAGACTTAGCCAAGCAAAGGAGGACGGGGCTTTGAAGGCAGTAGAACAGGTCAAGAAGAGCATCCTTTGCAGGTGGAGGGAAAGAGACCTGAAATGAGGAGGGGGGTCATGGGGGAAGGTGACACATGGACGGGGCTTATGTTTTACTGTCTGGACACGAGTTATGAACATTTAAATCCAGTCCTTACAAACTCAGATCATTTTGAAAGGTGGTTCTCTTCTAAGGTTCCAAAAATATTAAATTATAGTCATAAGGACACTGGTCCAGAGGAAGAGAGCTTGCTTTCAGCTGAGATCAAAACTCCCAAAGAATAAGGGTGCAGAAGTAAAAAGGATAACAACCTATTTTCTCGGCGGTGATGACCAACACCACCCACCTCCCCCCCACCGCCCCTTCCCCTTTTGAAGCGTGGGGAATCTGGCAACTGCCTGCTAAGGAAGATTTTTAGAGCAGGATTAATCAGCACCTGCTGATTAAACTTTGGGCTATAAAATTGCAATATAGCTGTCACAGTTCTAGTGACAGTAGTCTATGTTATGTGTTTTCCAATGAAGGGTTTAATTGAAATGAATGCCTAGATATTTAAATTCCTAGAGCCAATCAATCAGATGGTTGTTTATGATTTCTCAAAGGACCCCTCGTGGCCCCAGTATAATGCGGGCTGTGGTCCCGCCACGGAGAGACTTCACCTGTTCTGAAGTCAAGTTTACAGCCTCATAAACTTGCTTGGTTTACCAAAGGAGAAAAAATTGCAACAAAACATAGCTAACTGCCACGCTAGCAGAATGGAAGGTCATGTGTGGAATGGAATGGTCGTGTGTGGAAATCCAGTCGCCAGCTTGACAGACGTCACCCTATGTGGTAGCTGTCGATTCTTTTCACTTCTTAAGAAGCCCAAGGAATGTAAGGTATGTGTGTTGCCTTGTGACAGCCATTGGCACCTTAGTAAAAACTCAGGGAAGGTTCTTTTACTTCCCCGTCTAACTTTCTGTGGCTTTCTGTGATGGTGAGTAGCAACACCGGAGAGAAATGGTTGTTTCTTCTTGTAGTGATGAATGAATTTTAATTAGGATTGCTACATTTAGCAAATAAAAACTGCAGGATGTCCAATTAAACTTGAATTTCAGATACACAACAAATATAAATGTAAGACATACTTCTCTTAAAAAAAGTATTTGTTGTGCATCTGAAATTCAAATGTAACTGGGTGTCCTGTATTTTATATGCCAACCCTGACATTAAGTGTTTGTTGGGAGGGCAAAAGCCCTTCTTGAGAGAAACAGCGGGACTCTGAATGGGCACACGAGAATCCAGGCGGGAGGCCAGGTGTCGGAGTCAGCACAGCTATGGAGGAATTCCTGGTCTCCCGAGACCCCCTGGATTGTCTTTCCTCACAACACCCTGGTGCGCTTTGGTTGGGCAAGTCATTTCATGGATTTCATTATCTTCCAAAGGACTCCATTGAATTTTATATAGCTTACCCGGAGAGAAATAAGCTTCTTTAAGCAAAACTATCTAATTTGCTGAGTTGAGAGCCAAAAGTTTGCCTGTTGGAGTCACGGTAGCAGCTACCCAGTCCAAATGCATGAGGATATTGGAGTTCAGGAAAAAACGAAGACTTAAACCCTGAAGTATGAACAGCAAATGAACATACTCACTTGGAGAGAAGTCAACGTCAGAGGAAGGACTCCCTGTAATCAGCCGGAGCAACCATAAAATAGGACTTGGAACCTCCTCTTCAGTTCCTCCCTCATTAAAAAGTTAGAAAAAAGAGGTGCCTGGGTGGCTCAGTCGGTTAAGCGTCTGCCTTCTGCTCAGGTCATGATCCCAGGGTCCTGGGATCGAGCCCCACATCGGGCTCCCCCTGCTCAGCGGGGAGCCTGTTTCTCCCTCTCCCTCTGCCTGCCACTCTCCCTGCTTGTGCTCTCTCTCTCTCTCTGTGTCAAATACATGAATAAAATCTTAAAAAAAAAAAAAAAAAAACACCCTTCAGCTCGACGTGGCCAAGAGAAACAACAACAACAAAACCCTCTGTTCTGGAAACAGCCAAATTCCTCTCCCATGTAGCCCTAATTTTAGAGACTCCGCCATATATTATCCTCTGTCCTCACCCCCACACTGGTCTTCCTAAAGTGATGGTTCCAGATAACAAGGTCCTCATGGCTCTCTCTCTCTTCCTTAGTGTCTGTCTGCCATTGGGTCTTGTTCGTTCTCAGCTCTAAGTCCTGAGTGTTTTCCAAGAGTCCTATGAAGGATGTGTGCTCCTTCCAATACACTCCCCCTTCCAGTACACTCTGCCAAATGTGTGCTAATTACTTTCCACCCTAGGAATCGTTTCTCTGTCTGTCTGCTTGGTATGGAGCTCAGCGTTCTGCCCCACCGGGTCATCAGCCTGCTGCGGTGACAGGGGACGTTTGTCCCCCTTCTTGGGAAAAAGTGCCGTTTTCTATTTGGGGTCCGATCTGAAAATAAATTCCGACATTGATTTCATTCATGCATTCTTCCACAAATTATTGCTGAGCCCTGATTATGTGCCAGGCACTACACAAGGCCATGGGAATAGAAATGAGAAAGAGAGGAAGGAAGGAAGGAAGGAACAAAGAAAGAGAGAAAGAAAGATGTCCCCTATAGTCTAATGTGGAAGGCAGATATTTAGTAATAATTTCAATAATGTTAAGTGTTTTGGTAGGAAAAGTATGGTGTATGTGCGGACGTCACGGGAAGCTTAATCTTAGGTTCTCCTTTCTTTTTTGTCTTGTGCAACTGGATAGCTGGTGGTATCATCTGCTAAGAAGGGGAGATAAAAATGATGAATTGTATTTTGGATGTGTTGGAATGGGATCCCTATAGTACATCTAAGTGGGGGGGGCACAGAAGAAAGGTACATGCATAGGTCTGGGCTTAGAAGAAAGGTCTGGCACATGCAGCTATCGGAACAGCAGACTACAAAGCGGAGGGAAAGGGTAGACCTTGCATGGGGGACCTCAGACACAGCCCTGGGGACAGCCAGCTATAGTCACTCAGGAGCATGACAGTTTCCCACGTCCAATATTAAGCCCTGTAAGCTGGACACCCTCAGAACATGTCTCCTGGCAGTTGTCCAAAGGCCTGGCACAGCTCAGGATGATGTTCATTTTGCAAAACTTATTATATACCTGGCATGATCAAGGTCCTTTGTGAAGCATGGTACAACACAGTAAATGCATCTCTTGGTAAGAATTGTGTATAGGAGGCCAGGGACCTGACAAGGATGCTATGGGGGCCATGGATGTGGGGTGACTCCCCCACCCTCTGTATTGGTAATAACAGCAATCACGAGTCATGGAGTGTCTCTACACCAGTCACGGTGCTGGATGTCGGAGATCAAACAGTGAATGGGCCCAAAAGCTCACAGATGGAGGTGGAGTTACTCGTGTAGGAAAACAACAAGAAACCACTGTGACGCACGAAAAGACAGGGATAGGATGTTGTGGGACACAGAAGAGGGAGGGGTTAGTGGTGGTCCGGAACACGAAGGAGAGGTGGCGTTGCACTTGACCCGTGGTTGTGGCCAAATGCCCAATACTAGGATGGAAAGATGGTACCGCATAATAGTCATAGCCCTTACCAGGACTCGCAGAGATAAAGCCCTTAAAACTCTTGGTGGTTCCTAAAATGCTTGTGGGCTGGTGGGTATTTTTTACCTATTTTCAAACATTACAAAAATGAAAGCCTCTATGGCAAAATGGTTGGATTGAACATCACCTGGTCCATTCCTGGTCACTGATGGGGTCTAAAGAAGGAAAAACGGAGGCTGCTGTCGGGAACTGTTGGCAACTTGCTTCCTGTATGTGGGCTACATACAAGACGTTTGGGATATCAGACTTCTCGGACCCTAAATTCCTTCATCTGTAATCTAGGTGGGGGCACGGAGGAAGCGTATGAAACACTTTTCACATAAGGACAGATGTCATGATGTCCTCGAATCAGACCACCCCCTCGGGAAGTGGCCCAGGATGTCCCAACTCTTCTAGTTACACCCAGTAACACTGATCGATATTTCTAGATGTATCTTCAGTACAGGTATCACATCTAAAGGACCTGGGTGTTGCATGTTGGGATTTCCCTTGATGCACTCAAGCAGCAACACTATCTATGCCTTACTTACTGAATTGAAAATATACTGACTATAGAAAACAGAATGAGCGAAACCACAGTACTGGGAGAGCAAGTCAGACTCTCCATGTGACTGATGTGGATGAAGAAAAACAACATACAGAACAGGACCCAAATTGCCTGAAGTTGGGCTTAAGTAGCAGAGATCATCCAGAATTGGGTGATAAGGTTGCACTGCTCCAGGGTTAAGAGCTGTTGCTAATCCTAACAATGTCATTTTATTTAGAGTCCATAGCAATGTTGGCTGAGGCCATCGTTTAAATGCTCACTATGTCCTCCACATTAATTTTTCAGTCCAGACTTTCCAAATAAATCAGAGCATTTGTTGATTAACCTCCCATTAATTTTTAGTTATTTTTGCTGTGTTAATGACCTGCTCAAGTCAATGGTTTTAGTCACAAAGACTAGGCATAGGGAAGGAGGTAATGGCAGCTTTGAGTGCGCTGAAAGGGTGACAAGGGACCAGCCGGTTGGTCGTGGTGCCCAGAAGTGAGCCAAGGGGAAGAATTTGAGACCGGAAGCTGTGGCTTTAGGTGACAAGTCTAGCAGACATTTGGGATCTGAGGGCTGGACCCTGCTCTAGTAGCCCGATCCAGGTGTCCATTGCAGCAACCTCCATGGTAGAGATGGGAATATTCTGTGATCTTTAGGCAGAAGGTGCCCAGATCCAACGGGTCTATCCCGGGGAGTGAAAGCAGGGTGTGGAGGGGTCTAGATAGTCTTTCTCACTGTCCATCCTCTCGGGAAATCTCCAGGGAGCTGTGGAAATCATGCAGAAAGACATCACTTCCCCTGAGCACTGGGCTGATTTTCTCCTCCAGCTACCTTCTCATGAGCCAGGAATTCGGATAAACGGTGGTGTATGTCTTTTTCTAACAGGTCAATAATGCAAACCTCCAGCAGCCACATGGAACATTGTATCCAGTATAAAAATGAATCAGAGCATTTCACAACAACACTCTGTTCTCCTTTAAGGAAGGTATTTATCTTTCAGAAATAAGTCATGTTGCTCCATCATGAATAATAATGGGCATCGCTGTACCATCACCTAACCGAAGAAAGAACGCGTTAGCAATCTGGCCAAGCCTTTACTCTAGCCCTCCGTGAGGACAAAGCGCCTCACCATTCTCCAGCAACCACTAACCTGAAAGTGACTGAAATTTAAAACAGAAAAGAGGGGCCTCTGCCCCTGCGAGTCTTGGACGTGGTGTGAGAACTTCCAAGGCAGCCATAGCTCTGGGACAGGGTTTTCCAGAAGCCCAGGCCTCCTGAAGGCTGGTGAGATTCCCTCCCACCACCCCACAAATCCCTGTCGCCAAGGAATGCCAGAGAACTTTAAAACTGCAGCAAGCAAGTAGGGTTTAGTACATTTTTTAAAAATTCAGATTCATTACCATAAAAATGAGCCTCTTCTCTGTCACCGCTTGCAATTCTCTCTGACATTCAATTGACTGATCAGCAGACCTGTGCTTTATAGCAGGAGACTTCTTGCATTCCTCTTTGATCTGATTTCCCCCTATTTAATAGACAATTATAGGCTCTTTAAATCCCAAAGGTTCAGAGACAGCAAATAATTACCAGTAGCAATTTTAGAATAAAGCCAATCTAAATGAGTTCAGTTAAATTATGCAATACTAAGTAGTGGCGTTTTTTATTTTAAATAAGGACAGCAAATCCAAACCCCAAACAATCGTTACAGTGCTTCAAATTCCTCCTGACAGCTGCCTGTTAAACTTCTGACCTGTTTGTAAAAATCTGCACACCATCTACCAAAGGGATATACACATGATTGCAAACTTCTGTTCTAAGGACATTAAATAAATTATTTCTTTAAGATCATATGGCAGATCTATAATTAATTAAACCCACCATAATATTACGGCAAAATAATTTAGCTTTTCTAAAAAGGTAAATGTAATTTGCCGATCCGGTATTTGGAAGAATGCTTTGCCCAAAATCAATCCCTTTAGTTTCTAGAGAATAGGAACTAGAGGCAATCTCATTTTAATTATATCTCTTTATTGCTAACAAAGGAATGATTTATGCAATTAAATTAACTGGCTAGAAAATTATTCTCAGCTGGGCTGTCCTAATTCTTTGCTTTCTGAATTGCAGGCTCTCACACTTTCCTACGTAGATTAATTTTCCTGATATGCAAACAATGCTACTGTGTTCATCTTGTCCTTTTTTTTTTTTTTTTTAATTCAGCAGTACCCTTTTCTTCTTGCCAACGACATGAGTAATATTTGTTGAACTGCCGGGCTTTGACTAGTATTTTTTTAATGTTAAAAAGATGAAAAAGATCTTTTCTTTCCAATCTCATTATTACAGAACAGAACGAGGTTTGAGGGTTTCTTATCTGTGGTCCTGGAAGAGCAGAAAAGACACGGAAAAATTGCAGAAATGTCAAAGGCTGCAAAATCCGAAAGTGGTTTCAGCAGCCCCAGAAGTTGTAAATTAGCAAATGCTTTCAGGACGATCATTCTTCATTGCTTCCCTCTGTCTCTCTGCCCCCCGCCCCCCATCCTTGGCCCCCTCTGTCTGTCCCAATTATTTCCTACAAAGTGCAACCAGGTAAATAACATGCTATAATATCAGCAGCCCTAAGTCCTCATTTATGGAGCAACTTCCATGCCCAGCACTGACTGCGGTGGGGGCTGGTGAGGGCTGGTGCTGGGAGGAAGGCAGGGGAGGAAGAGTGACAAAGGAATTCAAAGACACTTTCTCACTTTCTAAGTAGTTGGTGACAGTGGAGGCAACTTTTGGTAGAAATTTTTGGGAAATAATAACCATTTCTGTATTGGCGGGTTAAAGATAGAATGATGGCATTATTGAGAACCAACATTAATTTAGATTATTTTTATTTTATTTTTAAAAAGATTTTATTTATTTATTTGAGAGAGAGAGAGAGCACGCGTGGAGGGAGTGCCAGAGGGAGAGAGAGAAGCAGACTCTGCTCTGAGCTGGAGACATCTGTGGGGGCTCCATCCCAGGACCCTGAGATCATGACCTGAGCCAAAATTAAGAGTCAGATACTTAACAGACTAAGACACCTAGGCGCCCCTAGATTATTTTAAAATATTCTGTATATTTTGTTATTGAGCTTTTAAAATAGGATGAGGTGGCGAGGTTGGGAAAGCGACAGAAGAGATTAGGTGCACTTTTTCTTTTGAAGGCGTGTGTATGTGATTATCACATTCTTCCCATTACATCACCTTTATCTGCTGGATCAGGGGTTACAACCGTCCTCTGTAAAGGGCCACATAATGGAGTCCAAGCTTGTCCTGCTCACCCCATAACAGGCCAGTAATTTAAGAAGCAAGGTCAAGGTGGGTAAGGACAGCAACCTTACTGGGAAAGCCAGCAAACAGGGAAGATGGTAGATCATTGTCCCAAAGAGCATCTTTCCTGGGCATGAAATCTGAGACTCTTTTATGTCAGGAGAAAGGGGACCCAGGAGGGGTTGGCCTCAACATGTGACTGACCTCTATAGACACCAGAGGAAGACTGTGACCCCTTTGTCCTTGGTCAGTTGACCCTCATATGGGAATCTGGTCATGTCGTTCCCATAAATCTTAGACATGCTTAGTCTTTTCTGCACCTACCTCCTTATCTCCTCAAGCGAGGTAGTTGTGGGTAAAAAGTTGATTTTGCAAATCTCAGTTATAACATGCAAATGTGCAGGGCTCAGGGGAAGTTTCTAAGCTCTAGGTCACAGCAGCAGGGCAAAAAGAAGTCAGACATGCTAAGTTTCTCCCTGGTACAGCCAGACATTAAATATTTTTGGCCCTGAGGCCCCTGTGGTCTCTGTCCCCACTACTGAATTCTGCCACAGTAACAAGAGAGCAGCCGTAGATAATCCGTAAGCAATGAGTATGACTGTGTTCTAATATAACTATTTCCAAAAGCAGGGAGCAGTCTGGCCCATGGGCTGTGGTTTACCAACCCCTGGACTACTCCCTACTTGCTGCTTTTCATTCTGTCTGAGGGCAGAGCCCTATCCATTTCGAAACTCAAAATCAAAAGTATTTACTGGGCCCCAGTACGTACAAGGCACCATGAATGATAGGAACCATGGCCTTCAAGAACTCCACGATCTCGTGGCTGAGGTATTTTTAATGGATTTAATGGATGTAATGGATTTTAAAACTACAGCTCAGGGACGCCTGGGTGGCTCAGTGGGTTAAAGCCTCTGCCTTCAGCTCAGGTCATGATCCCAGGGTCCTGGGATCGAGCCCCGGTCCTGGGATCGAGCCCCGCATCGGGATCCCTGCTTGGCAGGGAGCCTGCTTCCCCCTCTCCCTCTCTGCCTGCCTCTCTGCCTACTTGTGATCTCTGTCAAATAAATGAATAAAATCTTTAAAAAAAAAAATTACAGCTCAACGTAGTAAGTACTACAGTGCAAATTTTTAAAAAATACTATGGGGAGAAGAAAATGAAAAGACAAGCCACAAATGGAATAAGACATTCGTAAAGCTGACAAAGGCTGGTACCCAGAATTAAAAATATATATATTCTTGAAAGCAGTAAGGGAAAAAAATAAATAACCAAACAGAAAAGTGGTAAAAAAAATATGAACAGGTAATTCGCCAAAGAAGAAATCGAAATGGTCAATAAACATATGAGAAGATGTTTATCCTCAACAACAAACAGGAAGATAAAAAATGAAAACCACAGTGAAATATCATTTCACATTCATCTCAATGGCCAACATAATTCTGATTATACCTAGTGTGAAAAATGTAGGAAATCTCCAGAATGTACGAATATCACTGGCACTAAGATAAAATGGCAGACCATTTTGGAGAGTCCATCATTCTACTCCTTGATGTATTATTCCAGAAATGTCACTATGTGCATAGGAAGGTAAACAAATTTTCATAGTGCATAGCGTGTCTAGAATAGCAAAAAAAAAGGAAATGCTCTTATTGTCCTTTGATGGGAGAATGCAATAGAACCATGCAGTGAAATACTACACAGAAGTAAAAATGAAACAAGAGCTATTCATATAAATAGAGACATAGCTCACGAATGTAATGCTGATTTGGTCCGGGAAGACTTGAGTGTCTGCTGTGTTCTCTGTGTTGGGCGCATAGTTTTAGGTGCTGTGGATATAGTGAACCAAACAGAGCCATCACTTGTAAGTCGTGCCCAGTAAGTGAAAAAAAAGCAAGTTGCAGAAAAACACATAAAACATGACATTCAACATTAGGCCCATGTATTGTTAGGGATTTTCCTATTAATAGTAAAAGTATAAAGAAATTCATGGAAATAATAAACTACAATTTCAGGATAATGGTGAGGGGGTTTGTCATCGTGGGGCTTTAATTGCATTTGTGCTCTCTCTTTAAAGTTAGGGGATGCTACAGGGAAGTTTATTATTATTCACCATGTAGTAGCCTTGTATATATCTGAAATACAATACCTTTCTTTTAGGATAACAGAAGTGTCTTCGCATTCAATCATTACGTAAAGATTTTGATTATTAAGTGTCACAACCAAATATTTTAAACACTAAAGAGTCTGCCTGATATTCTGACTATTCAGAATAGATTCAACTAGCTCTTGAGAAATTAACATTCTAGGGTTTTCATTACATTGAAACTAGTGCTGTGATTTGGTAGCATTAGACATTAAATTGTAACCTGTTGTATTAGGGTTTCTGGGCTAGGACACCATGTCTGACATTTATAATTTCTTAGTAGAAATTCCCTTGTAACCAGGAAGGAAAAAAAAAAAAAAAAAGATGGTAGCCTTCAGGGAAGTAGAAAATGAGGAGTAATTTGATCTGTAAGAGTCGGGGAAAACTTCTCAGTGGGTACTCCAAGTCTGACCTGGATTCTTAGCCCTGTTTCATTTACAGCAGTGTTATCTGCCCATGCATGCCAACGATCTACTTCAAAGACTTCAAGGGAACATTTCTCCTGGGGTTGACGGAGGCAGAACTGACTTAGTGGGCCTGTTTTACCCTGAAACCACCTTTGGAAAGTAAGTCAACTATCTGGGACATGCCATGTAACTGTCAAATCACTGGGACTAGGGCAGGATGGACTGGTCTTGAGTTTCAAAGGAAAACTGAAGTGAACAAAGATACATATGGGGCAGGGGGTTAGTGGTAACCCCAGAGGGCCACGACAGAAATGAAAGTTGGAAAAGAGCTGTATTTGTGTTTCTTATAAAGGAACCCCAACTCGGGAGCCAAACAGTGCTTCCCAGAATCTACAAATCTATATCTCCAGAATCGCATCTGGCTGTAGTTTATCCTCCAGGCTCCAAAATTCTGGAAATATGGCTAATAGATACCTGATTATTTCTGTTAAAAGTTAAAAAATGTCAGATCCTATATGGAAGAAAATAGTTTTTTCAAATAACTAAATCTTTAATATCTTTATATTTTTAATTGCAGATAAAGAGAAATTAGAGTTGTGTGACAGAGTCCTACAACACTACCAACTTTCAAGACAAGATGTACATCACTGCTTAGTTAAAAAGTCACAGCAGGAGGGAGAATCTCTAGCTAAAACTCCAATGTTTGCTTTTTTTTTTCTTTCCATTTGCTTAACAAAGGGGGGGAGCTAGGATGTGTCGCCAGGGCTGGGGGGACTCTGAGTGTGTAGAAGACATGAGCTTTTTCCTTGAATGCCTAGATCCCACAGATGGACAGGTGTGAGGGACCATGGCGGTGTACCTCTAAGGCATACACTTTGTAGGGTGGGAGGGCATGTGGGCCCTGACTTTGCTTCTGGGCAGTTGGAAAAAGAATCTTCGCTCACTGGAACTTTAGCAGTTTCCCTTCACCTGAATATAAAACTTAAGCAAAAAAAGTCGACCTTCTCTGCATTGGCAGAGGATGGCCTCGCTCTCTCCAGGAGAATCTGGGACCTGGTGACCTAAGGTGTTACAGAGCCATGGATCTGGCACAAGGACTGGAGCAAAAGAAAGACTAGCAACATTTGGATGGAGATCAAGTCTTTAAGAGTTGACAATGTCGGGACGCCTGGGTGGCACAGTCGGTTATGTGTCTGATTCTTGATTTCAACTCAGGTCGTGATCTTAGGGGCATGAGATCGAGCCCCATGTTGGGCTCCATGCTCAGCGCAGAGTCTGCTTGAAATTCTCTCTCTCCTTCTGCCCTTTCTCCAGCTCCGGCTCTCTTCCTCTCTCTAAAATAAATATATAAAATCTTTTTTTTTTTTTAGATAGATAAATAAAATCTTAAAAAAAAAAAAGTTGACAATATCCATGGACACTTCTGGAGAGCAGAAATTATGCTTTCACTTCTCTCCATGCACCCGGTTTGGACCTGGTATATCACGGATTCTTGGTAGCTGTCGCTTGAATTATTGAGCAAAGGTGGGGGACTAAACTTTGTGCAAGTAAAGAGAGCCCGACCACGGAGGGGAGCCTGGGGTGAATAGGACTTCATGGATAAGAAATGTCTAGGGAGACCAACCTTCTTGGCTTGCCCAGAATGCAGGGGTTCCCTGAATGTGGGACATGAGTGCTGAAACTGTAACAGAGGGAATCCTGTTAGAGGAACCTTCCAGGGAAAGCAGAGAAGTCATGTAAGAACCTACTGAGGGGCAGCCTACTATGCCTTTGAAGACAGTGTCTCTTCACCAAATAGTTCGCTTCCTTTATGTGCTAGGTTCTAACTATGAAAACATGAATCCTGGCCTCCGAAGGAGAACTGATAGGAAGTTGCCTTGGTTACACGGGACAGCTTCGCCCTCCTGGAAAAATGCAGTTGATTTCTGAGAACTTTTTAGAAGATATTAGTCCCCATGACATTATTCTTTCCTTCCGATCTCGTCAAAAGGATGGCTTTCAGCATCTCCATAGTTTCCGAATCCTCTCTCCCTTGCCTGGCAACAGAGCCCATAGCCTTAAACGAACACTGGTGCGGGTAGTGGGTGTCACAATCCCGAGTCAGAATCCCACAAACAGTAAGGCTTGTTCTTCCGCTTGGATTCTCTTTCTTTCCAGCTGTAAGAGCTCACCTCGCAGGGGCCACAGCCAGTTTGATCAACTCAGCGTCTCGAGGTTTACCAGTAACAACAGCCATTTACAAAGGGTGCTAAGTAGTCCACGTTTATTATCTGATTGAATCCTTAGAGCAGCTTAAAGACGCTGCAATCCCCGACTCACACGCGAGAAACCCGAGGCTCAGCGCCGTTCCCTAACGCGCCCCGGTTCGCTCGGCTGGTCATCGGAAAGCACGGATTTCCAAGGTCTTTCCAGAACCCGCGCCCTGGCCCGCTGGGCTGCGTTCCAACTACATACAAGGGGTGCCACATGCCGGGTCTTCACGCCGGCGAGCGCACGTCGTGTCTGGCCAGGGCCCGGCCTCGGCGCCAAACGCTTCGCGCACCAGCTCAGCCTCGAAGGGCCAAGAACCGGCAGCAGGAGGAATCAACGACGAGAGGCCGTTAGTGGCCTATATCAAGTGTGGCCCAGCAGCGCCCGGATCGCCTGCGAGCTCTGTAGAATGCAGGGTTATGGGGTCTCACCCAGACTGACCACGCGAGCATCTCCACCTTCACAAGACGCTGGGGGACCTGAACGCACCGGAGACCTGTAAAAACCCCAACCCGGCTGTGGGTGGCTTCCCCTAAAGCTTTAACTGGGACCCCGAGCCGGCAACTTGACTGAAAGGCACGTTCTAGAGCCTCACCCCGGCCCTTCTGAACCAGAAGCTCCGGGTCTGGGGCGGGAAGCTGGTGCGGAGCGCACAGGTGGTTCGGCGAGGCGCCCTCCGCACTTCCGCTCTACCTGGAAAGGAGAGCGAGCAGCGACACCCTGTGGACTCAGGGGAGGTTTGCACCTTCTCAGAAACGCACCTGCAGCTTTTCCCGGGGGAAGGTGACACTGTCCTGAGGTTTGTTCTTTGTACCAAAAACACAAAGCTGATGTCTTCCCCCGAGAACTGTTTGCTTTGGGATCTTGTGCCCATTGTGATCAAGCAGACTGGATCCTTTAATTCAGAGAACATTTACTCATTCATCACCAAGCAGGTGTCCGGGATTGCAGTGGAGGTAGTGCAGAAGGTAGAAAGCCTATCAGATCCGGCCCGGCACCTGCTACCCCTGGAATACTGGCCATGTGGCAGGCACTGTGCTAATTGTTTTCCCAAACTCCCTCAGTCCTTACGAGCTAGAGATGTAGCTACTATTGCCATTTTATAATAAAGATAGTAATGTGAGGGCTGGTTCTGAGGCCAAGCGCTTGATCCCCTAGCAGCGCTTCTTAAAGTGATCCCAGAGGATCGATGTTCTGAGAGCGACTTAGGGAGCTTACGTGTAGGTTCCCAGGGACCCGCCACATCCAGGCATGTGTGACAAGTGCTCCAGACAAAAGTTAGACTCCCCCAGTCTGAGAACTGCTGTGCTGCACTGAACTCCCTCCATCGCAACTTGTCCTTCCAAGGGCTGTGGACTGTTCCCAGAATGGGAACAGAATGGGTAAAGCAGTCAGGACGAGATGACCAAGGGGACCTCCAAACGGAGACCTATGGGGTGGCAGTAGGGATGGATTAGAGAAGGATGTGGTGGTAGAGACTGACTTAATCATCCTATAAGAAAAAAAGGATGTCCCCCAGAGTCCTCAATGCCAGTGGCTATCGAGCATCGTTTCCTAAGTAACTTGCTCATCCTCGTATGGAGTATCTCAAATTCTTGTCTCAGGGAAACTCAGTTTTAATACTTGCATGAAATCTGAGCCGGAAATCCAGCACCAAGCACTAGAAGGATGATTTAGATAAAATAATCTTAAAAAGAGAATATAATTGGGTCTGAAATTGGTGCTGTGTGGTCATCCTTGTAAGCAAAATTTTAAATAATTTTAAGTTACCTCTTAGAACCCATTTTGAGTGTAAATAGATTGTCTCCGGGTTCTTTCTGACACTTTTTTTGAGCTGTAACTATCCCTTTAAATTTTCCAGCTTCCAAATCTTAAAATCAAGTTATTCTGGCATTGGTCATGCAAGCTCTGTTATGCCCCCTGGTGGCAATATGGGTAGGAAGATGAGAGGCCGGTTTCAATCAAAGGGAGAGAGCCAATTTAATTGAACTCGGTGGCGGGCCCTGAATTTGAAATGGAATTTCATATGAAACTTTTCTGGTCTTACTAAAAATAGGAAACATCCCGTTAAGCTAAAATCAGATGTATTAACTTCAGCCTGCAAGGTGCATATTTCAATTTCCCTTGCTTTGTCATAAAATGGATTAGTTCCTTGAAATATGCCAGTTGAATTTGAAATTAAATATTTGCTCTACAAATAGCTACGAGCCGGACTCATAAAAGATGCCTACAGTCTAAATATGGGGAGAAGTTCCTTCGCAATCAGGCCTCAGCCTATGTCACATACACACTGCTCTCTCCTTTCATTCAGGACAGTCGTTGCTTAATATGGTTTTTAAAATGCTATACGGCCCAAGGACGTCATATATATTCAAGGAGACTTTGGGAAAAAAATTCAAATTTTGTAATGTAGTCTTCAACTGAAACAGCCAAGTATAGGTTTAAATGTGGATTATACTGAGGGCTTCTTGAATGTGGCTTTTTATGTATCTGGGTGGGGAGAGGGAAATTTGGAAATTCTTTCACTGTGCCCCTTGTCCAAAAAAACAACAAACACTCAGTAGTTCCATCATTAAGTAGTTAGATTAAAACAGTATAATGAGCATTTCTATTCTAACAATGTGTGTTTTAAGAAAAATAACACAAAAACTGAAGGTATTTTTATTCTACTCTTAAATAACCAATTATTAATTGGATGTCACCACCCTCATTCCTTATTCCCTAAGAACGTGATACTTATCACAGCAAACGCCAGAAACCCACTTCATCAAGACGTTTTCATTGAAAGGAATGCAGCACGATCTAACTGAAACTGTGAGCTACTCTGGGCTAGCAGTTTGCAATGGCGTCCAATAAAGCCACTATCTCTATGCTTCCCTTTCAAATTTCAACTATTCCATGGTTCCCCTGTGGGGTCACCACAGCATCCCAGCAGCAGTTTGAAAATCCAAAACACTTTGTACAAATCACTGACATAATCTAACTTGCAAGTTTAGAATGCCCCAATGCCTTTGTAGGGGTGGGTGGAGACCGGGAGCCTGGTGAGATCAGCATGAGCTTCTCAGGCAGGAAAGGACTATGCAAACTGCGGCATGGGGGAAGCACGGGGAAGACACGAGAAGGGGCCGAGCTGGGTGCCTCGATCCACAGTTCTGCTAACTGAATGTTATGAAGGAGTGAGGTACACAAGAGGGAAAGTGGAAGGTTTCCGACTAAGTGTAGTCAGCCATACTATTTAGTAGAACATGTAGTTAAGCATCTCGACAATCTTGTTTGAATCTCATCGGTTCCCCTTGCAATCCCGTATTTTATTTCACGCATGAAAAACATTATTTTGAGAGTATCCATTAGGCTCCACCAGAATGCCAAAAGGTTAAAAACATCTACTGACTATTGGACATGCAAGTGTGAAATTCAAGACAAAAAGGCAAAATGTAATTGCATGTACACAATGCAGAAAAAGTTGCATGGATGCCTCGTTGGGGATTGGAGCTGTGGGTGTGGATACAAGTTTTCAAGCCAGAGTCAGAGGCCGAGGATCAAGGGCAGAAGCCCACACTCACACTTGCTTTCAAATGATACGTGAGAAAGCGGGATACCGGGGGCACATTCCCGGCTCCAGCATCAGAGCACCGCGCATTCTGGCTCAGCTGTTTAATCTCAGGACCCTCACGGCTTCTTCACCCATAAAGCGGTAATAAAAATGTGCACCCAGAGTTGACCAAGAAGGATCAAATGAGATCCCCACCGCGATGCTCAGGAACACGACACTGCTTGATGGCCACAAACAAAGCCCAACAGCCAGGACAACCACAGGAAAATTGCATCTTTCAAATGCACCTACTCTGGTTTCATTCCGACTACGTACAGCGGTGGGGATATGAACGGCTACACAAGTTATTTGAATTACAAGTCAATAAACGTCTACATGAAATGCATTATCTTACAAAAGAACAACCTATGAGAGTATACAGAACATCATGTGTTGCTTCTGATACTTCTGTTGACTTCAGTTTAACTCTTCCTTTCCAAAGCTGAAATGAAGGCGGTGAGCTGTTCACAGGAAGACAAGTGACTGTGTCCGTCAGGCCGACGTCCTGAACATCCTCTTCCTCAGTTCAGCTGTCTTCTGCTCTAGCTGAGCACCACGGTCCTCTGTGGCCTTTTCAATGCCTTCATGGTATTTCTCCAAAGCAGCTTTCAAACTCAGAAATATTTCCTAAGTGGAAAATGAAATGGAGTAAGAATTATCCCGTGCATCATCCTAAACTGATAAGAGTTACAAGAATTCCAATCATCTCTTTAAGACTTCTTAATATTTTAAAGCCTAAACAGCCTCACATGCTCTCCCGCCCACCCCCCCGACACACACGTGTGCCCGTTCGTTTTTAAAGTTCCTCCTTTAGGCGGTACAGACACAGCGAAGAAGTCTGCTATTTAGAAGGAGCAGAGCAGAGACATGTAACAATGACTTGGATTCAAAACGTAATGAATGTATTTGTAATTGCCAAGGAAAAGCTTTTATTTTGGAGCTTTTCGTGTCCAGACAAGTCTCTGGGTTACTGCAGACTCCCAGACCCTCTGTGTCTGGCCCCGGTCACCACTGAAAGATAGGTCAACGGATGTGATAAGTCATCTGTACGACCGAAAAATACACATGAGAGACATTTTAGTAAACCCATCGGGTAATTCTACTACAAGCAATAATGAGTTTTCATATGAACCCATGTGAATGTGCTAAGAATGAAGAAAAAAATGAAAGAACAAGGTTTACAGATGGACTAAAATAACAGAAGAATCCTGCAAACACTTTCTTCTATCTCATCCTCATCCAGTGCAATTTTGATCCTTGTATTATTCATTTTTCTTGAACAAAACAACTCTCAAATCTAGACACAAGAAGAAGTGGTACTCTAAGGTGATAGGTTTTTTTTATCACTGAAATAAAACAGCAGTTCTCTTCCAATGGGAGGAAGGAGCAATAAATGAGTATAATGTCCTCAATTTCAATTGTCCCTGCCATTAAATTTTTCTTAAACCTATAGTTTGGCTACTACTTGCCTTAGTTTTAAATTTTAGCGTAGATATTTTCCAATTTTGAACAACTTACAGAGATTATAATTTAATATATTACAATTCATAGTGTTTCAAAAAAAGAACCAAACTATTTCCAGACTCTCGCATCTATGCAAGTTTGAGAGCTATTGCTTAAGATTCAGCAAATATAAATAGATGCTTAAGGCTAGACACTCTCCAAAAATCCAGACACAGATCATTATTAAGTCCTGATATAAAAATACAAGAAAGAGTCTATTTAGATTTCTAAGATCTAATTGGGCATCACATTACTACAACTATGATGGAGTACGAATTATTAAGAAAATAAATAAAACATTTTTGAAAGCTTTATTTCTTCAATCTTAAAAGAAAAACAAGGAGAATTAGTTGCTAGCTTGTATAAACACCATTAAAAAAAAAAAAAACTCGGCACATTCAGCAGCTATAGATCAATTTAACTTCCTAGTTCCATAGGACTGTATGTTTATTCTTACTAAAAAGGACGCTGAATAAATTTGGCAGAAAGATAGTACTTCTAAGAAACTGTTAAAACTCAGTGTGGTTAGATAAAGATACACAATCTCAGTCCCTAACCAGCCACTTCGACACACCTAAAGAAACCATTTCCTTCCACGAAAAAAGATACTCTCGTGGAGGAACCAAACCCCACAGGTAGAGCCACCAGAAACGACAAGTGGAAGCCCGTTCCAGAGGCTCCTGGGTGGCTCAGGGAGTGAAGCATCTGACTCTTGATCTCACCTCAGGTTTTGATCTCAGGGTCGTGCGCTTGAGCCCCATGCTGGGCTCCACACCAGACATGAAATCGACTTAAGGAAAAAAAAAAAAAAAAGCCCACTCCAGGGCACATCAACAGAAAGAAGCAAGCACACATTTGAAGTTACAAGCAACCCTTAGAGGACGTTACTGGGAACAAGCACAGCCCTCACAAATGCCAGTTCAGGTTCCCATTAAATTCTGTATCCAAGTGGAGCTTTACATTATTAATCCACAAAATAAATCCACCTTACGGTGATGACTTCACTAGAGTGGAATATTTTTAAAATCCAAGTCTGGTTCTGTGGTGTCTGTGTGGTAACTACCGGGTGTCAGCGGCTAGACAACGGACATTTTAAGACCTCCAGGCCCCTGGGCCGCACTAACCCCACTAACCCCACGTCAGCTCCTCCATAGACACAGGGACCCAGTGGCTGCCGTACTGAACAGGACAGAAGAGTATCCCCATCAGCACAAAGGTCCACCGGACCGCACCAGTCCAGGGAACTTCCTCACTTTGGCATCAGATAAATTTAAGAGGACAGTTGGCCCTTGAGCAACATGGGTTTGAACTGCATGGGTCCACGTATACACGGATTTTGTACAGTATGGGATTAGAACTGTATTTTCTCTTCCTCATGATTTTCTTCCTAACATTTTCTTTGCTCTGGCCTCCATAATGTCAGAATACAGTACACAATACATATAGCATACAGAACACGTGTTAATTGGCTGTTTGTGTTACTAGTAGACTATTAGTCAACAGCAGGCTATTAGTAGTTAAGGTTTTAGCAAGTAAGGAGTTACATGTGGATTTTCAACTGCGTGCTGTTGGCACCCCGAGTCCCTGGGTTGTTCAAGGTTCAATTGTATATAATATACATGGGGTTTTACAGCCAGTCATTACCCTACAAGTACGTATTTAATTCATCAACCAAATACATTACTGAGTACCTTCTAGAAGTAGCAGTGTGCCTAAGTACACTAGAAAATGCAGATGTGCTTTCTACCCTGAAGGAACATATAATCCAGACCAGACTGGATACCAAGAGCTTAAAGGATGGCTAAAATTATGTACTAAATTTTAAATTTTAAATATTTTTTCATTATAACTAATTTAAATGTAAATGCAAATAGCCATATGTTGCCAGTAGCTACAAACTGGACAGCACAAACCCAGATTATCTGGAATCAACTAAAAGCACTCTAGGAGTATTTGAGGGAGGAGAGAGATCGAAGATATGTCATAGGAATCCGAGAAAGTTATACAGAGGCTATACTTTCTAGTAAATTGTAAATCATGGAAATGATTAAGCTTAGATCTAAAGCTTTAAAAGCCTAGAAGGCAGGGATCATGCCTTCCTTATTCACTACTGACTCCGAGTCAGGGGGCGCCCAGAAGGTGCACAGGCCATAGGTGAACGAGGGACTGAGTGAGTGCTCTACGGGGAAACTGGGAGCTCCTGTTTTAAGCAGGAAAGTACAGCAACAGGGATAGTTTAGTAGGATAAATCTGGCAGCCCTTAGCATTCAGGGCAGATCTGATGCACAGAATCTTAGGTCAAGGAAGAAATTTAGCAAGTTTTTGCCACAATCCATGAGCATTACAAAATTAGGTGACAGGAGCAGAACAGAAAGGGGTCGTGGTGAACAGTATCAACGGCGTTTAAGAAAATCCTAACACTAACCTGGTGCTTGTCTGGATGTCAGGATTATCTACAGAAAGTCCAAAATATCAACTCTCTGTGATGGAAAAATGATGATGCCATCAAAGCATAAGAAGAAATTTGTGAAGAAATGTAGTAAAAGGGAAAGAGAGAAAGGAGAGCGAGGAGGAGAGATGCTAGAAGCCGCTGGAAGTCATTCTATAAATGTTGTTCTGTTGTGATGAACGAGCACACTGAAAACATCCGACAGGCAGCTCCACCAAGGAGCAGAGCTGGGGTGAGCAGACAGAACAGGACACCAATTTAGAAGCCGATCTAAATAAAGGTGTTAACGGAAAGCAGTAGAGATAAGGATCTCTGGGAAAGAATATTTAATGAGAGAAGGGATGTGAAGATCATTAGGATTTCACAGAAACTGCACCCAGAACAAATGGGCAACTGTAGCCCATCTTTCCCTTCTCATGGAGGGGGATGAGGAAGGAAGCTAAAAGGAGCTCTTGAGAAAAATGCGTCATGATTCGCTACAGTAATTTTAGACTCTCCCACGCTGCTCGGGACACATGGGCATCACGATGCAGACTGGGAAAAGTTACAACTTAGCAACTTCAACAACTGTATCCAAAGTTCTACTCAGTGCTCTAAGTCAGTCTGAAGGAAGAAATACCTACTGTATCCAAGGGCCTGATTCTACTCAACATTTTTATTTTGGAGAAAAAGCCATGTTTATCAAATGCGCAGGTGACGCTAAGCCATGAAATATCATTAATAGGAATGATACAAAGATTTAAAATGACCTTGATACTTTGAAATCCACATGGAAGTAAACAGATGAAGCCTTAGAGAAATACTAGTAAAATTCTGATTTAAAAGTCCCAAGAAATGGTTGCATTCAAGTATGGTGAAGCAATTTAACCAGGCAGAACTACATGTGGAACGGATCGGGGTCATTTAATTGATCACCAGCTCAATATGAGCCAAGGGCGAGATGCTGCTGTTAAAACTCCAAGCCAGTATTACACTTCATTAACAGAAGCATAGTGCTTTGGGACCGGTCACAGCATTATCTGGAAGGCTATGTTTAGTACTGGGTCCTACATTTTAAACGGAATAATGACAAACAGGAAACAGAGGGGAGAAGACAGTAAACAGGATAGTAATGAATCTGAAAATTAAGCTATATAAAGAATGGCTGGAAAACGGGGGCTCATTAACCCAGATGAGAAGGCTGGAGGAACCCATGATCATTATCCTCAAATGTCTGAAGTGATATTAAGCAGAGGACGATACAGATTTGTTCCAGAGAGATCCTGGTTCACTTGAGTACAGAAATTATATTTTAAATTCGAAATAAGAAATAACATTTTAACCACTAAAGCGATCCTAGCAGAACAGCCTGGGTGGTTATGAGCTCGATGATATTGAAAACAATGAAGCAGAACGTATCAATGGTTCTCAAAAGCCACAGTAAAAAATTCCGGTTCATGAACCCCGTTGCTGATGATTCTAATTCAGGACATTTAGGGCGGGTGGCTGTTTTTTCATTTCTGAATTCTAATACGCAGCTGGTTTTAAGAAACACCATGCTAGATGACCATCCAAGTTTACAAATACTGATGAAAAACATACTACATGTAAGGAGCCATTCCAGGCATGGTCTGAGAGGACATACTAAGGTAGCAAATACATGACCAATACTGTCGAGAAACTGAACATGTTCTTGGTGAGACAGACAGACACAACACAGTGAGGGAAGGCCGGCAGGCGTGCCTTTACGACTGACGGGCCAGAAGTGCTGAGGCACATGGTAGCGGGTTCACGAGTTAAGCCTGACCATGTGATAACAAATAAATATTAACTTATTGATTACTTGGATTAGGAAGTAGGATTAAATATCTCCCATGATCTTTCTAACCCGCATTCTAGAGATAAACAGAGGGCTGGGCCTTGGTGAATATCCAGTTCAGGGGCAGGAAAAAAGTAGTTGAAATGTGGAAAGAAAGGGAAGAACACAAAAAGTCAGGACAGCAGATTGGGTCAACCATGGCGGGAAAGAGAGTCATTCACTTTTGTTTTCCTTCGTTCTGTCCGTCCGTCCTTCGTCCCTTTCTCACAGCCTCGAGACAGCGCTCGATATGTCAACGCACGCTTCCATGGGCACGGGCAGCAATGCCGTCTCTGCAGGGGATACAAGTTCTGGAGAACAGGTGAGGGGATGGTGTGCGGTGGCTTTTAGTATTAGGACTGCTTGCAAATTGGATGTGGATGGTGGAAGGTAGAGACAGCAAGTATTTAAGTATTTCCCAGGTATCAGGGTTTTAGGAAACCTGGATCCAATATGTCAACAAAGGGAAGGAGAAAAGAATGAGGGGGGGAAAAAGAGGCCACGGGATTTCACCCGATAAAGGGCTGTTTTTAGTGATTTCTGGTAGAGCATTTCGGGGTAATCTGGAAGATACAGGCCAAACTTCAAAAGTTCAGAGAAAATGAGATATAACAAAAAAAAAAAAAAAAAAAAAAAAAAAAAAATGAGATATAACACACACATCAGGAATAGACTTCTTGGAGACATTGGTGGTTAAGAAAAAGAAAGAAAGAGGTCAACACTTATGTTTGGCGCTGTCCTGACATTCTGGAAGAACAGAAATGTGGACATCTGTCCTCATTAAACTTAGAACTGCTTATGAAATGATAAAATAAATACACTGAAACAAGCCAAGAATAAAAGCAGTAACGTTAGGCAATTACAATAAAGAGATCATAGAAGGTCTCATCACATAGGGACTGCCCTCAGCTGCTCTGTTTCAGGTAACAACTCAAATACATTTAACACTGATGGTGACAATTACTTTTTTTAAAAATATTTTATTTATTTATTTGTCAGAGAGAGAGAGAGAGCACAAGCAGGGGAAGCAGCAGAGGGAGAAGGAGAAGCAGACTCCCCACTGAGCAGAGAGCCTGATGCAGGGCTCCATTCCAGAACCCTGGGATCATGACCTGAACAGAAGGGAGATGCTTAACTGACTGAGCCACCCAGGCGCCCCTGGAAATACTTTTGAGATCCTTTTATCAGGACCAAAAAAAAAAAAAAAACAAAAAACAAAAAAACTGCAGAAACTTTTCAGAGGACATTACTTAAAATCACTATCCAAGTTCATCTATCAAAGAAGCTCAGAATGAGCACGGGGTATTATATAAGACTGATGAATCACTGACCTCTGCCTCTGAAACCAATAATACATTATACGTTAATTAACTGAATGTAAGTAAAAAAAATAAATTAATTAAAAACAAAAGCTCAGAATCCTTCTGGAGCACCGCTCTTACTGCTGAGCACGATGCTTGGCTAGGTCAGGGGAAGGACATGGGGGGAAAAACGTAAGAAGGAGGCATACATCCCAACAAACACTGGTAATGGAAAAGGGGCTGTAAATGCAATCAGAACCAAGCACTGGGGGTCCATCTCCACTTCCCAGAGCCGGGAGTATCCCGAACGTGAGGCTGGCAGAGTCGCCGCCGTGAGCTGGTGAGACCATCAGAAACGCGCATGTGGCCACCCACTCACCTGAGACTTCAGCCTCTCCCTCTCAGCGGCATCTTTTAGTTGTTGGATTCCGAATTTGATTTTTTGAATTTCTTGATTAATTGTGGTTACTCGCTCGTAGACAGCTCCTCTTTTTTCTTGAACTTTATTGCAATCTCTAAAGGAAAACAGACAGCTAAATTTTAATTCCGCTCAAGCATCTGAAAAGGAAAACATGAAACTCTAATTTTGGTTCCAAAGAGATCACATATATTTGTTTTACAAACCTAAACTCCTTCTCGGACATAAAAACAAAGAGCTGTGAACCCCAGTGGGTGCTGTGGCCGAGGGTTGTCATTTACACCGGAGACTTTAAGGTTTAAGGTGCCCTCCCCCAGCCAAGCTCATGAATGTACTACTGGGCATGAGGGGGCGGGGAGGGGATGTGACTCGGACAACTTGTCTGCAAGGCGGTTTGGCAGCAAATACAAAATCCTCCAGTTCTGCCCTTTGTCTTCATCTGCATGAGCCAGAACAAAGGAAATCTTCACCACGTGCAGGCTGAAACACGGACATTTCATACACGTATCTGGGGAGTGTATTCTAAAAATACATTCTTAGTACTGACGGGAAGAAGGTTCTACCACGGGAATACCCCAGCATGCTGGCTAACAACGGCCATAAAACACTTAGTGAAATATTATTTCTTACCTGGATTAAAAAAAAAAAAATAGGACCTTTTCTCAATACACAGATGCTATAATGCCAGAGCCCAGCTATATGCATAAGATGGACAGGGTGACTCATCTGATACAGCCCCAGCCCACTCCTCTAAATGCACTGAAACAGGCAGGGGCACCAGAACCCTTCTGGGGAATCCTGCAAAGGATTTGGAAGGGTGGTATCTGGACAGGGAAAAATCTAGAACTGAAAACAGCTCTAAATCTCGACCTAACATTGTAAGATTCATAATTAATTAATCTTTTTTAGTCACCCAAAGGTGGAATACCTTGTTGAAATTATAGGAATTTTGGGATCCTAGGGGAGAAAATGGACTAGCTTTTCCCAATTACTGTCTAACACATTAAACTGAAAACAAGTTCGTACTCAATCACTGTGCGTTTGTACTGCTTGACATCCTCGTGCTTCTTATTTATTTTGAATTGTGCTGTGGCGAGTTTTTCCTTCTTCACAATCATCAGTCTTTTGAAGGAATTTTCTTCTGTCTTCAACTTCTTCAACTCGGACTCATCACTCTCAATTTGGTCCTCCAAGTTCAGGCTCTGTAGTTGATGGGAAGTATTTAAAGTCGATACAACCAATTAGGATTTATAAACAAAACGAACATCTATTTCCTGGGATGAGCTATACAGAGATACAATTTGAAAGTGAGATAAAACCGTTTAAGCCCTAAAGCTGAGCAGCAGAAAGCAGTGTCAGGAGGACACAGCAGGACGCTGGGGACGCTGGTAAAGAACAGGACCCCGGCGAGGCTACACAGAGGGGGTTCGGGTCTGAACTAAGGTAGGAGGAGTAAAGAGAAAAGGGGAAATCCTAGAACCATTAAAAGCAACCTTTTGCTGACTCAGAATGGCAGACAAGGGAGTGTACAGTTGGGATAGAATATCTCAGACCACCTCACCTTCTAAATCCTACTTCCTCAAAAAAAAAAAAAAAAAAAAAAAAAAAAGAAATCCTTTGTCAAATACACTGTTAGTGATCCTGGGGATAACGTGGGTTACTATGATAAAGTTAAGAAGCAGAGAAGGATTTTCAAGCTTCCAGCCTGGGAGAATGAACACTGGCACTGGCTCTCTATCTTCAGGGCAGGCACTAAGCATAAACTGAAATCCCAGGTACCGTGTGAAGCCGTGAGTTGGGACTCTGGGCTTACTGGTGAGAAGATCATTTCCAACTGTTAGAACAGGTTTAAAATTCCATGACTTTCCTCCAAAATACACATGGCAACATGCCATGTTAATTAATCATTCATTTCATCTGAAGGTCTTACCTTCAGATAGGTCTTACCACTGCTGTGTTTAAGAAGAAAAATGTTTTATTGCTCAGCATATACTGCCACATCTATTATACTCTAGAATGATTTTGCCTTTCTTTCAGCAAACAGTAACACAAAGTAAAAGCAAAGCCAAGGAACTATAGTAAACCATTCCATAATAAAAACGTTACAATTCCACGTAACACAAACCTCTTTTAAGATGCTGGTTAATTTTTCCCTGTTATCTGCCAGGTCCTGTATTTTCTTCTGATATAACTGCACCTCCAGCTGACATGAAGGCAAGCAGTCCACGGAGTCTCTGTAGGTCTCATACTTTTCCATCACTTCTTGCTTTCAAAGAAAGAAACATAAAAACCAGTTTGATAGTCTCCTTTATGAAACTGCAGTACTGTCGGTTTGTTTGCTCTTAAATAATTTCTGTACTTAATACTGAAAGCTTAAGAGCAGAGAACAATTAAGTTTCTAGGTCAGTAAGAAAGAGCTATTACTGACATGTGTCTAAGTACATATAATTATGCTTCTTAATTGCCAAATATCCTTACACAAAGGAAAACTGTCACAATTTTACTAAATCACTCACTGAAGTACCTTCCGCGGATTATTCACAATGATTTGAAAAGAGATCGTGTCTGCTAATGCCCAAACTGCTCCTAATTGCTCCTGGGCAACTGTATTACCAGTTATGATCTTCCTATTCATCTGTATAATAACTATTACTATGGCTGATTCTTTTTTAAAAGATTAATTCCTCGGGGCGCCTGCGTGGCTCAGCGGGTTAAAGCCTCTGCTTTCGGCTCCGGTCGTGATCCCAGGGCCCTGGGATCGAGCCCCACATCGGGCTCTCTGCTCTGCAGCGAGCCTGCTTCCTCCTCTCTCTCTGCCTGCCTCTCTGCCTACGTGTGATCTCTGTCTGTCAAATAAATAAAATATTAAAAAAAAAGATTAATTCCTCTTCTAAAATTAGAAAATGAACGTGTTCACCACAACCACTATAACAATACGGACTTACTTTTCTTCTCCCCACCAGCCTATCCCTCCGCCCACCTTCTTAATCAACTGGATTGTCTTCAGTGAAGTCCTTACTCATACCATTGCTCATTTTTGTTGTCTTTTTCTTACCAATCTGTAACTGCTCTTTGCATCTTTTCATGTCATGGATATAATCCCTTTACCTCTCATACGCATTATGAACATGTTCCATTGATCTCCTTTTCTCTATATTAATTTTAAAAAAAAATCTATCCCAGTTCAAGATTATACAAACATTCTCCTAAAATTTCTAAAATTGTTCAACTCACATAAAATTAATTTTTGTAAATGGTGCAAGATATAGACCCAGCTCCCTTTTCTTCTAAGTGAACAGCCAATTGAACCAGAACTGTTTTTTATTAAATAAACTATACTTTTCTCATCAATACTCAAATATAGTTTTGGCTCTCATTTCTGTTCTGGTAATCTTTGTCTATTCCTGGGTGATAATTCTTAATTATTAGGAATGACTAGAACAGCAAATTCAGAGATAAACCAGAAAAGTTCTAGTAATTGATGGTTTAACAGCCCTGCCCCACCAAGGATGCTAACTTGTCTGCCCACTTCTACTTCTGTCCCACTGTGCCTCCATCCATCTCCCACAGACACCCATCATCTCGTTAAACATAAATTGTATCACATTCCAACATCCCCCTTTTACACTAAACAGTGGTGTACCCTTGCTCCTAAAGTAAAACCCAGCACCCTGAATAATCTGCCCATTGCTTATTTTCCTATGGTCACCTCATGCCACTCCCCTTCTTATGCATGAGGCTTTGTTCCTGGAATAAACTTCGCTTCCTTCTACCTCAAAGAATTTGCACATGCTGTTCCTCTGCCCCTAATGGTCTTCCATGCACAAATTTACTAGGATAACCAGTTTATTCTTCAGATGTCAGCATCAATTTCTACTTCCTTCCCCTTCCCACCCCCAGATTTCCAAAACATTAAATTAGGCTACCCTCATTACATTATTTCAAAGAAGCCTATACTTTTTTTTATTTCTTTTTGGTGCTTTTTTAAAAAATATTTTTAGAGCAGTTTTAAATTCACAGCAGAACTGAGCAGAAGGTACAGGGATTTCCCATGTACTTCCGATCCCAACATGCGCACACGCTATATATTTTCATAATATATAACCTGTAATTATATCATTAATTATAAACTTAATACTTTTCTCCCTTATATAAAGTAAGCCTCGGGAGGACAGAGAATTTTTGTTCTTATCACTCAGGGGAAAGTTCCCCCAATTTTTTGCATCATTGGACAAATGTCTCAAAATTGTACTTCTTTTCTGTACACCTACTTTACAGGAGAGCTACATATCAGTGACAAGGGCTAAAAGCTTAAGAGGAAAAGAAGTGCAGATAAACTGGAAATCACAAAATGAACACACAATTAAACAGAAGTTGCTAAAAAGAAAAAAAATGTATAGAAAAGCATTAATATCAAAAAAAGGAAATTCACCCTGGAATTTTTAAGTTTCTGGACTGTATCTTTCATTTTTTCTTTATAATTCTTTAGCTTCTCTGGAGAATCCACAATTTTTGTTTTCAAACTCTCTTGTACTTCTTTCAAAGAAACTACTGACAATTTAAGTTCATTCTGTTGAGAAAACATATTTATATATTAGATACAATAACAAAATTGTTCACTTACCATTACAATAATGGAAAAGAACAAAGAAACTGGGCCTGTGCTCGTTGTAGTGGGGGAAAAATTAAGATCACCTGTTTATTTGCTCCCATTTGTCTATGGGCCAAAGATCGAGCCCCTTAGCAGGACATTCAAGGTCCTTCACTGTGTACTCCTCTTGTCCTCACGGGGTCCTCTGCCGCCAGTGCCCTCTATACCTACAGGCTGCTAATACCAGTCCTGGGTTTGAGCAGATGCACGTGATCTCTCTTTGATCAGTACGGTCCTCCTGAATACCATCATCCCACCCTTATACCGCCCCTGAGTTTCATTAATCCTTGGAAATCCTGCTCCCACTTCCTCTGCGTTCCTTCTATGAACAGTACAATCACTGTACATGCAATGCTATAATTATGTACTTAATCTGTGTGACTGAATTTGACTGCACAGCTTGGGGTGCTGAGAAGTCATCTTTGTTCTCCCAGAACGCAGACAAAGCCATGGCACTGAGGAGGCACTCAGTACACACCAGCTAAACTAAAACCCACTTTTCCTTACTCTCCTGAATTTAAACCATTCGGGGAATTGAGGTGAAGGGCATCGGAGAATTTGGTGAAAACTTTTTTATAAATCTAAAATTATATAAAAAGATAAAAAATATTCATATGAACATCCTCCCTAAGTATTAGCTGATGAATTATGCTTACTTTGTTTTGAGATACTCTCTATGTATTGATATGGGAAAATTTCCAAGAAATATTAAGTGAAAGAATCAATTACAGATCAACCAACAACACAAGCCCATTTCTAGGAACTAAATAATGAAACAGCAAGATAACTGCATGAGTCTGCATTAGAGCACATAATGTCATGGAAAGGGATAGGAGGGAGGAGCCTATGGGGGAAGCAGGCCCAGGGAAGAGGGCCTTCTGTGTCTGACTCCCTCTCTCACTATACATACACATACGCATACACAAAGGTATGTCATTTGAGTATTTTATAACAGGACTATGTTACTGGATGGCTTCTGTAATTTGTCTACCGATGATTTTCAACTAAAAAGAACCACAGATGATCTTACATTTTGATCAGCTAACGCAGAGGCCAAAATTGAATGTTTGACACAACATATCTGTTATTTCAGCAAATGGCCATAGGTGTTTCATCCTCTACAAAACCAGAGGCCACCCTCCTTACAACTGATGTTGGTTTTCATTAAGTTTCTTCACTTTATAAGAAGCCTAAACCTGATATTATAATTACAAAATGATTTTGTTTAATGGTAGATTTAAGTGGGACAGAAAGAAATGAATAAAAACATTGTCAGGACTACTCAGGTGAAAGCATTTGCTAATCAAATGAGAGACAGAAAAATAAGGACTATATTACATCAAAGTAAATTTCAGATGGTTCTAGAGCATAAGTGTTAATAGGAAAGACATAACAGTATAATGGTGTTAAAAACATTAGAAATAGGACAGGGTTTTCTATGTATAGAATTAAAGCCACAAACCATAAAGGCCATGTTTATAAATTTTACAGTAAAAACCTAAGACTTCTAATGGAAAAAAAAAGTCATGAATTTAAAAGAGAAGTAGTGAATATCCCCAATTCATAAAGTTCTTTAAAAAAAACAAAAGAAGCCAGGAACACAGGTAGTTTACAAAATAAGACATAACCACAAACCATTGAATAAGATGTCAAAATCATTAAAAAGCAAAAAAATCAAAATGAAAATGAGGGGTTTTTTTTCCCTATAAAAGCAACAGAGAAAGCAAACTACAAACCTCCCATTTTGGCAAGACGGTGGGGAAAAGAACACTCATACTGTATTGGTAGGAATGTAAACGGGTATCTTTTTAGAAGTCAGTTTGGCAAGGTGGGTCAGTTTTAAATGTGTATTCCCTTTGACCCAGAAATCTACAAGTAGGAATATGGTCTAAGACAAAAAGCAGCCCCGTACACAGATCTTGGTGTGTGTGTATGTGTGTGGGTGTGCGGCACACACACTGCTGTCCAGTAGCAGAAATATCAGAAGCCAGTGTGTGTCCACCAACAGGACACCAGAAGGATCTACCTCGGTGTGACGCACAACCATAAGCAGCCGTTAAGACAATGAGGCTCTCCAGTGGCGTGTAAGTATTTATGCTCTTTTGGGTTCAGTGAAAAAAGGCAGGTGTGAGACATGAAGAGTCTCACAACTCTGATGTAACATTGCATATGGCTCCCTGCATAAAAGAATGTCGTCTACGCACATCTCAGACCATGTGGTGAGCCTTCAGGTGATTTTCACTCTCCTCACACATTTCTGTGTTTCCATTTAAAAAAAAAACAAAACAGTAGTCAGCTATTATATTTAACCTGAAAAAAGTTAAACTAGATTCATTTTAAGGAAAAAGGGAGAAGCTTTTACTGTAACAACGCACACAGTTAACATACTCCCCCACAGAAAATATTCAAACTGTTAAGTCTGGTTATATGAAAAGATGCTTACCAAACGCTTGGTTTTCTCTGAAATATCAGACTTCTTTTGGGAATTTCCATCCTGGAGCACGATCTAAGGAAAAAGCCAACAATTGTTTTCTGTGATGATCCAAAACAGATTTAAATTTAGCCTCTCAGTGCTTTCTCATAAAATAAAGGTAAGAAAGGAGAGGAGTTAAATGGATTAGAGCAGATATTCTCAAACTTGATGTTTACGATGCCCCAGACCACAAGAAATACCTAAAGTTTTCTTTAGTAAGCAGTGGAGCCCCAGGGCTGTGTAAGTACTCATGTCCTAACAACGTAGTAGCCCTTTGAAAATGTCATGCATACAAATTAGAAAAAATAATATGTTTATTTTATTCTTAAATAACCACAACTACTTCTAAATTGGATGGCTACCTATTGGGCACTCCACTAATTCACAAAGGTTGGAATCAGACTGGACAAAGACTTCCTCATTTCCTGTTCTGTGAGGTTGTTCATGTACTGGCTCTTCACCAGGACAAACGCCAGAACCCAGGTTCACAAACATATGGATGGAGGGCACCTGAGCTGCTGCAACCGTGGACTGCCCTGAGCCAGGAGTTCAAGCACAGCACGACGTGCAGACGGTTAGTTTCCCATGAAATTTTAAAATGTCCTGAAGTGCCCCCCGCAGGGTTTCCTGCCAAGTCCAGGGTGCTTCCTTACAGTTCAGGAACAGCAAGTTTAAAAAAAGGCAAATCCTAAAAAATTCTAGTCAACAAGACAGCACAGAATTTGGGCAACACAAATAGATAACCACACTTGACAAAAGTTTATATCCGTGACAAGGAGCACAAATGGGCACAGCAACATACCCTAGAGCTTTCGTAACTAAAAGTAACGTGCTCTTACTGCTCCCATCCACCAAAAAAAAAAAAAAAGTTTGTTTTTTTAAGCAACAACTATGAAAATACAATGAAACCTCACTCACATGGAGGCCAGGAGGGGGAGCTCTCACCCTGCAGTAGGCCCTGTGGACTCCAAGGGGCCTCATCAACTAGGCCCCCCCCCCAGGGCAAGAGGTCCCCTGGGCCTCTACAGGAAAGCCACTACCCCTGTAGCTTCCCCAGTGAGAAACCATCACCACCCTAGTGCTAGGTTAGTCTTTTCAGACCCCAGGAAAGGCGGTTCTCTTAGTGTTCTCAAAGTTCTAGCATAGCAATTCCTTTGCCGTGCTTTCTGCTCGTGTTCCCTAGCTTTGAGCAAAAACAAAACCAAAGTGTCCAAAAGGAAGAATTTTTTGTGATATAATGAATCAGACTCTGTGTTTGGACTGTTGCTTTTCTTCCAAGGACTCTGATTCCAAGCAACCCCTCCCAACCTCCTCCTCCTTCTCCATAAAATAACATCTCTCTCCTTTGTTTGTTGGACTCGTCTATGATTTTTCCTGCAGCTCACTTGTACCAAATTGCAATTCTCTGCTATTCCCAAATAAACCCATTTTTGCTGATAAGATAACTGGCTGTTTAATTTTTAAGGTCAACATAGCTGATACCGTTTTTTGACGAAATTCTTGATTCAGTGACTGCTGCAGCTCCTGAATATCATCCGAAAGCTGCTTGAACTCTGCTTGCTCTTCAACTGGAACAGAACTAAACATAGCAAAACAGATGAAAATAACATATATCGAGTCCTTAACTCTGCAAGGCCAAAATAGTCTCTGTCCTCAAATGACTCAAGTAAAAAAAAAACACAAAAAAACACAAAACTATCTTTCATGTTTCTGAATTCTCATCCTTCCATGTGACAGAGATTTAAAATAGATGACCTGGTCTCCCCAACACAGAAAATAAAGATCCGATGAGCTCCTTCAGCCTTCCACCAGCGAGTCCGTGTATGGACTCATCTGCATTCATACCTGCCTTTTCTAACTTGGCTCCTAATACAAGCAGTGGGACATTCCCTTCCCTGTCCAGTGCCAGCTCCCGCCTGGCTCCTCTCCTCGCCTCCCTCTCCCAGATCAGCCACTCCCTTCGCTCTGCCCATCCGTCCTAACAGCACCTACCTGTGTAAAAGTCTCTGCCGTGCACATGGTTCTCAACTTCTGTTTTGAGACATGGCACAGAATTATGGTTTTAATGATCATTTCCCTGACTGCTAATGAGTTTAATAATCTTTACCTATTTTTAATTATCTATTTGTAGTCGTTCTTCTATAAATCCCCTGTTCTTAGCCTTTGCCCATTTTTCTATTATCCTTTTGCCCTTGGTTTGTAGGAGTTCTCCACATGTTAGGAATATCACACAGGCTTTCTCACTAGCAACGGTGCTGCTCTGCTGCGTAGGCTACAAATACCCACACCCCGCTTTGTCATTTATCTCTTAACTTTGTTTACATTAAATTTACCTGTGAGATTTTAGTATCTGCCTCCTGTTCCCAGTCTTTGCAGCCTACTGCTCTCTCTGAGACACTCTATACCAGGGCAGGTTAGGAAAGCTCTCCAGTGTAACAAAGAAACTCAGAGCCAGCAAGAAAGTACAAGGGATAGAAAATCCTTCTGCTCAAAATCGATCTGTCTGGCCAAGAACTCATAACTCCAATGGGACCAATGAGGCAAAACAAAACAAAGCTCTCTTAACAGAATTAACTGGCTTTAAGAAAGAAAGAAAGTCCACTTAATTACTGCTCACCTATACAAGATAACTACTTCCAGACATAACTTAGGAGGTAAGTTAATGGCTTTAAACATCTCATGCTAATTCACTAATAACAAGAATAAAGTAAAAGAACATATGTTACACTAACAGTTAGAAAGAAGGAGAATGAGTTTTTCTTTCTCTGGAACAGATAAACTTAAATAGTCTGCTATTTAGTGAGGAAGGAGAAGGAGACTTGAGGTATCCTGCAGGGTTGTCAAATACTATTCATGATTCATTCTGCATCTTGAAATTATACTCATTTAATTTGTAAAACTCCTACTTACTCAAGTCTCTCCAGTTTCATTAACGCTTCCTGGTGTGCAGTATTTAACTGGTGCATTTTGTCCAGAGAAGATTTCTATCAAAGCAATTTTCATATTAGTGCTTTTCAACACAAACACAACAATGTGTTTAAAAAAAAAAAAAATCTACCAGTACACGCTGCAAAATGCTTAGTCCTCAGCTTTCACCATCAGAATTAAGACATGTTTAAGAATGAACATGCATTTGTGACGAGTGAATGAGGAATTCACTTATTCACACATAAATGCTGAGTCCTTACCATAGTTAGGTACTGGGCTAAGTGCCAAGAATAATACCCAAGAAGCAGTAGTTATAGTTGGGACTTAAGTAGCTCATTCTCCTCGAAGGGTCAGATACATGCATGTAAGTCCAAAAACCAACTTGCTACAGGACTAAAGATAACGACACCAGCCAACCAGGGTAATGGCTGGGGAGGAACATCACGGGATGCTTCATGAATATGATAGAGAGACGTCTGAGCTGTGTCTTTAAAAAATGAGGAAAAATTAGCCAAGCAAAATTGTATGTTTCTGTGTGTGTGTTAGCAAATCCACATGAAGCTTTGGAGAGTGTGCGATGTTTGGGAAGTTTAAGCTTGACACGATCTGTACAAGGAAGTTTCTATCTATACAGCTCAGTGTCACTGGAGGGGAAGTTATAATAGACTGGTGTTACTTTGGCACTTTACTAAGAATATGATAACCCAAAACTGGGACAGATGGAAATGAATCACATGGATGACCCATAATCTTTCCAAATTCTCTAAATTGTTGATGAAATGAGTTTCCATCTGTTAAAGTGATTTACTTGGACTGGATCTTATAATGCAATGTTGGGCCAGCATGATAAACAAAACATCATTTTAGGCCATTCTTTAGGAAGCAAACATAAACCTCAAATATCTCAATTAAATAAAGAACACTACAGTATAACTCCAAAGGAAAAAACGTGCATTTGTCACTATTTCTCCCCTTACATAACCTAATATAGGAAAAGGAGCCTCAGCTATAAGATTAGAACAAAAAACCCCAGCCTTTCCCTAATGTTATCCAACAGCGAAGAAAATCTCATTCTGATACATGCTTCCCATTAACAAAAATCTGCAACTTACATAAATATTAAAATAAATTATTCTAACAGCCATATGACAATTAGTTATCTGTGACTACTGTTTCAAAATAGTTTAGTAGTTCATAAGCGATATTACTAATCTGGTATGTGACTCAAAAATATATTTAAATCTTACATATTGCCAAAGAAATTCCATATATGTCTCACGGCATGCTTCTCTGAAGTGAATGAAGTTGATAATGCCACTTAAAAACCGACTTGTCCGTTTTGCCTCTAAAACAGAAAGCAAGACTTCTTAAGTAAATCTTTGAAACAATGTAAAAATAAAAATTCATCCTCTCCCATGGTATACTTTGCTCATTGCGCATAGAATAAAACTGCGTGCGTGCTATAATTAACCAAAGCGCAAAAAATGTGCTCTAATATAAAGATCAGAATTATCTTTGCATTAATAAATTAAAAAAAAAAAAAGGTAAATCATTTGTGGCCAAGAGAGAATAATAAGGAACAGACTTATTCTCCCATCTTAAACAACAAGAAAACCAGATAAAATACACAAAGTAAAAAAATTTTAGACACCAGACGACAGGCAACACAGGACAGTCGTCCCTAAGAGAAACAAATGAGGTGATCTTTGGCCAGTGATAACCCTGGAACAACTGCCAACAGCAGAAACTATCCCAGGAGGGATGTGGCCTCAACCCCAGGAGCAGAAGATCACAGGGCTACCCTGCTGAAGACAAGATTAAATTTATAATCCAAAGGCATGTGGGCATGTGCATCCACACATACAGAAGAAACAATTGGTCATCAGTTTGTGGGATGCAGCTAAAGCGGACAAAAGGGAAATTTATAGCACTAAACACCTGTATTAGGAAAGAAGAAAAGTCAAATGAACTTCCTCAGCTTCTACCTAAAGAAAGGGGGTGGGGGAGGGAGGAAACAGCAAATCCAAACTACACATGAAAGAAAGGAATAGCAATATAAGCACAGAAAACAATAGAACAAAAACATAAATAAAATACAGAAAAACCAATGAAACCAAAAGCTGTTCTTTGAAAGGATAAACAAAATTGATAAGCCTCTGGCCAGACAGGTCTGGCCAGACAGGGAAAACTACAAGAGTGAAAAAACAATGAAAAACATCAGAATGAGAGAGGGGACATCACTACTGAACCCCAAGACTGTTAAAAATGATACAGGAAGGGGCGCCTGGGTGGCTCAGTGGGTTAAGCCTCTGCCTTTGGCTCAGGTCATGATCTCAGGGTCCTGGGATGGAGCCCCGCATCGGGCTCTCTGCTCAGCAGGGAGCCTGCTTCCTCCTCTCTGCCTACCTCTCTGCCTACTCGTGATCTCTCTCTCTAATAAATAAAATATTTTTTTAAAAAAGATAAAGGAAAATTATGAACAACTTTATGTTAAGAAACTTGCCAACTGAAAAGAAGTAAATAAATTCCATGAAAAAAGGAAATACCAAAGCTCACTCCGGAGCGCTGGCAGTAAACCACCAGCATTTGATATTATCAGTGTTTGGATGTGTGCTATTCTAATAGGTGTGTGGTGGTTGGTCAATTGATTTTTTGACAAAACTGCCACAGTAATTCAATGGGAAAAAGAATAATCTTTTCAATAAGTGGTGTGGACATAATTTGATAACTATATGCAAAAAAGAAAAAACTATATGCAAAAAAGAAAGACCCTGACCTTATATCGTATATAAAAATTCAAGTGTTAAATAACAAAAGCCAGAACAATATGCTTGGGGCACCTGGGTGGCTCAGTCAGTTGAGCGTCCGACACTTGATTTTGGCTCAGGTCATGATCTCAGCATTGTGAGATGTAACCCAACGAACCTCAAGGATTTCTCCCTCCATCCCTCCCTTCCCCGCTTCACATACGCACTCTCGCTCACTCTCTCTCTTAAGTAAATAAATAATAAATAAATAAAACTAAGATATGCTTAAAATATATGAGTAAAATCTTAGCATCTCCGAGGCCAAGATTTCTTAAGAGTACACACAAAAAATGGTTTTATGAATCATTTTTATGAAAACAAAAAAAATTGATCAATTAGAATCTTTAAAATGGAAATACATTTTGCTCTTCAAAGGACACTGTTACAATATTCAAAAGGCAAGTAATAGATTGGGAGAAAACATCCGCATAATCCCTATCTGATAAACTATGTGTTTTTATAACATCTGAAGAAGCCTTACAATTTAATAATAAGACAAACAATTCCAAAAACAAAACAACAACAACAACAACACTGGGGTGCCTGGCTGCCTCAGTTGTGGGAGCATGTGACTCTTAATCTCAGGGTTGTGGGTTTGAGCCCCACACTGGTGCAGAGATTACTTAAAAAAACAAAATCTTAAAAAAAAATGATTCAAAAAGACACTCCACCAAAGAAAATATACAGATAGCAAATAAGCATATGGAAATATGCTGCTTTTAGTCACCAGGGAAATAAAAATTAAAACCATTAGATAGTGATACAGCCACTAGAATGGCTAAAATTAAAACTTTCCAATATCAGTGCAGGGGAGGACGTGGAGCAATTGAACTAACAGACGCCATGGATGGTATGAGGCTGCCATGTTAGAAAACAGCTCGGCAGTTTCTTAAAACGTTAAGAATGTACTGAACACATGAGCCAGCATTTCTACTACTGGTGTTTACCCACAGAAATGAAAACACATGACCTCAGGAAGACTTGTAACCTACGTTCAGAGCAGCCTTGTTCACAATGGCCAGAACGTGGAAAGAGTCCAAATGCCTACCAATTGGTCACTGGGTAAAAAAATTGCAGTTTTAATTTACAATAGAGTACTATTCCAAAATAAAAAGAAACGAATTACTGATAAATGCAACGAATATGGATGAATCTCAGAAGCATTCGGCTAAGTTAAGACACCAGACACAAAAGAATACAGACTATTATTTCATTTATATCAAATATCAGACAAGTCAAGAAACAACAGTGACAGAAAGCAGATCAGTGGTTGCCAGGGAAGAGGGCTCAGTCAGAAGTAATCAGCTACGAGGGGACCTGAGGGAACTTTTGTAGGGACATCGAAATTTCCACACAGGATCGTGGCAGTGGCTATACAACCATGTACCTCTGTTAAAATTCATTTAGTTACACATTTAAAATTGTTGAAATTTTATTTTGTGTAAATTATAGATCAATAAACAAAACAAAAAAGTAGATCAGAAAGAGGAAAAAAACATTTTTAAATAGCACACTGAGTCTCTTGCAACATAAAATAACTTGATGTTATGAATCATTTTTATGAATGACTTTTTTTTTTTTAATATGAGAGAGTGATGCCTATTCTTTTATCAGATAGAGATCACAAGTAGGCAGAGAGGCAGGCAGAGACAGAGAAAGAGGAAGGGAAGCAGGCTCCCTGCTGAGCAGAGAGCCCGATGCGGGGCTAGATCCCAGGACCCTGGGATCATGACCTGAGCCGAAGGCAGAGGCTTAACCCACTGAGCCACCCAGGTGCCCCGAATTAAGGGACATTTAAATAAAGTTAAGACAAACAGACATGTTAATATCTTACCAAGACTATTCTTATCACTGCTAAAAGATATTTTCTTCAGAGTAAAAAGTAATTGCTACATTGGAGAAAATTGGTATGATGAATCCACAATCCACCTTGCATATTACTCATATTCATGCTTTCAAATTTACAGGATATCTTTTAAATGTAAGGAGTTAAGAAAAATGGATCAGAAAAACGCTTTCCTATGGACCTTCAAGGGAAAACAATTCCAGTAATAGGATATGAAAAAACTCATACTAAAAATTGACTTTCTAAAGCCAATTACCTGTAGTTTTTTTTCCTACATTTATTGCTGGAGAAGTACAATATTAAAGTCAGATATTAAAAATTGTTTTAAATTCTCACTTACTTGGATATAGAATATCAGCAATCTCAAAGTCATTCACCCGACAGACGGGCAGAAAGGAGTCCCTTAAAGATGAAGTGGACAAAGAATATTTTAAGTTATATATAAACCTTTTGATATAAACATTTTATTTTCCAAGAGATTCCTGGATATGTTTCTCAATGTCCAAAGACCAAGTCAGAAGTCTACTACCATGCAAAACTCTGTAGCACAGAAATCTATGTTTTCTGTACCCTACGCCAGTATCCAAGCAATGCCAAGGTATAGTTATAAATTCTAATAAACAACACACACTTTTGGAGGTACTAGGACTCTTTAAAAACTCAAAACCTCCAAACAATTTTAGATTCACAACGTCTTAAATTCCACTGAAAGCAGAATTGAAAGTGCCACAGAGGGAAGCAATTAGTTCTATTTGAAGGAAGTCTACAATTTTCAGTGTACTGATGGAGTGAGTGAAGAGAGAGATGACAGAAATTCTTTCTCCAAGAAAATCCTGTCATTAAAGAAGCTTAATGCAAAGGAAACAATGAATGTGTGTTGTCTCGGAAAAATAAAACCCCCTTACTCACAGATGAATAAATAAGTTGCTGACTGGTAAGAAGCCTTCCATGATATGTGGATACATGACTTCTGAGTTCACTGGCATCTAAATGTAATATCACAAGATCCAAGTTACACATTGATTAGATAAAATGAGAAAAATCTTCAACCTCAAAATCACCTTTTTCTCCCCTTAAGTAGGCTCCCTAAATTTATGACCCTTAGATCAAGAGTCATACGCTCCCCTGAGCACCCTCTGTTAATCATAAATTAAGATCAAAATAACATTTATCATTAAATGTTGAAAACTTAGTTAACAATACAGATCCTAGCGCAAAACTAGAGTTGTTACTAATAATGCTAGCTTCACAGCATATGCTCAGTAAGGATTTTTCAAATGAATGAACGAAGGGGTAAAGTCAGCATTTACTACGTCAGGAACTATGTTGAGCATTTTACATGTATTCTTCTTTAATTTTCATAACTACCCTAAAACACTGTGTCATTTAAGTCTTTTAGTACTGTTGTCTTACTAAAGCTATCAATGTATGCCACTATTATGCCTAAGATTTTTCTGCAAGTGACATTAATTTTACATAAGACTTTTGATTTTGTTAAAAATAAAGTCAAGAACTTCCTATCCTGAAACCAGTATGCAATGTGAACAAGGGAAATGCAGCAAAACAAAGTAATTTTGCCTCATCTTATACCCACCATGTAAAAATGCTCCAGCCGAATTCCATATACTATTTGCAAGGCTCTCATGTAGATCATGTGCAAGACTTCAGGCTACAACAGAAAAACAACCTTTTAATACTCTGATGCATGACTCTCCAGCTGAATCACCATCAGCTGCCATTGCAGACAACAGATGCAAAGAAAAGAGTAATAAAATTACTCTATTTCTCTTGAAATATTTTATTTTTCCAAATTTTAAAATACCAGTGTACTTATCAGTTTGCTCAGGTGTAATAAGTGCTCATTAAGATCAGCTGTTGAAGCTTACATGCAGAATGAGAGCAAGTATACCCAAAACCAATCCAAGCAATCCATCCGCATCAGGGAAGACAGTTTAGTCTTTCAAAATAGATTGCAGGCACGAGGCAGACAACATGGCACGCTAAGAGTGTTTTTGTTTTTGTTTTCGTTTTTTTTTTTTTTTTAAGATCATGGGCAAACTTATTTCATGCTTTAGATGTTAAGGTTTCCTGAAATGTTAAAGTTTAAGTGAACACTATAATTCTGGGGGTATAAATTTAATAGAGTAGCAAGGCATTTTCAAAAGTTTTCTCTTTTAATTCAGGAGCTGCCAATACTGGCCTGTAGAACTTGTTCTGATCCATATGCAAGTTCATTTATTCTGAGATTATTCCTTCCATTTTAAAGAATTAAAAAGGGACTGAGATCAAAAAGTTTGAGTTCTACACCATTAAATCGGGTTTTATTATGTTATCATTTCAAGATGAGCACAGGAAAATGAAAGGAGACTTTGGGATTTTCTGTGACATATAAATAGTTCATTTTTGCATTTAATAACTAAA
Source organism: Martes martes (assembly GCF_963455335.1). Taxonomy (NCBI): domain Eukaryota; kingdom Metazoa; phylum Chordata; class Mammalia; order Carnivora; family Mustelidae; genus Martes; species Martes martes. The sequence continues at coordinate 7,297,112 of NC_137903.1, read as the reverse complement.
GAAATAAGAACGACTTGTCAAAACAAGTCAATCCCCCCCTTGGGGCATAATGCAAGAAAATTAATCTGTAAGCTTCCAAAGAGAATTGTTTCGAAGCACTTTTTATGGTTGGAAACCACTTGGAATAGGTTCCTTCAAGCCCTACCAATAAATGATACACTCAGACCACCACTCCAATAGTAATAAAAAATTTAATATACTTTAATACATCTATGATTAAGAAGTGTTCTTTTTTTTTTTTAAGAAAACAACCATATTAAGGAATCGAATTCCTAATGGAAATGTAGACGTCACCTCACACATAAACTTAACATTATTTTAAAATTACATTTGGTGAGAGACTGCTTCTGGATTAAAATGACTGGCCCACATCAAGTAGTAGGGTACATGCCCTTCTGCAAATACTATAGGCCAAGTAGTTTCATTTCTTTTTAAATACCATCATCCACATGCAAACACAACCACATCATACCTTTGGATTTGGATAAAGATCATTCTTGGAGAGGTTTTTACCATCAGCTCCTGTTAAGATTTTGTTGCGAATATGAATCACAATCTCAGCTACATTATATCTGGGGAAAGACAAAGTTTCCATCTTGGGAATCTCCTGTGGGTTGGAAGGAAGAAAAAGCAAAGATCAGAAACATGGCGCAACTAGCTGTTCTCTTTACCTGGAAGCTGATAAACAGAAGCAAAACTAACAAGCCAATGTCGAACCATTCATAGTTGTGTTAACTATCATCAAACACCCTCATAAGATAACACAAATCACATACATATGCATATCCTAAATTATAAGAGTGTGTGTGTGTGTCTGTGTGTGTGTATGTGTGTATCTGTCCTGAAATATCTTTTATTCTGAAATGGCTCAGTCATTCTCTAATTTCCTAATGCTATTCTCTTTCATATGGGAAAGAGGACTTTGCTTGAATATACGTGAAAATTCCTGGTTTTTTTTCTTTGTTAAATTTGGGGGACTTAGGGTTTAACAAGATCGGTCCTGAGAATTAATCCTCAAGGCAAGATATATAGGCAATGCTATTAGCAGAAGTGTTATATATGAAGAGTATCAACATAAGGGTAATAAAACTGTACTCTGATCTAACATCCTATTTGATGTATACATAGTGAGATGGATAATAAGATTTAAGATGCATATGGGAAGAGAGAGGTGAAAAAACACAATAAAAATAGAATGTTGTAATTGGAGGGAATTTCAATCACCAGAGAGGTAACTTAACAACCACCACCACCACCACTTTCCCTAATGTCCTCAGATGTGAGCTACTCCCACCTGTGTCCCCCTACAGCAGTTGTTCTCACAATTTTGCACCTCCCCTCCCAGGTGGGGGGACACCAGGGTATGTGTGGAGACATCTTGGGGGGTCAGGACTGGAATGGGGTGCTACTAGAATCTAGTGTAAGTGTCCCAGCATGCTGCTGAACAACGTACGACGCACAGAAGAGCCCCCCCCACCTCCACCACAGCAAAGAATTATTCAGTCCAAATGTCAATAATGCTGAGGTTAAGAAATCATGTCCTAGAGCCTTGCATTTAACTGTTAGACTGCCTGCCACAGTGTATTGTGATGTTTCTAGAACTGTGACACTACACCTTGAGCGCCCAGAAGCTGACACCTTTTCACTTTCTTATTTCTAGCTGTGCCCAGCAGAGCAGCTAGTGGTGGCAAGAGCAGGAGGAGCACCGGCCACAGCAACACCGCCTCTGCCTCTGAGTGAACAATACTGGGTTTATCACGTACAGATCCCCTACTCAGTGAGGAAGCAGCGTAATTCAAAAGACCCAACGTGAATACATTCAATTTTGCAAACAAACTGAAATGACCCCAAATTCTGGAAATCCGTTTCTTTAGGTGCCTAATGTTTCATAGACTATTACAGCTAAAAGAAGTTTTGACAATTTGCCTAACCTCTGATAAATGTGGAAAGCCGTTCCGAAAGATGACTGTCAAACAACTTTGCACTTCTCCGTGAACACGTGCAAACATCACAAAATTCACTAACTCCCAAGGCAACTTTTTTCCACTTCAGTGTGGTTCTCATGATTAGGTAACTCTTCCTCACACTGTGTAGACATCTGTTTGCTGTAATCTTTACCCACTGGTCCTATTTCCCGTCAAGGCAGCTACAAACAAGGTATTAACTTCTGTTTACATGACACCACTTTTAAAAATGTGAAGAAAGGGGCGCAGCGGATTAAGCCTCTGCCTTCGGCTCAGGTCATGATCTCAGGGTCCTGGGACCGAGCCCCGCGTCGGGCTCTCTGCTCAGTGGGGAACCTGCTTCCTCCTCTCTCTCTCTGTCTGCCTCTCTGCCTACTTGTGATCTCTGTCTGATAAATAAATAAAATCTTTTAAAAAAATGTGAAGAAAGATATCACATCTCTGCTTAGCCATCTCTTCTCAAAGGTTAAGTATAATTTAAGTAGAACCACTGCTTAAATGATATTATTTTAAAAACTACCACTCTACTCACTTTCCTCTAAAACAATTTTGTCTATGTCTTCTTAAAATGTAATGCTCAGGGGCGCCTGGGTGGCTCAGTGGGTTAAAGCTTCTGCCTTCGGCTCAGGTCATGATCCCAGGGTCCTGGGATCGAGCCCCGCATCGGGCTCTCTGCTCAGCGGGGAGCCTGCTTCCTCCTCCCTCTCTACCTGCTTCTCTGCCTACTTGTGATCTCTGTCTGTCAAATAAATAAATAAAATCTTAAAAAAAAAATGTAATGCTCAAACTGAACGCAATACTTCAGATACAGGTTGCCTAGGGCAGAGTATTAATATAGTAGACATCGGCCACTGCTAATCTAGTCTATGACTGTAGCATGTACTCTCTGTCTCCGTCACTGTTTCTCTCTCTTTCATACACACACACAATCAGTGAAAACTCCTGGAACTCCTTCAATGTGACCCATTGATAGCAAGCCAGGACTTCTCCATGTTTTTCTTACATAATTATTTGAACCGTAAGCAAGAATCTGCACTCCCATTACTGAATTTTATAATTTCACACTTTCATTCCATAGTCAGCATCTTTCTGACTCCAGATCCTGACACCTCACATATTAAATGTCCTTTTCAGCATAAATACACATCCCTCAATTTCATCTAAGTCATAGATTTAAAAACCACTGACAGAAATACTTGGCCAAAATATTGTAGAAAAAGTCACTTTTCTAAAACAAGTTACATCCGGATCAAAGATTATCACAATAGAGGGGCAGTCAAGCAACAGACTCCTGGTTTTGGCTCTGGTGATGATCTCAGGTCACGAGATGGAGCCCCAGGCCAGGCTCTGCGCTCAGCATGAAGTCTGCTTGGGATTTCCCTCTCCCTCTGCTCTGCCCCTCCCATCCGTGCTCTCTCTCTCTCAAATAAATAAATAAATCTTAAAAAATATTATCACAAGAGAGAAAGAGTAGGTGTAAAATACCTTCATAATCATTACTGCACATCCTTCTCTAATGTGTCTTGCAGCCAACAGATTAATCCTTATAAACACCAAATGCATCATGTAACATCTTTACAAAAATACTTCAGTTACCCTACCCACCACATCAAATTCAAATTTTTCTGTTGGTTTCTAAAACACTCCAATATTTAACAAATCAATGAATTTTCTGTTTCAAGTTAGTCTCCTCCAAGATGTTGCCCAAACTCCCAATGTTCCTTTTTGGAATCCTCTCCCATATCCAATTTCTATCTTTCTTTGATAGTACAATCTCGTTCCAATGCATTTTTGGGAGGTGGGGCAAAGGCCTTCCAACTGAACAGTATGAGGTCTCTAGTGGGATAAAGCATATAAACAACCTAATAATATACGGAGAGTGACCCTCAGACCGCCTAGCAAGTAGGTGGTATCAACTGCTCATTATCTCTCTGGTTTCTTTATACTGGCAACACCTAGAAGCTGAACAGAGTGGATGCTGACAGAAACCTGTTCAATCGTACACTCTTCGTTTTGCTAAAACAAGTTAGTTCATGAAATCAAAATTCCGGGAGGCAAAGACTAAGCAAAAACGACCTCAATAAATTAAGTAAAAAGTTTCCTGAACTCGTTCGGGGAAAATGAACGTGCTATGCACGCATAGTGCCATACACACACCGCCCTTTTCCTTTGAATCTTAGATTAAGTATGACACCTTCGCTCTGGCCAAGCGATGTGTGCGCAACGGAGATCTGGGCAGAGCTGACGAGCGTCTCAATCCTACCGCCTTCTAAATCAATGGGCTCAAAAAATATGAATACAAGCTTCGACTGGCCAGCTTCAGCTCGAGTTTCTCCTCACACGCTCTATGTGGCAACACACACTCATCGTTTCGCAGGAACTAAGCTCAGGTTGTTTCTGGGACCAACATCAAATTAGAAGAACCCCCGTCTCCCGGGGCTGGCTCCTCCAGACTCCCCCCAGCGCTGCGCGCAACCAAGACACCGCCAGGCCCGGGTGTGGGCTCCTGCCCGCGCCTCCGGAGGGACGGCGCACTCAGGCTCCCGTCCTCCCGCGTCTGTTCGCGTTCACTTACCGCTCCAGCCAGCCGCCCGCAGGAGAGCGAAGCGTTCCGGCGCTGCTGCAGGCCCAGTCAGAAGTCAACAGACATCAACCATCGACGGTTGTCTCTTTTCAAACTTGCCGCCGCCTCCTGGAAGTCCCGCCCCCTCCGCCCAGCCCACTTCCTCCGTGGCCGCCGCGCCGGGTGCCGGTAAGGCTCAATAGACTCGAGGCGGGTGGGGCTTGCGCCGCGAGAGAGGGCGCCGGGCTGGGGCTGGAACCGTTTTTCGCGGCGTCGGCGTCTAGTCGGACCTGGATTCCACCGGAAGTGGGAGCGCCGCGGTTTGCAGGAAGGGCTGAGAATTCAGAGGGTACGGTCGCTGCGCGGTGCTTCCGCATCACGGACCCGTCTGGGGCCCGAGGTTGGGAGCAGGAGTACAGGGACAGTTTGTAGAGACTTGAGCTAATCTCCAGTGAGAAGGGAGGGAGGATGTGGGGCTCTCCCTGGGGCAGAGTAAGCCCTAGAGTCCCGGAGTGATGATCCTGATGCCGATATTCTGACCTCGAGCGTGAGCGCTCGGCTTCTGTGTTTGGCGTCACTAAAAGGGGAAGCACGAAGGGGGCGAGTAGATCCAGTCCTCAGACGAGGGATCTAAACCAGAGAGGCCGCGCACGGTGGTTCACAAGCAGCACAACCAGTATCCAGACCCCAGTCCCCTTACTCTGCGTTGGGAAGCACGGCTTGGAGAGGCGAAAGGAAGCTAAGGTTCTTCCGGCAGTCGGGGCCTTGGAAGTGGTTTGTTCCCGGCTCGTAGGAGGCGGCACTGTTTAGAGAGTAGAAGCCAGGCCTCCTGAGTTTTAGCTTCTCCCTCCCTCCGGGCGTCTCTCCACAGCAGCCGGCCAGGCAGGTGCTTCCCGACACCGACTGTTCCCCAAACGTGCACGTCCCCGAGTGAAAGGTGCTTCATACATGACCCCAAGTCAGCATTCTGCCGCGCGAGGCGTGAGCGAACGAGTGTCGGCGGAGCAGTCGTGAGGTTTTCCTTGGGTTTGGGCATTAGAGGCCAGGATGGGACTTGGCGTCCGACTGCAGGAGCTGCTGAGGGTCCTGTGTTGGATGGGGCGTCTGGACTGAATAAAGTGAAAAGTCATGCTAGAAAAATTGTGTTGGAAGTAGACAAATTCCGGTGCTTTTTTGTGAGTATTGATAGAGAAGTGTATACCCATTTCTAACAAAAATACGTTTCATATTAAATAGTTTAGGGCTTCTTTTACCTTAAGTCCATGTACTTAGGTAAATCTCAAAGTCAGAATGTAGTAAAACTCAAAAGTAGGTTAGGACAATCGAATTTTAAAGATCTCAGTCACTGAGGAAAGGAGGTGGGGGGGGGAGGACCTTTTATTGGCAGTTGCCGAATCAAATTTGTTACTTGTGCTTACTTATCCTCCACTGGAGCACATCTCCTTAGAGGCAGGGAAAGGGGAGACACCTAAGGGTGGAGGCCACAGCTCTGGAATCAGTAGCTGGGTTTAAATTTCTGGTCACACTACTTACTGCTTATGTGGACTCAGGCAAGAGGTTTCACCTAACAAAGCTTCTTTCCACCTCTGCGAAATGGAGATAATACTCCTATTTGATCTGTAAGTTGTCATGAAGCTTAAATGAATTTGTTCATGTTAAGTGCGCAGCAGAATTGTGAGCACTCCATAAGAATTTTGATGATTATTTGTATTTGGTCCCTGTGCCCATGGTAAGCACTCAACAAATATCTGAACTGTTGAGAAACCAGACAAGACAAGGGTGACCTGTATGTGGCCCAAGAATAGAATGGACCCAATGGGAAGAAAAACAAGACAACTTTACAATATAATGGTTTGATTGGGGGGTAATTTTACCATAGGTGTGGCAATTTGATAGTTATATTAGAATTAAAAGTATGAAAGGGCTAATGGGTATTTGTTGAAATTACCTAAGGATAAATATGACTTTTTTAAAAATACAGTTGCCTGTCACAGGGTAGTGTGAGGTGGAGGGTGGAATGGCAGAAACCTCAACTTAGACGTTCTAGAGTTTTAATCATCCTCCATAAAGACACTACCTACAGCAGAATACTAGAACCTAGTATTCTTTATGACTGGCGTCTCGGTTTTCTGCACCTGGACACCCTCACATGATCTGTATCTGCTCTTCTATTTCGTTTTCCCTGTCAGTGCTCAGGTCATTGCCTCCCTTCCCAGCCTAGACTGCAGGGTTTATCAGCATCCAAACTCCCTGTGTCTAAGGCCTCTGACCCAGGTGCCTGTCAAAACTGTGGCCCTGAATGCATCCCACAAGTCCCAAGCTCGGCTCCCTGAAGGAAACAGTACACAGGGGCATATGACACATTTGTGGTCTCCAGCTTCGGCTCACCTCCTGCTTCTTGACAGTCCATTAGTTTCCTCAGAGCTTTCAGTGCCTTCTTACAAACTACCCCTTTCCAGCCTCAACTCCCATCTTTATAAGAAGGTGTCCAGTGTAGTCCAAAAGGTGTTTTTAAGCACATTAACACATTCACAAGCATCTACGGTTTTTATACCTGTTTCTGATCTCATTTTAATTCCATGTTCCCTTTCTAGATTGCACTTTCCAGGCTGGATGACAGACCTGTAAGGACTGAGCAGACCTTTGAGTGACATGCTGGGGATGCTTAGTGAGACAATGACAGAATGCAGCTGGGACTTTAATGCAGGTGGTGCTCAGTGGTAGCTTCTACTTTAGGTTAAAATAAACAGATCTCTTTTTAAAGTGAGGGGTTCCAAATTGTTGTTTCTGCTTTGTTTTTAGCAGATCAGTAAGGCTGAAAACTTGGTTCACTTAATCTAAGGTGGTAGAAATAGGCAAAAATACGAAGATGGATTCTACTTCCTACTTGTCATCAGGCACCCATGCATTGGAACAGAGGTCCCCTATGGGCCACACACATTTCCAGTAGTAGCCTTGGTTCAAGTTAACAGAGAAAATTCAAGCCATTATGCAACACACACCTTAAGGTCCTGCGTCCCTGTGTCCCTCCCTGCCTCACATACCTTCCTCCTACTCGTTTGCCTGGGCTGCCAGTCAGTGTTTCTCTTTCTAGACCTCTCAGCTGTATTACTACCACTGATCAGTCCCTCCTTGAAACCTAACTCCCTTTGCTTTGCTCCTTTTTCTTCTAGCTACTTCATACTTCTTAGCTGGCTCTTTCTCTCCTCTCTTTAAATAGTGTAAGTTCCAACAACATCATCATCATCATCATTATCATCATCATCATTGTTACTATTATTTTGTCTGTGTTTTCTCCTTGGGAGTATCATCCACTCACTGTTTCAGTCTGTTTGTTCATGAAGCCTAAAGCCTAAAACTACTGTTGTTCCGGACTTCTCCTTTGAGATTCAGGCTCTTACTTCTATTGCTTCACAAGTTCCTTGGGACCTTCCTAGGTGTATTCTGAAACCAGGCCCATAGTTGGACGGCAGGGAGAGGAAAAAGGAAGAGGTAGGCCATGCTGGATTGGTAGGTAGCAGGTTGGATAAGCAAAGGAACTTATATACAAGACTTGTCTTGGGTGACTGCAAGAGGAGAAGACCTCTTGACTCGCCTGCCACATCTTGAAAGTTTATATCCTTTCAGTCACGAATACAATCCAGATGGGTCTCAACAGCACATCACTATCTCAAGGCTGTGTCCTTGGAGCAGCCTCTGGGTGCAGAGAAGACAAGCTGGACACACATTCCAAGAACGGGGGATGGAGTGAGGAGCCTCCGGTTGCCAGTGTCCAGCTCACAGGTCAACCAGTGGTCATGTCCTCTTGGTGACTCCAATAATTTCCTTGCCTTCTAGAGAGATCCGCTTGGGAGGGTGCATGAACCACTCCAACTTTAATTTATCCGTTTTATTTCCATTACCTTAGTGCTGTTTCTAGCTTTACCACCTCTGCCCACACCCCCAAATTCATCTTGTAAGTAGGAGCCATAATGATCAGTCCCAAATGTAAATCTAAACGTTTCACTTGTCTGCTTATATTTCTTCCATCCATCTTTCTTATCACCTCAAAGGTAAAGTCTTAACTTCATAGCCTAGCATGCTAAGAACTTCATGATCTTGTCACTGTTTATGTTTCCAACCTGACCTCCCATCACACCCGCTTCCGGGTCATGAGGCTGTTTTATACTTTGAGACCTTATTTTTGTTGACTGTCTGGGCTATCCTGATTTTCTTTACCTGACTTTTAGTTATCCTTACTTATTTTTTGGAGGGCCTTTCAAGAAGTTTTTACCTAATCTACAGTCTGAATTAGTTGACTTTCCTCCTGGCTTTTATTGGCAATAATCTTTTCATTCAAAAAACTTTATTAAGCCCCTAATTTTGTGCCAGATGCTGAGCTACATACTAGAAACATAATAGTGAACAGATTGATAGAAACCAGTCCAAGAGTTGACCTGACATATTCTCATAGGGAACGGAGGTAGGTCATAAAAATACGTTTTAAAAGAATGCAGTTCAGCCTGATTGGCTCCATGCTTGAGAATATCTGGGAATTGGCCAGGTTAAACAGATTGGAGGGGGGTGGGGGTGGGAGGGAAGGGAGGAGAGACAGGTGCTGCAGATAGAGGTAATAAGTCATTTGAAGGGCCGTTCAGGAGAGGAGAGCACAGTCTAGGAACACAGATTCTAGACAAAGAGCTGAGGAGGTAAACAGGGACCAGATCATGAATATTTTAGTCATGTTAAGTAGTTCTTACTAAAGACAATAGAAAGCTGGAAGGATTTTGACATGACTAAGTTTATATTTTAGGTGATGATTCTGGCTAGTGTGAGAAAAATGGAATTCAAGAGTGGCAAGGAAACAAGTTCAAGAGGGAGAGAAACCAGTTGGGACATCATTATAGTAATCCAGAGAAAAGAAGACAGCAGCCTGTACAAGGGTGTTGCCAGTGTGAAGGAAACAGATCCCAAAGGAATTTAAGGATTTAAGAAGTAGAAGTGGTGGGGACACCTGGGTGGCTCAGTTGTTAAGCATCTGCCTTTGGCTCAGGTCATGATCCCAGGGACCTGGGGTTGAGTCCAGCTATCATATATTCATAGCCTAGTACAGGTCCTTAAATGTACATGCTTGATAAATGTCGTTCCATGAGAGTTTTCTGACTCAGGCACCCAGACAAATGGGGTGTCATTCTGATTTATAGAGGGAAACTCATTTGGTGGTGAGCAGTGGTTGAGTTTTAGGCATGTCAAACTCAAGACGCCTGTGGGAGATACACATGAAAATGTCCAGATCCATGGCATTTGGAAGAGATCAGTGGATTCTTTGTATACATAAAAATAAATAATTAAATAGATAGATAGATAAATAAATAAATAAAAGTTTCTATTATAATAAAATAATCTGTTTCATGTCTGTCTCAACGACTGTTCAGGGCTGTTCTTAATGACTAGATTCCCAAGCACCTAACACCACGTCTGGCACAAACAGAGCACCCAGTTAATGTTTGTTGTTGAAAGGAGCTACTTTTTAAAAATGGTTCATCTAACAGGAGAAATCAGTAATAGTAGCCTCTAAGGAGGGAAAAGGGGAGGCTGGGTCAGAGTAAAAGGAGATTCTGATTGTATATACTTATGCCCCCCCCCCACAATGTGCTTATATTTCTTAAGAAAAATAAAAGGATGGCTAAAAAAGTGTTCTACTCAACTTTTCTGAACATTAGACTGAAAACCACACTCTGACTATGGTCTGGTCAGTGTAAGACAGGATGGTAATGCTGTCTGAAATCATGACAGCATCACATGGACTGATTCACAGATTTGTTGTTGCATCATTGATGCCATTATTTAAATCACTTAATATTAACAATATTTATTCATTTCTTAAAAATGATGACTAATCATGAGTAGCCCACTGAAGTAAAATTATGAAGGGCATCAGACAAAATATTTGAAGCTACGTATCCAGAGATGTAGATAACACCTAGTGCAAAGGAGTGTCATAGTTTTATGCCTGCCTAAGGCATAAAGAGAGAGAAAGATATAAGAGAGAAAACAATGTGTTATCTAACATCTATTTCTCAGCAACATTACAGGTTATATCTGATATGCAAAAACCTTTGCACAAGTGTTAGAATATACTTTGCACATTTTAACCATAGTTAATTAAAATGAATAACTAAAAATATACAATGCTTTTATAGATTTTTGAATTACTATTTTGTGAATAATTTTATATAAAAGTTTGGGGCTATAGAACTACTGAAAATGTGTGAATATTTAAAGAAAATAGCAAATTCGAGTAGCATTTCTGTATGCATGGCATGTTCACTGGGTGGCGTGGTTGTATTAACGGTAACCTTATGCCCCTTGAAAGTCAATGGAAGTAGAATGATAAACATCAAACATAATGTTCTAGGAGGAAAAATTAGATTCTAAATTTATTGACTTTAAAATACATGTGCAGAGTTCAGGCTTAAGAAAAACAGCATTGAAGTCAAAGTAGCTGTCTGCTTTGATTATCTTTTAATCATTCCAGACCCATTGATGTACTTCATCCCTCAGTTGTGTTCATCTTTGTTAGTGGATTTGGGAACTGAACTCTACATTTGCAGTGGTTTAAACATAATTTTTGTTGTGGATTCAAATGGAATTTTTAGTTTGAAACCATAAAATACATGTCCTCTGCTCATTTTTGATGAGCTCTAAACCAGATCCAAGGAAGAAAACACATGGTGTGTTATACTCAAACCCCTCTAGGATCCTCCTCACCACCTTTCACACCAACATCTTGTTTTAACACAGTTAATATTGGGCCCCTTAGGGATTAATAGCCCAAACTAATTGGACATTGATAAAAATATTTGTCCAATATGACTTTTTTTTCAAATATAATTTTCATGCCCTGGGTATTTCCAGTGTTGTCATTAAAATATCTTGTAGTGTTTCCAGTTATTTCAAGGGATCTTGTGAGAGTCACAAGAAAGAATATTAATGTTAATCAATTTACAAAACAAAATAGATGAAGGGGGGGAGGAGAGGCAAACCAGAAAAGAGACTCTCAATGATAGAGAACATAATGAGGGAGGGATGTGGGTAGGGGATAGGCTAGATGGGTGATGGGTATTAAGAAGGGCACCTGTTGTGATGAGCCCTGGGTGTTGTATGCAAGGGATGAATCACTGAATTCTACCCCTGAAACTAATATCACACGATGTGTTAAATAACTGAAATTTAAATAAAACATTGAAAAAAATTAAAGAATAATAATGTTAAAATTAATCATTCATAACAAATTTTGGAAGAGAAAGTTACAATGAAATCAGTAATGACAGAGTAGCACAAATCAGAAAACTCTGTGGATGAATAGCTTTTGTCATAGTTCTAGTGTCACGTTGTCATTCCTATGAGTCCCTTAATGCTAGTGAATTCTGTTATCTAGAGTAAGTCTAATATAGACTCTGTTTAGTGAAGCCTGAGAGGGAAATCACTTCTGAGTTCCCAACATCTTTTCATAGACCCTAATTCTGCTTTCTCTCAAGAAAGATACTCTGCGTGTTTTATCAAAAAATTTTGGTGTAAGTACGAAGTAATAGTATCTAATTTCATCCTTGGTATTTGGAAAAATTTCACCAGTCAATTTTCATCCACTACTTATTAAGCAGACTCAACCTGGTAAACAAGAGTTTGGCCATATAGAGTCAAAATTAATACCGAATATTGCTACTAGGATAGCCCATTATGATATATCTCATTTATAATATCTTTTGTTTGTGGTGTTTTAATAGTAAGAAGTTGCGTTTACAAAAGATGTCCCAGGTACCAGTTCCTCTGCATGCATTACCTCATTAATGCTAACAGCTGCATGAAGTAGTTTCTATGCCCATTTTCAGATGAAAAACCAAAAGTGTAAATCACCAAAGAAACTAACAACTTACTCGTAGTCATATAGCTAGGAAATCAGGGAGCCGAAAGTTGAACCCAAGTACTCTCATGGTAGAAGACCTGTCCTTCGCTGCTCCACCACCTAATGAACCCCCGCAGCAGAGCGGTAGGGTCAGGGCTGATTTCTGCAGCCTGTGCAGCAGACCCCTTCTCTTTCCGTTCTGCAGCCTGTATCCCTAGGTCCTTGTAGCAAGGCCTATATCCCTAGATACCTTCTACCCTCTCCCACTTCCCTGCAATACACACACACAAAACCAACAAGAGGGGCCTATGGGGCATTGAGTGGCTCCTTTCTCGGGTTTAAGTTGATGGATCCTTTCACCTAACTACTTTGCTTCTTTGTGTTGTTCCAGGGATCATGACCCTCTGAAGGCTTTGGGGTGGGTTGGGAGCCTCACAAGAAGATTCTAGGTCTTCAGAGATGTCCTAGGTAGATATTCTCTCATACGTAACCCTCTTTTTCCACAATTTGGCAGCCTCCAAGTCTCCCTATTTCTCTGGGAATACCATCACTCCAGAGAGGGCAGATCATTTTCAGATGAAGTCCTAGGCTCTCCCGGGTTCTTCCTTTGTCTTAAAGGAAGCCTCACAGAATTGCCATTTGTTGATTGCTACTTGCTTCTGGTTCTGCTCATTGACATGCTCTCTTCTCAGGGTTTTTCTCCGGGGGTTAATATTAACTAAAACAAAACACATTTAATAAATTATCCTACTCCAAGAATTGATTTCCTTAAGAAAACCACTATTTGCTTTCCATGAGAAATTCCTAATCATAGTGTTTACACAGTTTTGACCTTATTTCTCGGGAACAAGCCAACTGTCTTCGGCTAAGGGATTTTTTACCTTGACTGACAAGGAATTATTTATCTTGAAGTCACTTTATTTCTCCCCTAACCACGGCAAATGTGTAGTCATGTGGGAGAATGCAGACACTCTATTTAACCTCTTATGTTTTCATTTTAAGCGTGGAGACAGAAAGAAGAGCAGCAAACCACCTGGCTAGAACTAAGCTTCCAACCCCAGGATAAACCAGACTTGACAAGCATTACAAAGATTTTGTATAGACTATAAATATACTGTGTGTCAGTGGGAATTCATTGAAAACTTGTATGTGTCTGACGCTATATTTTCAGGACCAAAAATTAGGACATATTACCAGTGCAAAATAATGTTTTAACTTTCTATTCTTTCCCAGGCCGGTGAAAAGGAAAGACTCTGCTTCTCCTCTCAACATTCTATCGCAATTCCAGTCACCAAATGTGTGGGTTTTTCCCCCACACTGACCAATTCTCCAATGCCCACTGGGTGACCGACAGTTCAGTTCAGTTCTGACACTAGCTACCGGGGATTAGCATCAAATCCCACAAGAACCCAGCCCACAAGGCTGCCCTACTTCAGATACCAATCACGGGTCCAAGGTTTGACACCTGTGCTTCTGTCCAATAGCTATAAATTGCGGTTTCCATGACCCCTTCAACAGGTTCAATAATTTGCTAAAATGGCTCAAAGAGCTAAGGGGAATGCATTTACCCATTTACTGCGCAATAGAGGATCTGATAAGAGATACAGATGAACGATCAGATGAAGAGACACACAGAATGAGGTCTAGGATGGTCCCAAGTGCAGGAGCTTCTGGCCCCATGAGGTTGGGATGCCACCTCTTGGTAAGTGAATACCTTCACCAAGCAGAAACTCTCTGAATCCCATTGTATTGGAATATTTATGGAGGCTTCATCACATAGGCATGATTGATCATTAACTCGATCTCCATCTCCTCTCCCTGCCCTAAGAATGGGGGAAAGGCTGAAAAGTTCTAAGCGTCTAATCATGACTTGGTCTTTCTGATGACCAGCTCCATTCTGAAGCCATCTGGAGCCCATCCAGAGTCACCTCACTAAAATAAAAGATACTCCTGTCACCCAAGAAATTCCAAGGAATTTAGGAACCCCATGTCAGGAACTAGGGTCAAAAACAAGTAAAAAAGATGCTCTTAGTGGTTGTACTGCTTAGGATGTTACAAGGTTTTAAAAGCTCTGTGCCAGGAACCAGGGGGTGAAGAGGGTATGGAGAGGAGGAGAGAAACCATAGATTTTGCCTGTTATTTCGGTTTCCTTCTTAGTGAAATGGAGGCCTTTTCTAGATAGGTTTAAAAAAAAAAAAAAAGACAAAGATTCTCATTTTTATTTCATAAATAATACTGCGAAGATTTTATTTATTAACTTCCCAACTATTTACCACTTTGCCAATGTAGAATTCTACATTTGAGTTGGGGGAAACAATTTCAGGGAAAATAAAGGTTTTTTCCTAGATGATGACATCTCTCAGAAAGCGGATGAGGGAGAGAGGTAGCAGGGGCTGGAGAGGTGAGGGTGGGAAGACCACTCATTGGGCAGCCCGGCCACAGAATCCCAGTAGCCCTCCCCTCTGCTTTAGCCTCGCCTC